>NC_140593.1:23845156-24280156 GCF_964204655.1 Triturus cristatus | reverse complement strand
CTCTCACAGGCATACGGGTGCTTCATCCACCAGCTTGTCAGCTCAATGACTCACGGGAGAACCATTAAACAGGAACAAGGGTAGGAGCACACCGCTTAACCTCCCAGCAAGGTTCGCACCCTAGCATTGTGGTAAATTCAGTTTCGGTTACTTGCTTGTTTCAAGAGTGTTCGAGTGTTTCGCCACAGTTGGCGCATATAGTGCTGATCTCTAGACACGTGTTTCTGGTTCTTTAACCGTCATCAGTAGAGATTACAGTCTTTCAAATGTGGGGTTTGCTGAGTAGGCTGCCAACATCTTTCTCAGGTCAGGTACCTCTCACAGGCATGCGGGTGCTTCATCCATGAGCTCGTCAGCTCAATGACTCATGGGAGTACTATTAAACAGGAACAGGGGTGGGAGCACACCGCTTAACCTCCCAGCAAGGTTCGCACCCTAGCATTGTGGTAAATGCAGTTTCAGTTACTTGCTTGCTTTAAGAGTGTTTGTTTGTTTCGCCACAGTTGGCGTAGATAGTGCTGATCTATAGACACGTTTTTCTGGTTCTTCAACTGTCATCAGTAGATATTACATTTTTTCAAATGTGTGGTTTGCTGAGTAGGCTGCCAACATCTTTCTGAGATCAGGTACCTCTCACAGGCAAGCGGGTGCTTCATCCACGAGCTTGTCAGCTCAATGACTCACGGGAGTACAATTAAACAGGAACAGGGGTGGGACCACACCGCTTCACCTCCCAGCACGGTTTGCCCCTGACATTGTGGTAATTGCAGTTTCAGTTACTTGCTTGCCTCAAGAGTGTTTGAGTGTTTTGCCACAGTGGCGCAGATAGTGCTGATCTCTAGATACGTGTTTCTGGTTCTTTAACCATTATCAGTCGAGATTACAGTCTTTCAAATGTGCAGTTTGCTGAGTAGGCTGCGTACATCTTTCTCAGATCAGGTACCTCTCACAGGCATGTGGGTGGTTCATCCACGAGCTCGTCAGCTCAATGACTCACGGGAGTACTATTAAACAGGAACAGGGACGGGAGCACACCGCTTCGTCTCCCAGCAAGGTTCGCACCCTGGCATTGTGGTAAATGCAGTTTCAGTTACTTGCTTGCTTTAAGAGTGTTTCTATTTTTCTATTTTCTATTTCTAGGTTTGGTGAAGCGCAACAGCTACCCCAGCAATGGGGCGTCCCGGCGCTGAGAGACATGCTCACACCTACTAGACGGGGGAAGTAGATAAGGGCCCTAGAGAGCAGGAAAGAGGAGGGTCTTGATTGCTTTGCGAAAGACTGGGAGACAGTCTATGGAACGTATGCTGAGCGGGAGATCGTTCCATAGTTTGGGACCGAGAGCGCTAAAGGAGCGACCTCCAGTACGACAGAGCTTAGTTCTGGGTACTTCCAGAAGAAGTTGGTTAGAGGAGCGTAGTTCACGGCCAGGAACATAGGGTCGGGCCAGGTTTCGCAGCAGAGGGGGATTTCCCTGTTTGACAATTTTAAAGATCGTGATGAGAGCTTTAAATTTAACTCTGTGTTCCACGGGCAGCCAGTGGAGTTTGCGGATGATGGCTCTGGCTGAGCATCTACGTGGGAGACCGACCAGCGTTCTAGCCGCCGCGTTCTGGATTCGTTGGAACCTAGCCGTTTATGCTTTGTTTGCTCCCAGGAGGAGGACAATCGCATAGTCCAGGCGTGACAAGATGGTTGCCTGGACAATTAGCTGGCGAGCCTTTGAGTCAAAGAGTCCGAGGATAGGCCTGAGGTTCCTTAGGAGACCTATGCAGGTGGCTGCCACCTTTTTAGTGTGTGACTGGAAGCTAAGGTTAGCATTAGGCCTGGGCAGTAAATTCCGTTCCGTTTGCGGAATTTGCGGAATTTGGGTAATTTCGCGTTCTGCGGAGAACGCGAAATTGCCGAAAAATCTGCGTTCCGCAACTTCGCGAAATTTTTTGCTTGTTCGCGTTCTCAATATGCGTGTTCGCGAGATATTTCACCCCGAGCACGCAAAAGCGATCGCGAACAGGAAAAAAGTATCGCGAACAAGCAATTTCGCGTGTTTGCGGAATTTCTGCGTGTTCGCGGAGATTTTTTACCGTTTCGCGGAGATTTGCGTAACGCGATTACGCAAATTCCGCCCACCCCTAGTTAGCATCCATCCAGACTCCCAGATTTTTTACACAGTTTTTAGGGAGTGGAGTGGTGCCAAGGGATGACGGCCACCAGTGCTCGTTCCATAGGCTGGTGTTCCGGCCAAGGAGGAGCACCTCGGTTTTCCCAGCATTAAGTTGGAGGTAATTATCCGTCATCCAATGTGCCACCGCTGCCATGCCCTCTCTGAACTTGGATGCCGCGATGGACGGGCTTTCCGAGAGGGTGACGACCAGCTGGGTGTCGTCGGCGTACGAAACCAGCGTGAGCCCCCACTCTTTGGCCACATCCGCAAGCGGCTGGACATATAAGTTAAAGAGGGAGGGGCTCAGCGCTGAGCCCTGGGGGACTCCTTGAGCTATGGGATGGGATTTAGAGAGAAATGGGGGGACTGACACCTTGAAGGATCTGTCCTTAAGAAAGGATTGGAACCATGCAAGAGCGAGGCCAGTCACACCGGCCATCTCCAGACGTTTCAGAAGAATGTCGTGGGAGACCGTGTCAAAGGCTGCGCTGAGATCTAGAAGGATCAGCGCAGCACTTTGACCGGAGTCTAAAATCGTCCGGAGATGTTCGGTGGTGGCCAGTAGGGCTGATTCAGTACTATGGCCCGCTCGAAAGCCATTTTGGGATGGATCCAGGATTCCGTGGTGGTCCACATGTTTCGAGAGGATGCCATTGACGTGGGCTTCTGCTATTTTAGATATCCAGGGGAGGAGGGATATTGGCCGGAAGTTTTCCGGCTTGGAAGGGTCCAGGGTGTGTTTTTTGATTATCGGTGATACCCACGCTTGCTTCCAAGCTATGGGTACAGAAGCAGAGGTGAAGGAAAGATTGAGGATATCCAGCATGGGGGGTAGGAAAAAGTCAATCGAGTCCAGGAAGTGAGAGGGGCTCATAGGGTCAGCTGGGGAGCCAGACTTCACTTTCTTGCAGAGTTTGGTCAGGTCGGCAGCCGTGATGGCAGGGATTTGGGTAAGAGGGGTGATGGTGGAAGCTGGTGTCTTAAGTTCTCCAGAGTGAGGAGGGTTCTGCAGGAAGGTCGCATAGATTTTTTGGACCTTTTCAATGAAGTATGTGGCCAGCTGCTCGCATTGTTCGTTGGATGAGATTTTGGGAGAGGGCGACCTAGGGTTTTGGAGTTCTTTGACTAGTTTAAAGATCACTTTAGATGGGTTCGGGTTGGAGCTAATTTTGTCAGCATAGAAAGTAGCGCGGGTAGTGCTGATGGCTTTGTGATAGATTTTAAGCTTGGATAAATAGTTAGCCTTATCCTGATTGTCAAAGTTTTTCCTCCATTGACGCTCGGCTTTTTTACAGTCCTTACGCATCGCTTTAAGGGTATCATCGTACCACGGATTAGAGGGTGTGTTACGTCCTTTAGTCAGCTTGGCTGGGATGAGAGTGTCAAGCCCATTAGTAATCCAGGTAGTGAAAGAGGTATAGGTCGCATCTATCTCCTGATTGGCTTCGCAGTGGAAATCTCCTAGGGTTTCATGAAGAGCGGGGGTGGAGAGTTTGTGCCAAGGTCTTTTTAAGCGGCAGTTGGATTCAGATTTATACTGACTTTTTGGTGCTGGGACCATTAGTTTGATGAGGTGGTGGTCCGTCCATCCCATGGGGGTGGGGATCTCTGTAACTGCCTCTTGGATGTTGGTGAAAATCGGGTCTAGGGTATGGCCGGCTGTATGGGTAGGAGCATGGATAAGGGAGTTAAGTTGCAGTGCCGAGAGATCTGCAAGAAGATTAGCGATTGTATGGTCATTAGTTAAATCAAAATGCAGGTTAAGGTCACCTAGAATCGTGAAATTGGCGGATTTGGTGATGAGCGCCGTGGACGTTTCGAGGAGGGCGTCAATGAACCTCGAGGACGGGCCTGGTGGGCGATATATGTATAGACCAGATATCGTAGACTGAGGGCTAATGCTGATTTTAAATTGGGCGCATTCACAGTCTGGGAGAGATTCTTTGGTAAAAGAGCAGGTGAGGTGCTTTTTATAGATGACTGCGATGCCGCCGCCTCGAGTTTCACGGTTTATGGTGGCTAGGTGAAACTCATCTGGGAGCATCAGGTTAGGGATGGTAGTTACGCCGTCTCGTAGCCATGTTTCGCAAAGAAAGAGGATGTCAGGATTTTCATCCAGTAAGAGTGAATTTACCTCTAGATGGTGTTTAGAGAGGGATCTGACATTGAGCTGTAGTATCGTCAGAGGCGGGGTTGTGGTTCTGGCACGGCCTCCCCACACGCGAGTAGGCATGCTGGTGGAAAAATGGCATCGATTGCAGTAGAGTTGCGAGTGGCCCAGGATGCCAGTAGCATCAGAGCATCTTTGGCTAGGATACATGCCAAGGAGTTCCTCACGGTCATATCGTATGAGCAAGTGGGGCCTGGTTAGACCAGGGGGACTGGCGACTGGCGATGTCGTGGCGATGACGGGCGCAGACGGGCTTGCCTTCCGGTGACAGCACATGATGTAGGGGGGAAGGGGGCGTGGCCTTCAGGGGGCGTGGCCTCAGTCCTCGCCGAGATTGGCGTTTTGTCCGAGATTGGTTCGGTTACGAGTCAGCGCTAATTCCGCTGCTCGCTGTGCTTTAGAGAAGGTGAGTGCCCTGGCGCTTTGCTAGCGTGTGGTGAGTTTTAAAATCAGCAAGTTATTTCCGTGACATAAAAAGAAGTTTTTAACAGTTCTAAAAGCTCCCGGCTTCTGCCTCAGGAGTGTGCGATAGTCTGACTTAGGCGCTAATAGTCAGCGCTTTAAGTACTGCGACAGGGGGGCGTGGCCTTCAGGGGGCGTGTCCTCAGTCCTCGCCGAGATTGGCGTTTTGTCCGAGATTGGTTCGGTTACGAGTCAGCGCTAGTTCCGCTGCTCGCTGTGCTTTAGAGAAGGTGAGTGCCCTGGCGCTTTGCTAGCGTGTGGTGAGTTTTAAAATCAGCAAGTTATTTCCGTGACACAAAAAGAAGTTTTTAACAGTTCTAAAAGCTCCCGGCTTCCGCCTCAGGAGTGCGCGATAGTCTGACTTAGGCGCTAGTAGTCAGCGCTTTAAGTACTGCGACAGGGGGGCGTGGCCTTCAGGGGGCGTGGCCTCAGTCCTCGCCGAGATTGGCGTTTTGTCCGAGATTGGTTCGGTTACGAGTCAGCGCTAGTTCCGCTGCTCGCTGTGCTTTAGAGAAGGTGAGTGCCCTGGCGCTTTGCTAGCGTGTGGTAAGTTTTAAAATCAGCAAGTTATTTCCGTGACACAAAAAGAAGTTTTTAACAGTTCTAAAAGCTCCCGGCTTCCGCCTCAGGAGTGCGCGATAGTCTGACTTAGGCGCTAGTAGTCAGCGCTTTAAGTACTGCGACAGGGGGGCGTGGCCTTCAGGGGGCGTGGCCTCAGTCCTCGCCGAGATTGGCGTTTTGTCCGAGATTGGTTCGGTTACGAGTCAGCGCTAGTTCCGCTGCTCGCTGTGCTTTAGAGAAGGTGAGTGCCCTGGCACTTTGCTAGCGTGTGGTGAGTTTTAAAATCAGCAAGTTATTTCCGTGACACAAAAAGAAGTTTTTAACAGTTCTAAAAGCTCCCGGCTTCCGCCTCAGGAGTGCGCGATAGTCTGACTTAGGCGCTAGTAGTCAGCGCTTTAAGTACTGCGACAGGGGGGCGTGGCCTTCAGGGGGCGTGTCCTCAGTCCTCGCCGAGATTGGCGTTTTGTCCGAGATTGGTTCGGTTACGAGTCAGCGCTAGTTCCGCTGCTCGCTGTGCTTTAGAGAAGGTGAGTGCCCTGGCGCTTTGCTAGCGTGTGGTGAGTTTTAAAATCAGCAAGTTATTTCCGTGACACAAAAAGAAGTTTTTAACAGTTCTAAAAGCTCCCGGCTTCCGCCTCAGGAGTGCGCGATAGTGTTCAAGTGTTTCGCCACAGTTGGCGCAGATAGTGCTGATCTCTAGACATGTGTTTCTGGTTCTTTAACCGTCATCAGTAGAGATTACAGTTTTTCAAATGTGGGGTTTGCTGAGGAGGCTGCCAACATCTTTCTCAGGTCAGGTACCTCTCACAGGCATGCGGGTGCTTCATCCACGAGCTCGTCAGCTCAATGACTCACGGGAGTACTTTTAAAGAGGAACAGGGATGGGAGCACACCGCTTCACCTCCCAGCAATGTTCGCCCCTGGCATTGTGGTAAATGCAGTTTCAGTTACATGCTTGCTTCAAGAGTGTTTGAGTGTTTCGCCACAGTTGGCGCAGATAGTGCTGATCTCTAGACACTTGTTTCTGATTCTTTAACCATCATCAGTAGAGATTACAGTCTTTGAAATTTGGGGTTTGCTGAGTAGGCTGCCAACATCTTTCTCAGGTCAGGTAACTCTCACAGGCATGCAGGTGCTTCATCCACGTGCTCGTCAGCTCAATGACTCACTGGAGAACTATTAAACAGGAACAAGGGGTGGAAGCACACCGCTTCACCTCCCAGGAAGGTTCACCCCTTGCACTGTGGTAAATGCAGTTTCGGTTACTTGCTTGCTTCAAGAGTGTTTGAGTGTATCGCCACAGTTGGCGCAGATAGTGCAGATCTCTAGACACATGTTTCTGTTTTTTTAACCGTCATCAGTAGAGATTACAGTCTTTGAAATTTAGGGTTTGCTGAGTAGGCTGCCAACATCTTTCTCAGGTCAGATACCTCGCACAGGCATGCGGGTGCTTCATCCACGAGCTGGTCAGCTCAATGACTCATGGAAGTACTGTTAAACAGGAACAGGGGTGGGAGGCAATGATATCCTATGGAAGAAAATTCAAGTTCCTGGTAAGTGCGGTTAGAATTACTTTTCAAGATCAGTACAGGGCTCAAAGATGCAGCACTGAGGTCTGTCCTGATAACATGTGAGTAAATCCGAATTTGTAGTTCGGCTGATTTTAGAGGAATATTTGTAAGTTCCAAAACTCCACACTTAGAAGAATTTCCAAGTGAAACCAGTCAATGTTAGCCTATTTAAGGAAATTCAAGTTACTGGTAAGTACAGTTAGAATTACTTTTTAGGATCAGTTCTGGGCTTAAACATGCAGCACTGAGGTCTCTCCTGATAACAGGTGAGTAAATCGGAATTCGTAGTTCGGCTGATTTTAGAGGAATATTTGTACGTTCCAAAAATCGACACTTTGAAACTTTTCTGCTGAAAACCACCCAATGGATTTCTATGGAAGGAAATACAAGTTACTGGTAAGTACGCTTAGAATTGCTTTTCAGGATCAGTACTGGGCTTAAACATGCAGCACTGAGGTCTCTCCTGATAACAGGTGGGTACATCGGAATTCATAGTTCGGCTGATTTTAGAGGAATATTTGTAAGTTCCTAAACTCCACACTTAGAACTTCCAAGTGAAACCAATCAATGTTAGCCTATGGAATGAAATTCAAATTACTGGTAAGTACGGTTAGAATTACTTTTCAGGATCAGTATTGGGCTTTAAGATGCAGCATTGAGGTCTCTCCTGATAACAGGTGAGTAAATCTGAATTCGTAGTTCGGCTGATTTTAGAGGAATTTTTGTACGTTCCAAAAATCGACACTTAGAAACTTTTCTGCTGAAAACCACACAATGGAATCCTATGGAAGGAAATACAAGTTACTGGTAAGTACGCTTAGAACTACTTATCATGGTCAGTGCTGGGCTAAAAGATACAGCACTGGGTTCCCTCTTCATAACAGGTGACTAAATCGGAATTCATAGTTCGGCTGATTTTAGAGGAATATATGTAAGTTCCAAAACTCCACACTTAGAAATTTTTCTACTGAAAACCACACAATGGATTCCTATTGAAGGAAATTCAATTTATTGGTAACTACGCTTAGAATTACTTTTCAGGGTCAGTGCTGGGCTACAAGATACAGCACTGGGTTCTCTCCTGATAACAGGTGAGTAAATCGGAATTCGTAGTTCGGCTGATTTTAGAGGAATAATTGTAAGTTCCAAAACTCCACACTTACAAACTTTTCTGCTGAAAACCACACAATGGATTCCTATGGAAGGAAATACAAGTTACTGGTAAGTACGCTTAGAATTACTTTTCAGGGTCAGTGCTGGGCTAAAAGATGCAGCACTGAGTTCTCTCCTGATAACAGGTGAGTAAATCAGAATTCGCAGTTCGGCTGATTTTAGAGGAATATTTGTAAGTTTCAAAAATTGACACTTTGAAACTTTTTGAGCAAAAAGCAGGCAATGATGTCCTATGGAAGGAAATTGAAGTTACTGGTAAGTACGATTATAATTACTTTTCAGGATCAGTACTGGGCTCAAACATGCAGCACTGAGGTCTCTCCTGATAACAGGTGAGTAAATCGGAATTCGTAGTTTGGCTGATTTTACTTCAGTCCTGACTATATAGAGCCACTTTCCTACACCATCCCCTCCCTTCACCACTGTGCAAACACACCCTGTGGCGCATTTTAAGTTGGGGAAATAATTCCCCTTCAATCTTGAGGGTCCGTAGAAACCAACTAGCCCACTAGCTACATCCAGTAAGCGCCACAGAGCTGCGTAGCAGAGAGATGAAAAAAGGCGCACGGCCTGCACCATCTCTCTGCAACGCAGCACAGTGGCATTTCCTGGAAGCACCTGGTGGGCTACTTGGCACCCAGGGTCCCTCAGGATTGGAGTGGAAGTTTTTCCCCAACTTAAAACGCACCACAGGGCGTGTTTGCACACGTTACCTCAAGCCCCATCCCCTCCCTTCACCAGTGTGTAATCGCGCCCCATGGCGCATTTTAAGTTGGGAGATTAAGTCCCCTTGAATTCTGAGGGTCCCTAGGGTCAAACTAGCCCACTAGGTACCTCCAGTAAGTGCCACAGATCTGCATTGCAGAGAGGTGTAAAAAGGGGCGTGGCCTCTGAACACCTCTCTGCAACGCAGCTCCCTGGCGCATACTGGAGGTACCTGGTGGGCTCGTTGGCCCCCAGGGACCCTCAAAATTGAAGGGGAATTAATTCCTGAACTTAAAACGCACCACAGGGCGCGTTTGCACAATGGTTAAGGAAGGGGGTGGGGCCTGAGGTGACATGTCTGCAAACACGACCTGTGGAGCGTTTTAAGTTGGGGAATTAATTCCTCTTCAATCCTGAGGTCCCCTGGGGGCCAATTAGCCCACCAGGTACCTCCAGTATGCACCAGGGGGCTGCGTTGCAGAGAGGTGTTCCGAGGCCATGCCCCTTTTTACACCTCTCTGCAACTCAGCTCCCTGACGCATACTGGAGGTACCTGGTGGGCTAGTTGGCCCCCAGGGGACCTCAGGATTGAAGAGGAATTAATTCCCCAACTTAAAACGCACCACCGGGCATGTTTGCACACATATCACCTCAGGCCCCGCCCCCTTCCTTTACCATTGTACAAATATTCCTCTTAAATCAGCCGAACTCCGAATTCCAATTTACTCAACTGTTCTCAGGAGAGAACCCAGTGCTGCATCTTTTAGACCAGCACTGACCCTGAAAAGTAATTCTAAGCGTGCTTACCAGTAACTTATATTTCTTTCCATAGGAATCCATTGTGTGGTTTTCAGCAGAAAAGTTTCAGTGTCCATTTTTGAAACATACAAATATTCCTCTAAATTCAGCCTAACTACGAATTGCGATTTACTCACCTGTTATCAGGAGAGAACCCAGGGCTGCATCTTTTAGACCAGCACTGACCCTGAAAAGTAATTCTAAGCATACTTACCAGTAACTTGTATTTCCTTCAATAGGAATCCAGTGTGTGGTTTTCACCAGAAAAGTTTTTAAGTGTCCATTTTTGAAACATACAAATATTCCTCTAAAATCAGCCGTACTACGCATTCCAATTTACTCACCTGTTATCAGGAGAGAGCCCAGGGCTGCATCTTTTAGCCCAGCACTAACCCTGAAAAGTAATTCTAAGAAAAAACCATAGGTTTCAGGCCTGATATAGTTAGGAATTAGCATTTAAAAAACCTTAGAAATTCACTGAAAAAAACCATAGGTTTCAGGCCTAATATAGTTAGGAATTAGCATTTAAAAAACCTTAGAAATTCACTGAAAAAACTATAGGTTACAGGCCTGATATAGTTCGGAATTAGCATTTAAAAAACCTTAGACATTCACTAGAAAAACAATAGGTTTTCGGGGTGTTATAATTAGCTGGACATTTCACTCGAACAAAACCATTTAAATTCCTCTGATATAGTTAGTTGTACTAACTACATCTCGCGCACCCACACTCCACTGCTGATGATGTCGCATATTACATCATTCATGACATGGTCAGTGACATCACTGATGACATCTCAAATGACATCACTGATGACATCACTGATGACATCATCCACGTGACAATCAAAAACACCTCATCATACACTAGTATAACCTTTCATCACTCACTGTGAAATAGAGGGTGCCACATTTAAAACCATCGACTCGCCAATACAAGTTTCTAAACACCCACTCAGTGATTCCTAGATCCATACACACATCTAATCACTTACCTATAGATTCACTCATACATGCTGTCAATGATCAATAGAACACTATCAAACATACTTATACACCTATATCAACATTACACACCAGCACACATCCTAATCACTTATGAAGTCCTAATTCCTAACTATATCAGACCTGAAACCTATGTTTTTTTAGTGAATATATGTATATATATGTATATATATGTATATATATATATATTTCCATTGCTCTGTCGACAAACAATTCGAAAAGACGAAGATAGACCCAAGTTAGTGTGCTCTTTCAAAGATTTATTATTTCAAGCCCATACACCATCGCCATTACGCGTTTCAGCCTCGCGGAGGCCTTGATCACATGGTATACTGAGATTAAGTTTCTATCAGTTTTTAAAGTGCTAGTGCATCAAAAACGTGTGTGAAGACACTCCCACCTCGTTTCATGGACATAGAGGAGAGATAACGCCCACAACTGCAGGGTGTTCCCATGTTTGTGCAACGTATATATATATTTATATATATATATATATATATATATATATATATATATATATATATATGTATATCAAAATCCAATTTCGCCGATAAATGCACACTCGAAGTCACGGGTATTTACAAATCTGGCAGCAGTTTATTCTTCGTTACGCGTTTCAACACAAAAAGTGTCTTGATCACACCTTTTTTGTGTTGAAACGCGTAACGAAGAATAAACTGCTGCCAGATTTGTAAATACCCGTGACTTCGAGTGTGCATTTATCGGCGAAATTGGATTTTGATGAAAAATTGCCGGTTTTCTGGTTTACCGGCATCAGTGCACCAACTGACAACGGGCTCAGTTTCAAAACAACCTGTTTGGATGAAAGGAATATATATATATATATATATATATATATATATATATATATATATATATATATATATATATATTCACTGAAAAAACCATAGGTTTCACACATGTTATAGTTAGCGGAAATTTTACTGATAAAAAACCTGTGAAATTGCCCCGTTATAGTTAGTGCTGGCAACTATAACTCACGCGACCGCAATCCTCTGCTGATGCTAATACTGTATTTAGACACTTATTTGCCCATGTCTTCTTCCATACATTTTTAGCTATACATATATTACAAATATTTTTTTTTCATAAAGACACATATGTCATCAGCAGAAGATTGCGGTCGCGTGAGTTATAGTTGCCAGCACTAACTATAACGGGGCAATTTCACAGGTTTTTTATCAGTAAAATTTCCGCTAACTATAACATGTGTGAAACCTATGGTTTTTTCAGTGAATTTGCAAGGTTTTTTAAATGCTAATTCCTAACTATAACGTGTGTGAAACCTATGTTTTTTTCAGTGAATTTGTACGGTTTTTTAAATGCTAAGTTACTTTACGCCATTCGAGGCGTGCGCGCCCACTTAACGCAGTTCGTTCCGTGCACGGTTTTTATCAACTTTATTAAGCCCTGTACATTTGGTGGCCTTCGGCCACCAAAAGCACAGGGGGTGGGGTCAATGTGGATAGTGTTTTTTTTATTTCGATTTTATAATTTCAAGTTGCCAAAATTTAGTTTTTTTTACCTGATAATAAGCCCTGTACATTAGGGGGCATTCGGCCACCAAAAGCACTGGGGGTGGGGTAAGTGTGGATAGTGTTTTTTTTATTTTTATTTTTTTACCGTACGCTTACGGTAAGCGTACGGTAAGCGTACCCCGCGAAATTGCCGAAAAAAAAATAAAACCGTTTTTGCTCTTGGGGGATGTTTGTGGACTCCCTCAACATGACTATGTGGGAGGGAGTTGTCAAAACAGCCCCGTAACATGTTTTTGGCCATCATGTTTGATAAACAACACTCAGTGCGAGAGACAAAATGGCGGACGCCGCTTCCTGGTTTTGGCCGATTCGAATGTTTACTAAGATCTAAGAGCCAATCAGAATCGCGCTCGCGCACGCCACCGTACGCTTACGGTAAGCGTACGGTAAGCGTACCGTAAGCGGGCTCAGATATATATTGATTTAAAGGCTATTTTCTCAGAATCTACTGAACAGATTTACACCAAACCTACAAAAGGCACTTCCTTGACCTAGGGACTACCTCTCTGCCAAATTTTGAGTAATTCTGTTCAGCCGTTCGGGCTGTAGCTCGTTCTAAAGGTCCTATGGAAAAATGCATGGGAAAAACGCGTTTTGGGACCCCCCTTTTATCTCAGCCCCCGCTTGACGGATCCCCCCGAGACTTTCAGGGTAGGAGCGGAGCGTAGCGCCCCACCTATTTTGAGAAATTCGCGAGGATTCGTCGACCGGCGCCAAAGTTATTCAAAATAGAATGTTGAGGTTTTCCTATGGAAACGTGGTCCTAACTATAACTACCTACTGGCGACCGCCAGTAGGTAATATATATATATATATTTTACCTACTGGCGGTCACCAGTAGGTAGTTATAGTTAGGACCTAGTTTCCATAGGAAGAGAATTTTTTGTTTTGCTTATAACTTTGGCGTTGTTTGATGAATCTTCATGAACTTTTCCAAACTAATTCTTTGTTCATATCAGCTCCTATGTTAAAAGTTTGGGGGTGATTCGTCAAGGGGGGGCTGATAACAAAGGGGGGGCCAAACATGTTTTCTCCATGTTAATTTCCATCGGAAACTTTAGACCAGGCTACAGGTCGATCATGTGAAAGGAATTACCCCAAATTTGGCAGGGAGAAGGGTCTTGGTCTAGAAAGCACGCATTTCTTTATTTGGTGTAAATCTGTCCTGTAGTTTCGGAGAAATATCGAAATTTGCAGATATCTATATTTGGGAATTCTGCCATCTTATTGGTGAGGCATTACGAGCACTAGCTTGATGCTTATTGGCTGCGAGCTGTTGCAACTAGAAAGTGTTGGCAGCCATTTTGTCATTCCATTGAAATGAATAAAGGGGAAAAAGGGTGAAAAGAGTAGGAAACAGGAGGATAGGAGTACTGTAACTTCTGTGGGGGAGTGCGAAGCGAAGTAGTTACTCCTACTGGACTGAAAGTGCGGTGTTGCTCAGAGTGACATGGTGCTGAGATGAGATGCTGTTACAATCAGGAATGAAACCGAGAGTCTAAACCGTGAGGTCATTGCTGTAAAGTGATGTGTTCTGGTCTTTGTAGCATACCTGTGGAAGTAGTTTTAGTAGGCGTTTATACCATACAGGGCGTGGGAAATGAACTACTGACCTCTACTGTGTGTTTATACTATACCGGAAGTAGGAAGCTAAGTACTCACGCCTACCGGTGTGAAGACTCAGGGATTAAACTGAGCTGATTGCTGTAAAGTGATGGGCTCTGGGCGTTGTTGCATAGTGGCTGCTGTAGTATAACTGGAAGTAGTGTTAGTTTGAATTTATACAATACAGGGAGTGGGAAGCAAACTACTCACCCCTACCGGTCTCAAGACTCGTGGATGAAACCATGAGCTCATTGCTGTAAAGTTATGTGCTCTGTGTAGTATTCCAATGTAAGTCATAGTAGAATGTTAGTATGTAATGCTACTATAATGTAAGTATGTAATGTTAGAATGTAGGGCTGTCATGAGGGGAATCTTGAGGAGTTTGTACACGGTGCTGGAGTAGACAGTTGCCTGGCTGTCTGCTCCTGTTGGTGGCTGTTTAAGCTGTCTTCTTTTCCTGCAATAAATCTACTCATCGGATCCACTGCTGTCTTGCTCTTCACTACATAAATTTAGCGATGAGCGGGAGAAGGTAAAAAGAAGGGAGCACTCACCAATATTTCTAGCTTCCTTGCGTTCTGCTCAAGACCCGTTTTTTTCGTGAAGCTGTTTCTACTCATCCCAGGGTCATCGGCTCATCAAACTATGTCATCTGACCTCTGTTAGGATTTATATTTTTTGATTTTGGGCTTCCTCTGCATCTTTACTACACTCTGGTTGCTGTACTACGCGTGTGCAAGTGGTGTTGGTATGCGTTTACACTAACTCTGTAGTTATGCAGTAACCAATGCATCATGGTCTTATGGAGCGCCACCTCCCAGGCACAGCTCATACAATGTCCTGGGGTGTGCATCTGCGGGACATTTATGTTTGCTATTAGAGGGCGGGAGCATGGCTTCTACCCTGTGATAGTAAATTCTTGTTTGCCTCGTTGAAGCGAGAGGAGGAAAACCTAGTATCTCTTCAATAAAGCGGATCCAGATGGTAACAATGGAGAAAAAAAATAAAGCGGGGTCTCACCCGTTCATTTAAATGAGCCCCCTGGTGGGTAATGTTCTGGGGCCAATCCTATTATTATATTCCAGGGCCTCTGCAGCACTGGGGACCTTAATCTCACATGCAAATTAGGCGCGGGAGGGCGCTGAGACATTTTGCAGCTTAGGGGACCGACACCTCCACGGGTATTGTTTACGAATTGTTCGGGGGCTTCGAGGCCAACTCAAGACCCGTGATCGGCAACCTCCCGTGATTTACTTAAATATGCAGGGTGGGCCTCTCCAGTCCTTGAAGCCTCGGTGGCCCTAGGCAGTGCCTTTTTGGTTCTGTAATCACACAGGCAGTACTCATGGTGTTATAAAGTGACACACTTATAGAACCGTTGCCGTTGTAAAATTACCCAGGCTTCATTCACGTAATAATCTGTTGGTTTATAATTGGTAGGTGCGCCACAAAATTACAAATGTTTTCCCTCATAACCTCCTATCAACCGTCTATTTTTTCAATAAACTACAGACAAGTGCTGGCAGAAAAAGAAGACCCATACACTCACTTATTTATTGGTAAAAAAAAAATACTTTTATTAAAGGAACACAAATAAATGGAAACGTAACTTTATTTGAACAAACAACAGTAAAACATGAAAGAAGTGGGTGGGACTCCTTCGGAAGCAGCGTACAAAACCTGCAAGAGAAAAAAGAATCATAAGTATGTGTGCCATGTCCAAGAGAAAAAGAAAGGTAGTCAGAATGAAAGGAAGAATGTGAGAATGGGACAGAGAGCGAGTGGGTGGAAGGGAGAAGGGGAGGGAGAGTAAAAAGAACAGAGGGAGGAGGAGACAGAGCATCAGCCTACTGCACCCAGCCCTCACTTTTCTCCTCCTGTCACCCGTGTGTCTGGGATGCTAGGGTCCGCGAGAAACAGTGTGGTCCAGCAAGTCTTTAAAATGAAACAGAGATATGAATGAGGCCAGAGATTATATTGTGCTCAAATGCAGCTACTGTGCATCGAGGCTTCACTGCTCACCTGCCACAACTGGAGTGTCCAACGACGTGGCAGTACGAGCTCCGACTCCGGGGTGCCTCTCAGGGTGGCACAGCAGGTCTTGGGTCTGGGATGGTGTCTTGATACCACGATGGAAGGCATCAGAAAGACCAGAGCTTCAGCACCGGTTGAGCACCTGCTGTGTGCTTTTTCATGCAACTAACGCAGTGTCTGAAAAGGGAGAAATATTATAATGGTCGAAACGTCTTAAGTTAAATGAAGGGTTATTTCAAGCTTAAGAGAGAACACCAGTTCAGTGCATCCTTCCTTCTTGAAGTACGATCTACCAACTGTTACTTATAATCGTGGTTCAAAGAGGAGTTGAAGTGCACGAGAATACACAAGGGTAAATAGTAATATGTTATGCCAACGTTCACATACAAAGGAACAGAGCGCATGCTAGAAGCATAATGTGCACGTGCAATGCAGTGGCGCAAGCCTGTGTGCATGTACACTTAGTAGTCAGCTCACTACAGTACCCCAAAAGCCAACGCCACGTGTCTGTAGGGCAGCGTTGCCCGCTGGCTCAGGCCTACAGTACGTTCCAGCAGCTCCTTAAAATGAGACAGAGATGTGACTGAATGAGGTCAGAGATCACATCATTACGCACGGCCAAGTAGCCCTCCTGGTACCTCCTATAAGTCCAACATAGCAGAATTCCTAAGTGCTGGTTGGAGACCCAGCCCCCTTTCTCCACCACTCCTCAAATGCAACTACCAGTTAAAGAAGCTTTTGTAATGTAATAGTTCTCACATTTGCAAGAGTTAGAGCTATTAGTGTTGTAAATCTAAAAGTGTTTTAGTAATGTTTCTTGGAGTGGATGTAGGTTGCATGTAGTGGAATTATGTGGTATGTTGTGCAGTGAAATTATGTGGATAGAAAGTATGTGGTATTTAGTGTAAAGAGGGCGGGATTATGTGTTATGGAGAGCAATTATGTTGTATGTTTAGTCTGTTTTGTGGAGTGGTATCCTCAGGTTTAGTCTTCCTCTTTTCCATAGAAGCTGAACTGTGAACTCAATGAGACAAAAAAGAAGGAATCCCTGAGGAGCACTTCTGGCTCTAGTCAGAGGTATGAGCAGGGCTACTGGAATTACGCGACTGTTTGGGTGCACCAACTTTTGCACAATTATACATTTTCTGCATTATCCACATAATTCATCATCTGCTGCCTAATCTGCAGATTTGAACAAAAAAAGCCTTGTTTCTTGCTCAAATGGCTCAAACGTTACAAAAATGAAGCAACAAGTGTTACAGCATGGTGGAAGCTCCTTTGTAAACCTAGAATGATTACCTGTTACTTATTGTTAAATGTGGGTGTTAAATTGGTACCAATGGTGTGCAAACCTCTTTTGCTTCTTTCTGCGCCTCTCTTGTCTCTTTCTGCATATATGTTCCTTCTTTCTGCACCTTTCTTTCTTTTTCTGCACTTCTCTTGCCTCTTTCTGCACATCTCTTCTAATGTTTGCACCTCTCTGCCTCTTTCTGCCCCTCTGTTGCCTCTTTCTGTACCTCACTTGCTTCTTTGTGATCCCCTCATGACTCTTTCTGCATCTCTGCTTCTTTCTGCACTTCATTTGTTTCTTTCTGTACCTCTCTTCCTTCTGTCTGATTCCCTCATGCCTCTTTCTGCACCTCTATTCCTTCTTTATGTACTCCTTTTGTTGCTTTCCTCACTTTCCTTGCCTCTTTTTGTACCCCTCTTGCCTTTTTCTTCACCTCTGTTGGTTCTTTCTGAATTGCTCTTGCTTCTTTTTGCACCTCTGTTGCGAATTTATGCATGCCTCTTTCTGTACCCGTCTTCCCTCTTTCGGTACCTCTTTTTCCTGTTTCTGCATCTCTCTTGCCTTTTTCTGCAGTTCTCTTGCCTCCTTCTGCACCTCACTTCCTTCTTTCTGCACGTCTCTTGCTTCTTTCTGCACCCTTCTTCTCTTTTTCTACACATCTCTTGCCTGTTTCTGTACCTGTCTTGCCTTATTCTCTAAATTTCTTTGTTCTTTCTGCACTGCTCTTGCCATTTTTTGTACCCCTCTTGCCTCTTTGAGCACCTCTTTTGCTTCTTTCTGCACCCCTATTGCCTCATTCTGCACCTCTGTTGCTTCTTTCTGCACTTCTATTGCCAATCTCTGCACCTCTCTTGCTTCTTTCTGTACTTCCCTTGCTTCTTTCTGCACCTCTCTTGCTTCTTTCTGCACCCTTATTTCCTTTCTTGCATCACTTTTGCCTCTTTCTGCTTTTTTCTTGACAATTTCTGTACCTCTCTTGCCTCTTTCTGCACTTCTCTTGCTTCTTTCCAAACCTCTGTTACTTCTTTCAGCAATTCTCTTGCATCCTTCTGCACTTCCTTTGCATATTTCTGAACCTCTCTTGCATATTTCTGCACCTCTGTTGCCTCTTTCCATACCTCACTTGCTTCTTTCTTCACCCCTCTTTCCTCTTTCTGTACCCCTATTTTCTCTGTCTGCTCCGCTTGCTCCGCTTTCTGTACCTCTGTTCCCTCTTTCTGCATATTTCCTGCCTGTTTCTGTACCTCTCTTGCCTCTTTCAGTACCTCTGTTGCTCCTTTATGCATTTCTCGTGCTCTTTTTGCACCCCTTGTGTCTCTTTCAGCACCTTTGCTGCTTCTTTCTGCACTTCTCTTCCTTCTTTTTACACCCTTACTGCTTCTGTACCACTCTTGCCTCCTTGTGCACCTCTTCTACCTTTTTCTGCACTGCTCTTTCTTCTTTTTGCACCTCTGTTTGTTCTTTCTGCACTACTCTCGCTTCTGGCTGCACCTCACTTGCCTCTTTCCGCACTTCTCTTGCTTCTTTCTACACCTCTGTTGCTTCTTTCAACAATACTTTTGCGTCTTTCTGTACTTCTTTTCCTTCTTCCTGCACCCCTCCTCCCTCTTCCTGTACCTCTCTTGCCTTTTTGTGTACCTCTCCTACTTCTTTCTGCACTCCTCTTGCCTCTTTTTGCACCTCTGTTGGTTCATTCTGCACTGCTCTTGCTTCTTTCTGCACCCCTCTTGCCTCTTTCTGCACCCCTATTTTCTCTTTCTGTACCTCTCTTGCCTCTTTCTGAACCGCTGTCCCCTCTTTCTTCACCTTTCCTGCCTGTTTCTGTACCAATGCCTCTTTCTGTACCTGTGTTGGTACTTTCAAACTTCTCTTGCTCTTTCAGCACCTCTGTTGCTTCTTTCTGAACTCCACTTCCTTCTTTCTGTATACCGCCTGCCTCTTTCTGTACCTCTCTTGTCTCTTTGTGCACCTCTCCTACCTACTCTTGCTTCTGGCTGCACCTCACTTGCCTCTTTCCGCACTTTTCTTGCTTCTTTCTACACCTCTGTTGCTTCTTTCAACAATGCTTTTGCCTCTTTCTGTACTTCTTTTCCTTCTTTCTGCACCCCTCCTCCCTCTTACTGTACCTCTCTTGCCTTTTTGTGTACCTCTCCTACTTCTTTCTGCACTCCTCTTGCCTCTTTTTGCACCTCTGTTGGTTCATTCTGCACTGCTCTTGCTTCTTTCTGCACCCCTCTTGCCTCTTTCTGCACCCCTATTTTCTCTTTCTGTACCTCTCTTGCCTCTTTCTGAACCGATGTCCCCTCTTTCTACACCTTTCCTGCCTGTTTCTGTACCTCTCTAATGCCTCTTTCTGTACCTGTGTTGGTACTTTCAAACTTCTCTTGCTCTTTCAGCACCTCTGTTGCTTCTTTCTGAACTCCACTTCCTTCTTTCTGTATACCGCCTGCCTCTTTCTGTACCTCTCTTGCCTCTTTGTGCACAATCTCCTACCTTTTTATGCACCCATCATACCTCTTTTTGCACCTCTGTTGGTTCTTTCTGAACTGCTCTTGCTTCTTTCTGCACCTCATGTGCCTCTTTTTTCACTTCTCTTGCTTCTTTCTACACATATGTTGTTTCTTTGAGCAATTCTCTTGCCTCTTTCTGCTCTTCTCTTCCTTCTTTGTGCACCCCTTCTAACACTTTCTGCACCTCTGTTGCCTCTTTCTGCACCTCTGTTGCTTCTTTCTGCACTTTTCTTGCCTCTTTCTGCACCACTGACTTAGAGGTAGTTTTAATCCCCTGCCATATTATGAACTAGGGCCTTACAGGGGAGGTCATGCCAATCACAGGGGTACCCCAACCCACAGTATACCCTATTGTATGTAGTTATTTTCACTGTATTCTAAGTGTCTTTCAGCATAGCACTGGTTCCGGGCCTGGTTAGTCAGAGTCAGTTACCACTAGTACCAGTCAGCAAAAAGTTGGGGCATGGGATGACTTTGCAACAAGACCTCTTTCTGCACCTCTGTTGGTTCTTTCTGCATATCTCTTGCTTCTTTCTGCACCTTTCTTCGTCTTTCTGGACTTCTGTTGCCTCTTTCTGCATTTCTCTTGCTTCTTTCTGCCATTTTCTTCCTCTGTCTGCACATGTCCTACCTCTGTAGGCATAGTTAGAAATTAGCATTTAAAAAACCTTTGAAATTCACTGAAAAAAACAGGTTTCAGGGATGTTATAGTTATGAATTAGCATTTAAAAAAGCGTAGAAATTCACTGAAATACCATAGGTTTGAAGGACGTTATAGTTAGAAATTAGTATTAACATTTTTTGAAATTCAGTGAAAAAACAATAGGTTTCAGGGACGTTATCTTTAGAAATTAGCATTTTAAAAACCTTTGAAATTCAATTAAAAAGCAATAGGTTCTAGGGATGTGATAGTTAGAAATTAGCATTTAAAACACCTTAGAAATTTACTAAAAAATCCACAGGTCTCAAGGGGGTATAGTCAGTTGGACATTTCATTTATACAAAACAAAAGAAATTCAGCCGTTATAGTTAGGGGTGGGCGGAATTTGCGTAATTGCGTTACGCAAATCTCCGCGAAACGGTAAAAAATCTCCGCAAACACGCAGAAATTCCGTGAACACGCGGAATTGCTTGTTCGCGATGCTTTTTTCCTGTTCACAATTGCTGTTTGCGTGCTCGGGGAGAAATATCTCGCGAACACGCATTTTGAGAACGCGAACAAGCAAAAATTTCGCGAAATCGCGGAAAGCAGACTTTTGAGCAATTTCGCGTTCTCCGCGGAACACGAAATTACGCAAATTCCGCAAATTCCGCGAGCGGAACGGAATTTACCGCCCAGGCCTAGTTATAGTTAGATGATCTAACTATAACTCATGCTCCCGCAATGCACTGCTGATGATGTCACATATTACATCATTCATTACATGGTCAGTGACATCATTGATAACATCATCCACGTGATAATCTGATGCGCCTCCTCATACCCCAATAGAACCTTTGATACACCCATTCTAAAATTCAGACTACCATTTTCGAAACCACATACACACCAATATCAGTTATTACATACCCACTCACTGATTCCTAGGTCTATACACAAATCCACCCATTTACCAATTCAGTCACTCATACATGCAGTCACTCATCAATACAGCACTATCATATGCACTCATATACCTATACAGACACTCACACACCACCACTCATCCATAGAGTTACTCACACACCTAGTCAGTCATGCATCACACTCCCATTTACACCTACACACCTCACTTATTCATTCAGATATTAACACATACTTACACTCTTATACAATCACTGATACAAGCACACACTCATCAGCACACACTCATCCATAAAGCCACTCTCACAATCACTCCCTCTCACATATAGTTATTTATATACTCCAAGATTCATATATAATGCCTTTTATGTATGTAATTACTCGCACATGTACCACTGAGACATCCATTCACTAACCAACACACCCATACATACACTCACCCACTCATGCAACCCTTCGAGATACACCCAGTGAATTACCCACTCACACATCTATGCACACCCAGGCACAAATACAGATATTCAGAAAACCAATCAATAACCCATATAGACACTCATGTAGCTACTTACCAACCCATGCAGCCGCTTACACAGCAACAAACAGACTGATACAGACATTCACACAGATTAGTCACTAACCCATGCATTCAGTACGACATGTTTAATCACTCATTTATACAGTCAGTCACACACCTACTAAATCATCCATTCTAACACTTATACACCCACTCATTCTTCAATACACCTTGGCATATATATATATATATATAAAATATTTTTAAAGTTTACAGAAAAACAGTCACTGGATGATATCATCAGTGATGTCATCAGTGATGTCATTTGAGATGTCATCAGTGATGTCACCGACCATGTCATGAATTATGTAATATGTGACATCATCAGCAGTGCATAAGTTATAGTTAGCTCAACTAACTATAATGGCAGAATTTCTCTGGTTTTTTTTTACGTGTGAAATACCCAACTAACTATAATGTCCATGAAACCTGTGTTTTTCAGTGAATTTCTCAGTTTTTTAAAATGCTAATTTCTAACTATAACGTCCGTGAAAACAATGTTTTTTTATCAGTGAATAATATATATATATATATATACCTGACAGGATTCCGCCTAGAGCACACCTGCACGCCAACAATCCAAGAGGAGAGCGGGAACAAACGGAGACCGACCCTGATAGCGAGTGAGTTGATTTTCTTTATTAAATTCACAGCACCGCCTGCATGACGCGTTTCAGCCTCCCCAGAGGCCTTGATCACATGACGCCATGGGAGTTGTGATCCCGCATTTTAAAGTGCACAATGCTAATTGGTAAGATGATACAATTGGCTAATTCAAACGCTGCATCAATAGACATAGAAGGGTTAAATACACATTGGAGCATGGACAAGAGCGGGGCAATAGCAACAAAAGCGACTGCGTTTAACAATTTAAAAGTGCTAAAGTGCAAATTTCATTAGATAAAAACATAATTGTGTGATAAAATCATTTCATCAGGACTGGCAAGTAATTGATATTAAAAACAACAATGTTTTAAATCAACATATTTTTGTGTGAACATGTCTGTTGTTTTTGATTATGTGCACAAAAAACTGGAAGCAATAAAGTTGTTTGTAACTAACTCTAATAACAGTGCTTTCCTATAAATACACAACATGCATCTGATGTAGACTGTTAGATATAAAACCCCAGTGGGTGTACTCCAACAATTTCCAATAAGATGCCCCTGGCAATTCAAACACTGATTTATCGGCCAGGAAATCTTGCACAATTACTTATGCCTGTCTTTAGAACGCAGTGCCACCTGCGAATCATAATCTAATGTGTAAGGTTACTGTGTGTTACATATACAGGAGCCTTAATTCCCTTCTTAATCCATGTTTTAACCCAAATTTCTGACAAGTGTCAAAGTGTGTCTAGATGCAGAAAAAAACATATAAAATTCTAAAGATATGTCATCTATACTGTGTTTAAAACCTGCAGTGGGTAGAGGAGGTGTGACCTACACGCAAAGCAACCTAACACATAGGGGATGAAGATTGATCTAACCCAATTTACAGACAAGTGAAGAAATCTTCACTGGCATTAAGACCCTGCGGTGACTTGGTGTCTAGCTCGAGGATATATCTCGTTTCTAGGGCACGGAGCAATGCTTCTCTGTTTCCACCACGTCTTAATGGGAGCACTGCATCTATAACAAAGAACTTTAATAATTCACTTTTGTTATTGTGTAGTTCCTTGAAATGGCGTGCCACCGGGTAAGACGCATCATTGCCACTGATTGCACGCGTATGCTGGAGTATCCGTTTGTGGACCTGCAACTTGGTGCTACCCACATATTGCAGGCCACACGGACACTCCAGCACATAAACCGCGTACTCGGTTTTGCATGTGAGTGGTTTTGTGATGGAACGAGGAATATCGCAGAACGGAATTGTGTACTCCGTCTTGTTGTCTCCCTGTCTACACGCTTTGCAATTCGGGCATCTTTTGAAGCCTTTGCAAAACTGCATCCAGGATGTGTTGGAACCTAATTCAGGGCTAGATTTAACTAAAGCATCGCTCATAGAGCGAGCTTTCCTGAAGGTGATATTCGGACTGGCTGCCATTAGATCCCCAATGACAGGGTCATTACAAACCAAGCTCCAATTCTTCCTCAGAATTTTTCTGAGTGCTTGGTGTTGACGATTGTATGTCCAAATCAATCTAACTGGTTCCCTGGTGCGAACTAGTGTATCAGTTGATCCCTTGTTGATTAGAGTCTCCTCTCTAGTCAAACAATTAGCCTTTCGAATGGCATTGTCAATCGTTGGAGCAGAGTAACCCCTAGCTAGGAAACGTGCTTTACTTAAGTTTTGTGCCGCCAGGCAATCAGACTCCGTGCTGCAGATGCGCCTAATACGCAGCATCTCCCCATAGGGAATGCTGCGAATGAGATGCACAGGATGGTGACTTGCAGCATGGAGAACCGTATTGCCCGCGGTCGGTTTCCTAAAGAGGCGAGTGTAGAGTTTACCAAAGTCAATAAAGATCTCAACATCCAAAAAGAACACCCTATCTTGACTAATGTCTGAGGTGAAGCTGAGATTGAGGGAGTTGGAATTGATAGCCTCGATAAAATCAAGGATCTGTTGTTTAGTGCCACGGCAAACCATGAAAATATCATCTATAAAACGATACCAATGGATTACATGTTCAGACAAAGTGTCAAGATGTTGACCATAGAGGACCAGCTCCTCCCAGTAGCCCATGTGAAGACAGGCATAGCTGGGAGAGAAGCTGGCCCCCATGGCCACACCTCTGACTTGCTGAAAGAATTGATTGCCAAACATAAAGAAATTATTGTGCAGGCAATAGGAAAGCATAGCTAGCAACATTTTGTTGTGATTGACCATGTGGAGAGGTCGGGTTCCCAAGTAGTGCTGGACTGCTTTTACACCGTCAGAGTGATAAATGCTGGTGTAAAGGGAGGTTACATCTAATGTAACCAACCAGAAAGATGGATCCCAATCAATCCCTGCTATTTTCCTTAAGAAATCACTTGTATCCTGCACATAGGATGGCAAAGACTTAACATGATCCTGCAAAAAGGCATCTATATATACAGAGGTATTCTCACAAAGTCCACCTCGCGCCGAGATGATTGGCCTGCCTGGAGGCTTCTCAGAGTTCTTATGTATCTTCGGAATAAAATACATAACAGGAGTTACTGGAAAGTCATTTTTCAGATATTTCAACTCATCTTGACTGAGTAATCCTGTGCTCCGCCAGGCAACAAGGTGGGAATAAAATTCAGTTCTAGCTGCCTTCACTGAAGTTGCATCACAGCGTTTATAACAAAGGGGGTCATTGAGTTGACTGTGGGCTTCCTCCAGATATAGATCTCTAGGCCAGAGCACCACATTGCCCCCCTTGTCAGATTGACGAACAATAATGTTGTTGTCGGCTTGTAATTTGCTAACCAGTTGGAAGTAGCAGTTGTTACGTGCTGTGTATTTAAATTTTTCACGAAGGGTAGATGAATAAAGTTTTTTAATCCCTGTAATTGATAATTCATGAAATATATCGATGTTATCATGCAGCATCAAAGGCGTGTAGGTGGATTTGGGTTTGAATTTGGTGTGACCCGGCACATTCAGGGTTAAATGTTCTTCCGTGGAATCCACAATGGAACCCTCATATCTCAACTCCTGAAGGTCTTGCATAAGAGCCAGGTCGTTGGCAACCAATCCTTGTTGCGAGTCTGACAAAGGTGTAAGACTCGGTCTCCGTGTGTTAGGATTGAGAAGGAAATGCTTTTGCAACTTTAGCTTGCGGATAAATTTATATAAATCGATCCTGGTCTTAGAATAGTTGAAATTACTGCCTGGGCTGAAAGAGAGACCAAGATGTAAAGTGTTGATCTCAGCCGGACTTAATTGCATGCTGGTAAGGTTAACAACAGATGGAGGTTCTGTGGACTCAGTAATTTGATGTGGTGCTAACATTACTTGTTCCACCTCTTGTTGTATTTCCTTTTTGGGTTGGTGTTTGCGATGTGCTTGTCGTCGCCATCTGCGCTTTTGGTTGCGCCTTTGGCAGTCGCCAGTAGGTAGTTATTGTTAGGACCTATTTTCCATAGGAACTCTGCAACATTCTTTTTGGAATAACGTTGGCGCCGATTGACGAATCTTCGCAAAATTTTCCAAACTTTTGGCTAGCTCCGGTCCGCTCCTATCCTGAAAATTATACGGTGATTCGTCAAGCGGGGGCCGAGAAAAAAGGGGGGTCCCAAAACACATTTTCCCCATGCATTTTCCCATAGGACCTGTTGACGCAGCTACAGCCTGAACTGCTGAACAGAATTACACCAAATTTGGCAAAGATGTAGTCCTCAGTACAGACTCGTGCCTTTTGCTTAAATGGTGTAAATCCGTTCAGTAGTTCCTGAGAAAATTAGAGTTAAACATATAGATATATCTGGCCGGAGCCTAACCACACATCTCATCGTGAGATCTGATAGGCTGTTAGTACTTCATCCAAGAAGTGTTGGCAGCCATCTTGGGACCATTATACATGATAGAAGCTCATTAAAAAGCAATGCAGTTAATAGAATGTTTTAAGACTTTAGTTACATCATAAATCATTTGTTGATGGTACAATACTCATTTTAGGAATTGTGGTGTGTTCTAAGGTGATTTTACCATGTGAAAAAGCCTTCTGATGTGATATCATGAATCATGTTTGAGAGAAAACTATTTTCTCATACTTTTCCCACTGAGGTTTGGAAGGTGATCTATAAGCTAAACTGAGAGCATATTTTCTGTAAATTCACATTATCTTTCTCAGTCATGTGAAAATGAAGTCTGACATTCTCAGTAAAACATGTACATCCAACAAGGGCAGGGACTGTCAGTTGATTCCTTTGTGTTCCACTGCAGCTTCCCAGAGTGTTCCAAAGAACAACTAGAGCGCTAACAGTCCTACTTATGACAAACGTATTATACACCTGAAGCCATCTTGATTGGAATAAAGTGGTAACTCTTAAAACTTTTAATTTAAAAAGGAACAAAATGAGGGGGTTCATTTTGCCATAGAGAGCATGATTAGTGCTGCAGAAAGAAAAATTAGGGCACATTTTGAGTGTCTTCTCAAATCCTCTTCTATTTCATTAAAAAATTCTGACATGCAGACTGAAACATGCACTTTCAATACCAGCAGCAGACTTCCCTGGTGAGCAGTAGCTTTACTACAGTGATCTAATAAGCAACTAGAGTGCTAACATTCTGAATTTATGGCAAATGTGTGACACATCTGAATGCCTTCTTGATGGAATCAAAGTAAAAAACGGAAAGTATTTCCTACTGAGTAAACTGTAGTAAATGAGGAAATTAGGACACATCATAACTAATAAGTCTCCCAAAATGGCCACCAGAGACAAAAGAGCTCAAATGTAGCACAAATATCACCCAGATGTAGCCCAAGTTTAGCCCAATGACAGAATGTCCCAGAGTGTTCTAACAAACAACTGGAGCGCTAACAGTCTTACTTATGGCAAAAGTATGGCACATCTGAAGTCATCTTGATTGGAATAAAGTGGTAACACTTAAAACATTTAATTTACAAAGGAACAAAATGTGGGGGTTCATTTTGCCATATAAATTATGATTAGTGCTGCAGAAAGAAAAATTAGGGCACATTTTGACTTCTCAAATCCTCTTCTATTTCATAAAAAAATTCTGACATGTGGACTGAAACATGCACTTTGAATACCAGCAGCAGACTTCCCTGGTGAACAGTAGCTTTACTACAGTGATCTAATGAGAAACTAGAGTGCTAACATTCAGAATTTAGGGCAAATGCGTGACACATCTGAATGTCTTCTTGATGGAACCAAAGTAAAAAACTGAAAGTATTTCCTACTGAGGAGACTGCAGTAAATGAGGGAATTAGTAGTCCTGGGCAAAATTTTCGTTCCGTTCGCGGAATTTGTGATAATTTGGCATTTCCGCGTTCCGCGGAGAGCGCGGAAATGTCAAAATTTCCGCATTCCGCAGCTTTGCGATAATTTGGTTCTTGCTCGCGCTGTAAAATAATACATTCTCGCGCGCGCGCGATCGCCTTACCTGAATCCCCGCGTTCGCCGACAAGTTTTCCCGATCCGGTCGCGTTCTCCATGAGATGTTGTATTGTTTTAGCCATTTGCGCTGTCTCGCGACAGTTCGCGTCCGCAGTGACGTCATGCGTCGCGCGATCACGTCTTTCTTCTCGCGATCATGCACCGCGAGACAACTGAAAACAAGATGGCCGCAACCCGCGAGCAACCGCAGGGGTAAGTTAGCGACCCGCAACCATGCAGAAAGTATCGTGAACGGGCGGGAAAAAAACTTCCGCATCTTCGCGATATTTCCGCTTGTTTGCGGAGATTTTTAACGTTTTCGCGATCATTTGCGAAAGTCGCTTTCGCAAATTCCGCCCACCCCTAGAAATTAGGAAACTTCATAACAAATAAATCTACCAAGATGGCCACCAGAGACAAAAGAGCCCAAATGTATTCCAAATATCACCCAGATGTAGCCCAAGTATAGCCCAATGACAGAATGTCCCAGAGTGTTCTTAAGAACAACTATAGTGCTTACTGTCTTACTCATGATAAAAGTATGGCACACCTGAAGCCATCTTGATTGGAATAAACTGGTAACACTTAAAACATTTAATTTAAAAAGGAACACAATGAGGGGGTTCATTTTGCCATAGAAATTATGATTAGTGCTGAAGAAAGAAAAATTAGGGCACATTTTGAGTGACTTCTCAAATCCTCTTCTATTTCATAAAATAATTCTGATATGCAGACTGAAACATGCACTTTTAATACCAGCAGCAGACTTCTGTGGTGAGCAGTAGCTCTACTACAGTGATCTAATGAGCAACTAGATTGCTAACATTCAGAATTCATGGCAAATGTGTGACATATCTGAATACCTTCTTGATGGAATCAAAGTAAAAAACTGAAAGCATTTCCTACTGAGGAGACTGCAGTAAATGAGGAAATTAGGAAACTTCATAACAAATAAATCTCCCAAGATGGCCCTCAGAGACAAAAGAGCCCAAATGCAGCACAAATATCACCCAGATGTAGCCCACATGTAGCCCAATGACAGAAGTGTGCAACACACTTATGTTTTTGTGTATTTGCAGTTTTATATAGTGCAGACTTGTCAGGTATTGGAGTGCTTTACATGAGCATTGGTTACATCACACAAGATCAAATTCATTTTGGTTGTAGACATGGGGAGATTAAGTGATTTGACCAGAATCACAGAATGTTGATCTGAAGCAGAAACTCCAACCAGGTTCCCCAGTTGCAAAGTCTGCAGCTCTTGAAGTAACACCACATCCTCTCCCCTAGGTGCAACATTTAATCAAGTATTCAACTAGATAAAAGTCGCTATTTGAAAACTCAGAAAATATGTCCTCATTTTAGTTTTTTAGAGAACTAACCATAATTTTGATGCACATAAGACCCTCTCATATATGTAATTTCTAAAGGAAATGCTTTAGGTATTACAGTTTTGATTACATCAAGATGACGTCAGGCGTTATACACTTTTGTAATAGATATAGAATGTTAGCAATCTAGTTGTTCATTGGGATACTGTTGAGAGGCAGAGGCCAGGGGCACGGACTCTGAAAATTGATGGCAGGTAGGAGAGTGCAGAGGCAACAATTTTACCACACTGGGCAGGCAGGAAGGGTAATGGCAGCACAACAGACTATGGTGGGCAGTGGAAAGGGGGGCAGGGGCAACAAACCAACAATACAGGACTGGCAAGAGACGCTGTGGCAATATAATAGACCATTGTGTGCAGAAGGAAGAGGCAGTGGTAGTACAACCATACATGCCAACAGACCCGTTTCAGCCAGGAAACGTCCAATGTTTTTAAGCTCAAATGGGCTTTATTTGATCTGTCTTCTGTCTACAATCTCCTCTTTTTCATTGTAACACAAAGGGGAAAATCAATACCCCAGTTTTTTTTCAAAATCTCCCTCTTACCAAGTTCAAAATGTTCGCAAGTATGGTACATTGGATCATGGTAGGCAGGAGGAATTTGGGTAGGGACATGGACTCGGATAACAGAGGACAGGAGGTACATGGAGAGGTGCACCAAACTGACCCTACAGGGCAGGCATCAGGGTTTGCAGCAGCACAATACACCACACATAGCATGCGGGACGGGAGTGCAGCACAAAAATCCATAGAAAGCAATAGGGAGGGGACAGGACCATTCACATGGACAACAGACAACAGAGGGGAAAGAGGCAATTGTAGCTAGCTGACCATAATGGACAGACAGGAGAGAAAGCTGCAGCATAACAGACCATAAATGGCGGCGGGACGGATCAGGGGCATTACAATGGAACAGACAAGCCAGGAGGGAGGGAATAGGGGTCTGCACATGGAAACAGAGGGCTGGGGGCAAGTGGGCAGAGCAGGAGCAGCACAATGACCATGGAGGTCAGACAGGATGGGCACTAGAAACAAGATACACCATGGAGAGCAACAGTGAGACTATGATGGCATACACACAGACCATGGAGGGAAGGTGGGAGGGGGTCAGGGGCAGCTAGCTGACCACACAGGGAAGGTGGGGGGGCCATGGCAGCACAGAAGACCATGCATGGCAAGTGGGAGGGTTAGTGGCAGCACATTGGCTATGATGGGCAAGAAGGAGGGTGCAGGGGCATGCACAAAGGACCATGGAGGATAGAATGGAGGGTCAGGACCTGGGCACATACAAGAGAGTTCATGGGAAGGGGCATCACATCAGACTGCGCGGGGCAGGCAGGAGGAGTAGTTGCAGCACAACAGACCAGGGAGGGCAGAAGGGTGTTGCAGTAAAATGGACCATGGAGGACAGGAGGAATGGAATAGGGGCATGGCATGTGGACAGGCATGGTGGAGGTGGCAGGGACAGGTTACAGTCGTCTGACCATGCTAGGCAGGTGGGAGGGGAGTGGCAGCTCAACAGAACACTCAGAGTAGATAGGAGTGACAGGTCCATGGAACATGGTGGGCAAAAAGGATGGAGCAGGGGCATGCAAAAAGACATCGCAGGGCAGGGGGAAGGAGAATAGGGGCAGCAATCTAAGCACAGAGGCTGAGCAGGAGGTCAATGATGGGCCATAGAATTGGGCAATGGAGGGCAGGAGGAGTGGACTGGTACTTCATGCTAAATGGAGGGCAGTGGCAGCACATCAGACCATGCATGGCAGGAGGGAGGAGGCTAGTCCATGGATTCAGACAACAGAGGATAGGGAAGAGGTGGATGGGGCAGCAAGCTAACTGTTCAGAGAAGGTGGGTATTAGGAACTTTATTGTTTTTAAAATTAGTGTCTGTGTGAACTACTTAAAATATGAACAAGTAGGCAGCATAATCTCACTTTTATTCAGGAAGAAGAGGACATTTGTGACTGTGACTCCGGTCTCACTTGGCAGAAACATCCCCTGACCCTCCACCCCATTGCAAAATGTAATGCCCGTGAAAAGGGTAGGTGGACGCAGTGGTATATAGAACATAGTCCTGAGAGCACGATTGAAAATGAAAACTAGATATAGTATATGGTAGAAACTGTGCACCAAAAAGTGTGATATAAGATGAACCGGGTCGTGAAACATAATATGCAATACATTGTGCGCAATGACAGATTCATTGGAGAGCGCGAGATAGTACAGGCACTAGCGCGTGTTATGCGATATGCGCCTTGGAGTGTAATATGCACAGGGCAGTGTTGTGTAACCTAACTAGTCTCTAAAGTAGTAGTATAAAATATGTGCTGGGGAGTGTAACGTTGCATATGCACTGTGACAAAGATATGGATCCCAGATTGTAATATGTATGGCATAGCGTTGTGCGTTATAACATAGGCATCGAGGAAGGCACGTTAGATGAGGCAATGTAACCCGTGCAAAGGCAAGTGTGGCATGACATATTCACGGAGTGGTGTTACAGTGCACATGGGCTAGAGAGACAAAGTAGGTCGCACACTGCTCGTCATACCCGCAAATAGCCCCATAGAACTCTGGATAATGTAGTAGCAACGGTGAGTACGCCTATGCCATGAGTATGTCACTATAATGCCATCCCTGGACACGTGTTTCAAGGTAATTGCCTCTCGTCAGCAGGGAGCAGGTAGGTATGTGGGGTGCCAAGTAGACTGCCAAAATATTAAAGGTAAAATACCTCTACCGGCGCGCAGGTGCGGAACCAAGGCTCGTCAGCCCAAATCGCTTGAGAGAGCTTAAATACATTAACAAAGTAGGTCGCACACTGCTCGTCATACCCGCAAATAGCCCCATAGAACTCTGGATAATGTAGTAGCAACGGTGAGTATGCCTATGCCACGAGTACGGGCATAGGCGTACTCGCCGACGCTGACCTCAGGGACCATTTCTCATTGGGGTAACACGCTTGGTAGGTGGAGCAGTGTGCGACCAATTAGACTTAACTTTATTTTCAGGCTCCCTTGAGCCGGTGGAGCCGACGGGCTCATGGTTACGCACCTGCGCGCTACGAGAGGTACTTTACCTGATAACGATTTTAGCAGCTTACACAGCAACCCTACACACTTTCCTACACCCTGCTGACGAGAGGCAACTACCTCGAAACACGTGTCCAGGGATGGCTAACGCTACTCATACTTGCATGCATTACACGGGCATAGGCGTACTCGCCGACGCTGACCTCAGGGACCATTTCTCATTGGGGCAACACGCTTGGTAGGTGGAGCAGTGTGCGACCAATTAGACTTAACTTTATTTTCAGGCTCCCTTGAGCCGGTGGAGCCGACGGGCTCATGGTTACGCACCTGTGCGCTACGAGAGGTACTTTACCTGATAACGATTTTAGCAGCTTACACAGCAACCCTACACACTTTCCTACTCCCTGCTGACGAGAGGCAACTACCTCGAAACACGTGTCCAGGGATGGCTAACGCTACTCATACTTGCATGCATTACACGGGCATAGGCGTACTCGCAGACGCTGACCTCAGGGACCATTTCTCATTGGGGTAACACGCTTGGTAGGTGGAGCAGTGTGCGACCAATTAGACTTAACTTTATTTTCAGGCTCCCTTGAGCCGGTGGAGCCGACGGGCTCATGGTTACGCACCTGCGCGCTACGAGAGGTACTTTACCTGATAACGATTTTAGCAGCTTACACAGCAACCCTACACACTTTCCTACTCCCTGCTGACGAGAGGCAACTACCTCGAAACACGTGTCCAGGGATGGCTAACGCTACTCATACTTGCATGCATTACACGGGCATAGGCGTACTCGCCGACGCTGACCTCAGGGACCATTTCTCATTGGGGTAACACGCTTGGAAGGTGGAGCAGTGTGCGACCAATTAGACTTAACTTTATCTTCAGGCTCCCTTGAGCCGGTGGAGCCGACGGGCTCATGGTCACGCACCTGCGCGCTACGAGAGATACTTTACCTGATAACGATTTTAGCAGCTTACACAGCAACCCTACACACTTTCCTACTCCCTGCTGACGAGAGGCAACTACCTCGAAACACGTGTCCAGGGATGGCTAACGCTACTCATACTTGCATGCATTACACGGGCATAGGCGTACTCGCCAACGCTGACCTCAGGGACCATTTCTCATTGGGGTAACACGCTTGGTAGGTGGAGCAGTGTGCGACCAATTAGACTTAACTTTATTTTCAGGCTCCCTTGAGCCGGTGGAGCCGACGGGCTCATGGTTACCCACCTGCGCGCTACGAGAGGTACTTTACCTGATAACGATTTTAGCAGCTTACACAGCAACCCTACACACTTTCCTACTCCCTGCTGACGAGAGGCAACTACCTCGAAACACGTGTCCAGGGATGGCTAACGCTACTCATACTTGCATGCATTACACGGGCATAGGCGTACTCGCCGACGCTGACCTCAGGGACCATTTCTCATTGGGGTAACACGCTTGGTAGGTGGAGCAGTGTGCGACCAATTAGACTTAACTTTATTTTCAGGCTCCCCTGAGCCGGTGGAGCCGACGGGCTCATGGTTACGCACCTGCGCGCTATGAGAGGTACTTTACCTGATAACGATTTTAGCAGCTTACACAGCAACCCTACACACTTTCCTACTCCCTGCTGACGAGAGGCAACTACCTCGAAACACGTGTCCAGGGATGGCTAACGCTACTCATACTTGCATGCATTACACGGGCATAGGCGTACTCGCCGACGCTGACCTCGGGGACCATTTCTCATTGGGGTAACACGCTTGGTAGGTTGAGCAGTGTGCGACCAATTAGACTTAACTTTACTTTCAGGCTCCCTTGAGCCGGTGGAGCCGACGGGCTCATGGTTACGCACCTGCGTGCTACGAGAGGTACTTTACCTGATAACGATTTTAGCAGCTTACACAGCAACCCTACACACTTTCCTACTCCCTGCTGACGAGAGGCAACTACCTCGAAACACGTGTCCAGGGATGGCTAACGCTACTCATACTTGCATGCATTACACGGGCATAGGCGTACTCGCCGACGCTGACCTCAGGGACCATTTCTCATTGGGGCAACACGCTTGGTAGGTGGAGCAGTGTGCGACCAATTAGACTTAACTTTATTTTCAGGCTCCCTTGAGCCGGTGAAGCCGACGGGCTCATGGTTACGCACCTGCGCGCTACGAGAGGTACTTTACCTGATAACTATTTTAGCAGCTTACACAGCAACCCTACACACTTTCCTACTCCCTGCTGACGAGAGGCAACTACCTCGAAACACGTGTCCAGGGATGGCTAACGCTACTCATACTTGCATGCATTACACGGGCATAGGCGTACTCGCAGACGCTGACCTCAGGGACCATTTCTCATTGGGGTAACACGCTTGGTAGGTGGAGCAGTGTGCGACCAATTAGACTTAACTTTATTTTCAGGCTCCCTTGAGCCGGTGGAGCCGACGGGCTCATGGTTACACACCTGAGCGCTACGAGAGGTACTTTACCTGATAACGATTTTAGCAGCTTACACAGCAACCCTACACACTTTCCTACTCCCTGCTGACGAGAGGCAACTACCTCGAAACACGTGTCCAGGGATGGCTAACGCTACTCATACTTGCATGCATTACACGGGCATAGGCGTACTCGCCGACGCTGACCTCAGGGACCATTTCTCATTGGGGTAACACGCTTGGTAGGTGGAGCAGTGTGCGACCAATTAGACTTAACTTTATCTTCAGGCTCCCTTGAGCCGGTGGAGCCGACGGGCTCATGGTTACGCACCTGCGCGCTACGAGAGGTACTTTACCTGATAACGATTTTAGCAGCTTACACAGCAACCCTACACACTTTCCTACTCCCTGCTGACGAGAGGCAACTACCTCGAAACACGTGTCCAGGGATGGCTAACGCTACTCATACTTGCATGCATTACACGGGCATAGGCGTACTCGCCGACGCTGACCTCAGGGACCATTTCTCATTGGGGTAACACGCTTGGTAGGTGGAGCAGTGTGCGACCAATTAGACTTAACTTTATTTTCAGGCTCCCTTGAGCCGGTGGAGCCGACGGGCTCATGGTTACGCACCTGCGCTTACAGAGGTACTTTACATGATAACGATTTTAGCAGCTTACACAGCAACCCTACACACTTTCCTACTCCCTGCTGACGAGAGGCAACTACCTCGAAACACGTGTCCAGGGATGGCTAACGCTACTCATACTTGCATGCATTACACGGGCATAGGCGTACTCGCCGACGCTGACCTCAGGGACCATTTCTCATTGGGGTAACACGCTTGGTAGGTGGAGCAGTGTGCGACCAATTAGACTTAACTTTATTTTCAGGCTCCCTTGAGCCGGTGGAGCCGACGGGCTCATGGTTACGCACCTGCGCGCTATGAGAGGTACTTTACCTGATAATGGTTTTAGCAGCTTACACAGCAACCCTACACACTTTCCTTCTCCCTGCTGACGAGAGGCAACTACCTCGAAACACGTGTCCAGGGATAGCTAACGCTACTCATACTTACATGCATTACACGAGCATAGGCGTACTCGCCGACGCTGACCTCAGGGACCATTTCTCATTGTGGTAACACGCTTGGTAGGTGGAGCAGTGTGCGACCAATTAGACTTAACTTTATTTTCAGGCTCCCTTGAGCCGGTGGAGCCGATGGGCTCATGGTTACGCACCTGCGCGCTACGAGAGGTACTTTACCTGATAATGATTTTAGCAGCTTACACAGCAACCCTACACACTTTCCTACTCCCTGCGGACGAGAGGCAACTACCTCGAAACACGTGTCCAGGGATGGCTAACGCTACTCATACTTGCATGCATTACACGGGCATAGGCGTAATCGCCGACGCTGACCTCAGGGACCATTTCTCATCGGGGTAACACGCTTGGTAGGTGGAGCAGTGTGCGACCAATTAGACTTAACTTTATTTTCAGGCTCCCTTGAGCCGGTGGAGCCGACGGGCTCATGGTTACGCACCTGCGCGCTATGAGAGGTACTTTACCTGATAACGATTTTAGCAGCTTACACAGCAACCCTACACACTTTCCTACTCCCTGCTGACGAGAGACAACTACCTCGAAACACGTGTCCAGGGATGGCTAACGCTACTCATACTTGCATGCATTACACGGGCATAGGCGTACTCGCCGACGCTGACCTCAGGGACCATTTCTCATTGGGGTAACACGCTTGGTAGGTGGAGCAGTGTGCGACCAATTAGACTTAACTTTATCTTCAGGCTCCCTTGAGCCGGTGGAGCCGACGGGCTCATGGTTACGCACCTGCGCGCTACGAGAGGTACTTTACCTGATAACGATTTTAGCAGCTTACACAGCAACCCTACACACTTTCCTACTCCCTGCTGACGAGAGGCAACTACCTCGAAACACGTGTCCAGGGATGGCTAACGCTACTCATACTTGCATGCATTACACGGGCATAGGCGTACTCGCCGACGCTGACCTCAGGGACCATTTCTCATTGGGGTAACACGCTTGGTAGGTGGAGCAGTGTGCGACCAATTAGACTTAACTTTATTTTCAGGCTCCCTTGAGCCGGTGGAGCCGACGGGCTCATGGTTACGCACCTGCGCGCTACGAGAGGTACTTTACATGATAACGATTTTAGCAGCTTACACAGCAACCCTACACACTTTCCTACTCCCTGCTGACGAGAGGCAACTACCTCGAAACACGTGTCCAGGGATGGCTAACGCTACTCATACTTGCATGCATTACACGGGCATAGGCGTACTCGCCGACGCTGACCTCAGGGACCATTTCTCATTGGGGTTACACGCTTGGTAGGTGGAGCAGTGTGCGACCAATTAGACTTAACTTTATTTTCAGGCTCCCTTGAGCCGGTGGAGCCGACGGGCTCATGGTTACGCACCTGCGCGCTACGAGAGGTACTTTACCTGATAATGATTTTAGCAGCTTACACAGCAACCCTACACACTTTCCTTCTCCCTGCTGACGAGAGGCAACTACCTCGAAACACGTGTCCAGGGATGGCTAACGCTACTCATACTTGCATGCATTACACGGGCATAGGCGTACTCGCCGACGCTGACCTCAGGGACCATTTCTCATTGCAGTTACACGCTTGATAGGTGGAGCAGTGTGCGACCAATTAGACTTAACTTTATTTTCAGGCTCCCTTGAGCCGGTGGAGCCGATGGGCTCATGGTTACGCACCTGCGCGCTAGGAGAGGTACTTTACCTGATAACGATTTTAGCAGCTTACACAGTAACCCTACACACTTTCCTACTCCCTGCGGAAGAGAGGCAACTACCTCAAAACACGTGTCCAGGGATGGCTAACGCTACTCATACTTGCATGCATTACACGGGCATAGGCGTACTCGCCGACGCTGACCTCAGGGACCATTTCTCATCGGGGTAACACGCTTGGTAGGTGGAGCAGTGTGCGACCAATTAGACTTAACTTTATTTTCAGGCTCCCTTGAGCCGGTGGAGCCGACGGGCTCATGGTTACGCACCTGCGCGCTATGAGAGGTACTTTACCTGATAACGATTTTAGCAGCTTACACAGCAACCCTACACACTTTCCTACTCCCTGCTGACGAGAGACAACTACCTCGAAACACGTGTCCAGGGATGGCTAACGCTACTCATACTTGCATGCATTACACGGGCATAGGCGTACTCGCCGACGCTGACCTCAGGGACCATTTCTCATTGGGGTAACACGCTTGGTAGGTGGAGCAGTGTGCGACCAATTAGACTTAACTTTATTTTCATGCTCCCTTGAGCCGGTGGAGCCGACGGGCTCATGGTTACGCACCTGCGCGCTACGAGAGGTACTTTACCTGATAACGATTTTAGCAGCTTACACAGCAACCCTACACACTTTCCTACTCCCTGCTGACGAGAGGCAACTACCTCGAAACACGTGTCCAGGGATGGCTAACGCTACTCATAATTGCATGCATTACACGGGCATAGGCGTACTCGCCGACGCTGACCTCAGGGACCATTTCTCATTGGGGTAACACGCTTGGTAGGTGGAGCAGTGTGCGACCAATTAGACTTAACTTTATTTTCAGGCTCCCTTGAGCCGGTGGAGCCGACGGGCTCATGGTTACGCACCTGCGCGCTACGAGAGGTACTTTACCTGATAACGATTTTAGCAGCTTACACAGCATCCCTACACACTTTCCTACTCCCTGCTGACGAGAGGCAACTACCTCGAAACACGTGTCCAGGGATGGCTAACGCTACTCATACTTGCATGCATTACACGGGCATAGGCGTACTCGCCGACGCTGACCTCAGGGACCATTTCTCATTGGGGTAACACGCTTGGTAGGTGGAGCAGTGTGCGACCAATTAGACTTCACATGGGCTAGAGAGTATCATAGCATACGCACTAGCTGGTGGAATACAACACAGAGGTTTGTGGCACTCGGCGGGCACTGGTGGGTGTAACACAGCATTGGGCTCAGCCAGGAGCACGCTGTGACTCTCAAGTGAGATGTGTCTTCTTTCCAGAGAGTAAAATAAAAAGTATTACACATCCGGCGGTGGATGTGTGTTTTATTAACCATGAGAGGGGTTTCTTGCATAGTTTGGTCAAATTTTTGTCGAATCCCTTTTGAATGGGTTGGTGTGCGTGTGTATTAAATGTGCCCGTCAATAGCTACCCATGTTTGTATAAATAAACGACAAGGGTGTCTACTTGGAGAGTACCCACCGACAGCGGCGCCGGGATTAGGCACGGTAGGGCGTCAGACACGTCAGAGCTTCACTAGCGTTGTAAATACATTCCACGTGGATTCATTGTATGCATAGTCGCCTTTTAATGAATATAACGCAAATCGTCATGGTGATAGGTACATACGGTTTGTCCAGTATGTCCTAGGTGTTTCTATAAATATATATTTTTTTAAATAATAAAAAACAAAGGCCGGCCCAAGGGGATGGGGTCCCCAGGGCCATAAGTGGCCTGAGGAGGGGGGTAACGCAACCCCCTCCTAAAGAATTTTTTTTAAAAAGGCCATGACCCGGGGGTTGTGATCCCCGAGGCCGATTAAGGCGTTGGGAGGGCCAAATAAATTTTTTTCAACAAAAAAAATATGGTGCAGGCTCTGGGGGATGGGGTTCCCAGGGCCAATAAATTAGAAAAAGAAGGGGGGCCACACAGCCCTCCTTCTTAAAAAAATAAAATAAATAAAAGACCGGCATCGCACCGGAGGCCACGCCCCCTCCTTGCAGCACTCTGTAAACGCGCCCCCTGGCCAGATGTAAGTTGGGGAATTAATTCCCCTTAAATCCTGAGGGTCCCTGAGGGCCAACTAGCCCAACAGGTATCTCCAGTATGTGCCAGGGAGCTGCGTTGCAGATAGGTGTTCTGAGGCCACACCCCTTTTTACACCTCTATGCAACGCAGCTCTGTGGCGCTTACTGGAGGTACCTAGTGGGCTAGTTTAACCCTAGGGACCCTTAGGATTCAAGGGGACTTAATCTCTCAACTTAGAATGGCCACAGGGCGCGTTTACACAGTGGAGAAGGGAGGGGACGGGGCCTGAGATGACGTGTGCAAACACGCCCAGTGGCGCGTTTTAAGTTGGGGAAATAATTACCTTTCAATCCTGAGGGACCCTGGGGGCCAACAAGCCCACCAGGTGCTTCCAGTAAGCGCCACGGCTCTGCGTTGCAGAGAGGTGGTGCAGGCCATGCCACTTTTTACACCTCTCTGCAATGGCGCTTACTGGGCGTACCTAGTGGGCTATTTTGCCCCTAGGGACCCTCAGGATTCAAGGGGACTTAATCTCCCAACTTAAAAAATGGCCACAGGGCGTGTTTACACAGTGGGGAAGGGAGGGGACGGGGCCTGAGGTGACGTGTGCAAACACGTCCTATGGCGCGTTTTCAGTTGGGGAAATAATTCCCCTTCATTCCTGAGGGCCCCTGGGAGCAAACTAGCCCACCAGGTGCTTCTAGTAAGCGCCACTGAGCTGCGTTGCAGAGAGCTGGTCCAGGCCGTGCCACTTTTTACATCTCTCTGCAACGCAGCTCTGTGGCGCTTACTGGAGGTTACTAGTGGGCTAGTTGGACCCTAGGGACCCTCAGGATTCAAGGGGACTTAATCTCCCAACTTAAAATGGTCACAGGGCGTGTTTACACAGTGGGGAAGGGAGGGGACGGGGCCTGAGGTGACGTGTGCAAACACGCCCTGTGGCGCGTTTTAAGAGGTAGTTTTAATCCCCTGCCCTATTATATACTAGTGGCTTACAGAGGAGGTCATGCTAATCACAGGGGGACCCCAACGCATAGTGTTTCCTAGTGTATGTAGGTGTTTTCACTGTATTCTGAGTGTCTTTTAACATAGCACTGGCTCTAGGACTGGTTAGTCAGACTCAGTTACCACCAGTATCCATCTGAAAAAGTTGAGGGTACTGGATGATTTTGCAACAAGGCTTCTTTCTGATCTTCTGTTTGTTCTTTCTGCACATTATCCTTCTTCCTGCACTTTTCTTCGTCTTTGAGGACTTCTGTTGCTTCTTTCTGCATTTCTTTTTTTTCTTTCTGTGCGTTTTTTCTTCTTTCTTCACATGTCCTATCTCTGTAGGCATAGTTAGAAATTAGCATTTAAAAAACCTATGAAATTCACTGAAAAAAACATAGGTTTCAGGCACGTTATAGTTAGGAATTAGCATTTAAAAAACCTTAGAAATTCACTGAAAAAACCATAGGTTTGAGGGGCGTTATAGTTAGCTGGACTTTTCACTCGTACAAAACCACTGAAATTCCCCCGTTATAGTTAGTTCAGCTAACTATAACTCGCGCGCCCGCAATGCACTGCTGATGACGTCACATATTACATCACTCATGACATGGTCAGTGACATCACTCATGATATCACTGATGACATCTCAAAGATAGCAATAAAGTATAGTGTGCCTCTTCAACCCCTTATCATTAATGAAGGCCCTACTTCATTCTACAATAAATAGTCATAAAGTGCAAGGTGCTTAACTTTCCTAGTTCTAACCCCAGGGGACAGCTATTTTAGGATGTTGATTGTTCAATAAAGTGCCTATGCTGTATCTTATATATGACGGGTTCACATAAGATTATTTTCCCTGCATTTAATCAGATGGAATCGATAATAAAGTGCTAGTTGGTCAAAAGAGCATGATGCTTTTTCTGATTTCCTTTCCTCTGGTTCAATTAATATACAGTATTTTTTTTAATAAAAAACAGGGTTTTTGTGTGGATGTACACCCGTTTCTTTTGTCATTCTCCATTTAAAAAAAAACTGCTTATAAATTACATTCTGAACTACCCAATATTTCAATATATGCACATAGAAAAGATGATCCTGCGCGTTATAATTCATGGCAGTGCTGACAAATCACAGTCCTTGTCCAGTTCATATGTACACAACGTCATAAGTGTGCAAAGAGCTCTGCAGCTCTATTACGGCCCCGTGGTGTTTCTGTTCGCATCAGTAAAATCAACCAGGATTCTTGTTTCCGTAACTCACTCTCTCGATTCCCCCTCTTGGGGAAATGTAAATGTCCAGTATTTGTAAAGTGCGAACAATTACTCGAAGGTGTCAAGGCGCTGAGGGCCGTCGGGAAGATTAAGCAAGGTGTTGCCCAGAGTCACATGGTGTTGGGCTGATCTGCCGCCGGCACCGGGGATCGAACTGCGAGTTCCCGGGTTCCTGAGTCAGTTAGTCCTGGCTGCTGCACCGCGCATCTTCCCTAAAGGGCGGGCCTTGATGTGTTTAATACCCCGATAGGAGAAGCTTGACAAGGATTTATTATGCAGTTGATCAAAGTTGCAGGCTACTGGGTATGCCTTCTCCATCTCTAATTGCTCTTACGTGCTGTAAAATTCTTAATTTCAATTTGTTTTTCGTACTGCCAATATACAGCTTTTTGCAGCCACATTTTAGTGCATAAATGACAAATTCCGTATTGCACGTTATCTTTTCTCTGATCGGTATTGTGCAACCGTCCATCATGCAATAGTTCTTACGGTTAATCCCGTATTCACAGGCCTTACATGTGATGCATTTTACAAAACCTTCCGGGTTCTTCAGCAACCATGATCCCATTCCTTGTTGGTTCTTTCTGAGGGTAAAGTGACTGGAGGTTAGAATGTCCCCTAGGGATCGCACCTTTTTTATGTGATATATGCACTCAGCCTTTTGTTATTTGGTGTAACTCTGTTCTGTAGTTTAGTATATATTAAAGTAAATACAAATCTGTATATCTGAGGGGAGCCTAAGCACAGATCTCATGGTGAGATCTGATTGGTTGTGCAAACTTCCACCAAAAAAGTGATGGCAGCCATCTTGGGACCAATATACATGATAGTACCCCATTAAAATGCATTGTAGTGAATGGCAGATTTTGAGAGTCACAAAAAGATGATTGTATAAAAAGTGATAACAGATTTTTGTTACTATTTAAATCATGTGTTGCTAAGAAGATTGTATCCTGTGAGAAAACTATCTGCTGGGATTTTATGAATCATGTTAGAGGTAACAGTTTTCTCATGATGTTCCCATAGAGGTTGAATAAGGTCCACCAAAAACTATAATGAGTGTATATTTTCTGTAAATTAACACTATTTTTCTCAGCCATATGAGAATTAGGTCTGACATTCTTGGTAAAACACACACTTCCAACAGAAGCAGCCTGTAAGCTGATTTCTTTGTGCTCCACTAAAGCCTCCCAACGTGTTCAAAAGAACAACTAGAGTGCTCACAGTCTTACTTATGACACAATTGGGGCACACCTGAAGCCATCTTGATTGAATCAAATTGGTAAAACTTAAAACATTTCATTTTGAATGAAACAAAATGAATATGTTCATTTTCTCATGGAAATTGTGGTTAGTGCTGTAGAAAGAAAAAATAGGACACGTGTTAAGTGAGTTCTCAAATAACTTCCTATTCTATTTTTTATAACATTGTGACATGTAGACTAAAACAAGCACTACAACACCAGCAGCAGACTGCCAGTTAACTCCCTGGTGATCAGCAGTGTACTACAGTGTTCTAATGTGCAACTAGCATGCTAACATTCTGAATTCATGCCAAACGGGTGGCACATCTGAACGTCATCTTGATGGAATTGAAGTGGAAAACTGAAAGCATTTTCCACAGAGAACACTGCAGTAAATACAGAGATTAGGTAGCTTCATAACAAATGTGTCTCACAAGATGGACACCAGAGAGAAAAGAGCCCAAATGTAGTATACATATCACCCAAGTGTGCCAAACATTATATATTTTTGTTTTACAGTTTTATATAGTGCAGACTTGACCAGAAGTTAGTGGAGTTCTTTACATGAGCATGAGTTACATTACACAAGGACACATTCATTTTGGTTTTAGGCCTGGGGAGACTAAGTGATTTGACCAGAATCACAGGATGTTAAACTGAGGCTAAAACCTGAATCTTAATCCTGAGTTGCAAAGTATGCAGCTCTTGCCATAACACCACATACTTTTCCTTAAGTGTAGCATATGATAAAGTCATGAACGAAATAAAAAAATAAAAGATGGAAAATTATTTAAAAGTGATTTCTCGATATTTGAGAGCTCAGAAATGAAGTCCTCATTTTAGTTGTTTACAGCACTAACAATACTTTTTATGAGAATAAGACCCTCTCATGGAGAAGGGTGCAAAGGCAACAAATTGTCCATGGACCAGTAGACCATGTAGGGTAGGGGAATGGGGGCTGGGGCAACAAACCAAAAATGTAGGACAGGCAAGAGAAAATGTGGTGATTTAAAAGACCATTGAGGCCAGAAGGATGAGGTAGTGGCAGTGCAACAATAAATGTCAACAGTCCTGTTTGGGCATGATCTCCTGATGTTTTTAATCACAAAATGGCTTTATTGTATCTGGCACCTGAGCTTTTTTCTCAAAATCTCTCTCTTACTAAGGTCACAATGTTGACAAGTGTGGTACATTGGGTCATTGATGGCAGGGGGAATGGTATGGGGACATGGACATGGACTCGGATAACAGAGGGCAGAAGGGAGATGGGCAGGGGCACCAAAATGACCTTAGAGGGCACCAGGCAGGCATCAGGCGTTACAGCAGCACAATACACAACACAGTGCAAGAGGTATAGCAGTGCAGCACAACCAATGGGGGAAAGTAATAGGGAGGTCACAGGGCTGTGCACATGGACAACAGAGGGTAGAGGGGGAAGAGGCAAGGGCAGCAAGCTGACCATACCAGACAGAGTGGATGAAAATTTGCAGAGAATGAACCATGAAGGACAAGTGGGAGGGAGCAGGGGCACAACAATGGACCAGACAAGGCAGTAGGGAGGGGATAGGGGTCTGCACTCGGAAAAGAGAAGGGGGCATGGCAGGAGCAGCAAGCTAACCATGGATGGTAAGCAGGGTAGACACTGGAAGCACAATACACCACAGAGGACAACAGTGAGACTATAATGTCATACACACACGTAACAGAGAGAAGATGGGAGGGGTTTAGGGGCACCAAGCTGACACAAAAGGCAGATGGGAGGAGCTGATCCAGCACAGAAATCCATGCATGCAATACTGAAGGGTCAGTGGAGGTACAACAGTCATGGTGGGAAATAAGGAGGGGGCAGGTACATGGACAAAGGACCATGGAGGACAGAAAGGAGGGGTAGGTGCTAGACACAGACAACAGAGGGCAGGGGGAAGGGACTTCACAACATACCATGCAGGTCAGGCAGGAAGAACAGTTGCAGTACAACATAGCATGAAGGGATTGGCTGCAAAATGAAACATGGAGCACAGGAGGGACGGGATAGGGGCATGGAACTTGGACAGGCAAGGTGGAGGTGGCAGGGACAGGCAACAGTCACCTCACCATGCCACACTGGTGGGAAGTGCACTATCAGATCAACAGAACATTCAAGAGTAGATGGGGGGCAGTGAGAAGTCCATGGTACATGGTGGGCAAAAAGGAGGTAGCAGGTACATGCTCATGAACATCAGAGTGAAAGGGGAAGGAGCAGCAAGCTAAGCACAGAAGATACGCAGGAGGACAATGCTGATGCAAAGAGTTGGACAATAGAGGGCAGGAGGAGTGGACAGGGACATTAAGCTAAATGGAGGGCAATGGCAGCACATCAGACCATGCAGGGCAGGATGGAGGGGGATGGTGCAAGGACTCAGACAGCAGAGGGTTGGGAGAAGGTGGATGCAGCTGCAAGATAACTCTTCAGGGCAGACAGGAAGGGCAGTGGCAGAACAGCGGCCACACACAGCTGTAATGAGGGAGCAGTGGCATGGGCTTGCACAATGGAAGGCAGGGAGGGGATAGAAGCAGTAAGCTTGGGTAAGGGCAGCACAATTCCAGGCCAGGCCCTGCATTCAACCCCCCCTGCATTGCGATATGCATCTTACTTGATGTTAAAAAAAACCTAGACAATTACTAAAAAAAAACAAGGGTTACAGGGACGTTATAATTATGCTCATATCTCATGTTGAGGTTCTTTTTGCACAATCCACACTCTGCTTGAAGGTGCAGTTCAGCAAAAACTCTGGCACCTGCTGCAAAGCAGAATTTACTGCTCTCACCCCTCTCCTCCTAAACCTGTGGCTGTGTAGCAAGTGCTACTTTACTAAACTAGTCTCTAACATTAAGCAGTTTCTCACCCAATGATAACAATAGATATAGATACATAGCTGTTTGCTGTCAGCAGTTTCTTTTAGATTTGTATTTTTCTCTGACAGTGAGTGAAGAGGTTGAGCTGCGAGTTGTGAGTGGTGTCCAACCTGAGTGTTTGTGGCTGTCCTCCAAATGACAGCAAGGGTGGGAGCCTGGTTTGGCAAACACAAACAGTTTTATGATCCACATTCACTTATGTGTAACGCAACTTTACTTAAGGTGTAATCAGATGTCTCAATGGCGGAGATCCCTCAGTCTAGCCTTGATTTATTGGATCTCTTAGATACACACTGGTGAACACTCTATTCCTCACAATGTGCAACCAAGTCCCTCTAGAACACACCCCCAGCAACAGCCTGCAACAGAAGGGGGATGAGAAAAGGGGCCGCATGAGGAAGACCATGTAAGTGTTGTCTCCGGCTGCTGAACTGCTCTGTCACTGCATGCACCATTGACTAGATGATCCCCAAGCCAGGGACCGAAAATGCAGGTGCCCCCTTTGCAAAACCAGGTCTTTTTGTGATAGATTATTTTGATATATCTACAATATATGTTGGCCCCTTCCCAGCTGCAGGTACTTGGCCCTCCCACACAAATGAGGTACCATATTATTTATCAGGAGACCTGGGGGAACACTGTGTGGTAGGAAATGTGTGTCCAACCAGTGATCCCACAACTTTCCCACACAGAAATGTGAGAAAAACTGTTTTTCCCAGCTAAATTTGAAGTTGACAGGGGATTCTTGGTAAGAAAACATGGGGGTTCCACACAAGTAACACCTTCCTAGACTCTCCTGGGTGTCTAGGTTTCAGAAATGTGTGGGTTTGGTATGTTTCTCCAGAGGTCCGCTGAGCCTGGGACCAAAAACCCAGATGCCTACTTGCAAAACTAGGTTGTTTTATGATAGAGATAATTTTGATGTCTCCACTATACATTTTGGGCCCTTCCTTGCCACAGATACTTGGCCCACCCACACAAGTTAGGTACCATGTTTATCAGGAGACCTGGGGGAACGCTGGGTGGTAGGACATTTGTTTTCAACAAGTGATCCCACAACTTTGCCACATGAGAAAAATATTGATTTCTTATAGCTTTGGTCTCGGGGGCAGAGAGACTGTTTGCAATACATTTATATGTACTCTGCCATACTCATTCCTTTTTTTCCTTCTAGTAACAGAGTGATAGCTAATGATGTGCTGCTGTTCATTGCCCAGATAAATGTTGTCCTTGTGTTGTAGTATTTATGTTTGTTAAACCTTTCTCCAAGTCCCCTTTCCCATCCATTCATCAACCCCCTACCCTCTTCCCCTGGGCTTTGTGAATAATTGAGGTGTAACTTAATTTACATGTGCATAACGGAACTATGCGGAGAGTGCGGAGATTGGTTCCATCTCCGCGTAGGTCCCTTACACACATTACGCCCACCCTTAGTTAGAATTGCATTAAGCCTTGTGTTGTGTAACAATAAATGCCTAAACTAAGCTTGTCTGCTCCAGACTGTGAGTGCATTTTTATAACTTGAGGATTTCCCAAATAATACTACTAGCTCCACATTAGCCAAAATGTACTAGTATTGCTATTTCTTTTTATATCTTAGCAATATCAAGCATTCTCATTGCGTCATCATGTAGTACTCAAGTGGTGTCAATTGTTTGTAAATCTGTGATAACTACTTAACCCACTAAGGTGCACATGCATCAACATTCTGAAAAGCGATTCCTTATTAGCGATAAATAAGGAATCGTTATTAAGGAATCGCTTTTCAGAATGCATCAACAGATTCGGTAAAAAAGAGCGATTCCTTAAAAATCGCTATTATTTACCGAAAACACATTTGCGAGTAGATAAAACACTGATTAGCAATTACCTTCATCGGTAATAGCGAATTCGGTAATAGCGATTTCGCATAAAACGGGTCGCTCGTGAACGTTCTGATGACATTACCAACAGGAAGTACAGCTGCCCCACCCTCATTCACTCGCCAGAGGAGCACACAGGAGGAGCAACAGGAGCCAGCCTGATCCCACAGAGTTACCACTGACAATACTTCCACCCCACCCTCACCAGGATGGACAAAGATGCACCACCCAGCGCTGAATCTGCAAAGAAGAGGAAGCGCAAGTTCTCTGACCAGGAACTGCAGCACCTGATCGAGGGGGTGAGCAGCAAACATGATCGGCTGTTCGGGAAGCTGTCCCTCAAGGTGCCAGAGGGTGAAAAGCGGCGCATTTGGCTGCGCATCAGAGAGAGGGTCAATGCGGTGGGAGTGACGCCCCGCAGCATAGACGATTTAAAAAAGAGTTGGTACGACCTCAGGAAGCGGGCCAAGGAGAGGATTGCTGAGAGGCTCCGGGAGGCATCTGGCACAGGAGGGGGACCATCGACAATGCCTGCTAACACTGCCCTGGAGGAGCTAGTAGAAGGGACCATCGAGCCTGAGGCAGTCGTGGGAGTGACGACGATGGACACCTCCGGCGCAGCCACAGGTGCCCAAGGTAAGATGCATGCCTGTGCCCATACTCCGCATTGCGTTAAACCAATCCCATCCCCCCATCTCGATCACAGTGTGCAGGCAGAAGTGCCCAACACATCTTCACCCATTACAGTAGTGTATCATGGGAGGTGAGCAGTCTAAATATCGATAATTTAATTTCGACCTACCATAATATCGAGTCTAGAATATCGTAGGGACAGAATATCGATGTCAAGAATATCGATGGACAGAATATCGACCCTAAGGTAAGTAATATCGATTTTTGTTATATCGATGATAGTAATATCGAAGTTAGTAATATCGATAGGAAATATATCGATGTTACTAATATCCATGTCACTAATATCGATATTTATAATATTGTTATGTATTTTATTATGTATTTAATATGTATGTGTTAATTATTTTTTGTTAAGTGTTCTACTGTTTTTAAAATATATGTATACAATTTATATATGTTAATAATGGTTTTTTTAAAGTTAATTTTGTGTTTTAGTACCGTAGCGGGTTGTGGGTTTATAGGGGAATAGGGTGGGAAGTAATTTAATTATATGAATTTAATTATACATTTTTGGGAATTATAAATTAATTTGAAATAATTTTTGCGTTTAAATTCTGTAGCGGGTTGTGGGTTTATAGGGGATTAGAGTGGGAAGTAATTTAATATTATGAAATTAATTATACATTTTTAGGAATTATAAATGTTTTAAAAATAATTTTTGCATTTAAATTCTGTAGCGGGTTGTGGGTTTATAGGGGAAGAGGGTGGGAAGTAATTTAATTGTAATTAAGTAATATTTATATTTATTTATTGGTATTGATAATTATATTATTGTTAATTAAGTATTAATTGGTAATTAATTTTTATTAATTGGTAATTAGTTTTGAATAATTGATTAATTGTTAATTATATTATTGTTAATTAAGTATTAATTGGTAATTAAGTTTTTGTTAATTGGTAATTAGTTTTGAATAATTGATTAATTGATAATTATGTTAACTGTATTATTTTATTATTTGAGTGTTTCGTCCGTTTATAGGGGAATATTGTTGGAAGTAATTGAAATCTAATTAAGTAATTATTAAATTTGTAGTTGGATATTGATGATTAATTAATTGTAGATTAATTATTAATTGGTAAATATTTAAAATAATACTTTTTGGGTTATGAAAAATAATTTATTGTTGATTAATAATCAGTTGGTAATTAAATATGTTTAAATATTATTTAGTGATTTTTCTAATTAATATATTAATAAGAAATTATTAATTGGTAATTAATGTATAATAATAATTATTTTGTGTAAAAAAAATATGTAATTGTTTAAGATTTTTTAATTGGTAATTAATGTTTGATAATTAATTTTTGGTATACAAAATTTAATTGTTCAATATTTTTAAATTAGTAATTAATATTCCTTAATTATTATTTATTGGTATTTATTAATAATTTATTGCTAATTAATTATTTATTGGTAGTTATGTTTTTAATAAATATGTATTGGTATTTGTAAGTAATTTTGAGTTATTTAATAATTAAATTATTAATTATTTTAAATAATTATTTTATTTAAAAGTATGTTATTTTTAACTTCTAAGCTATCCAACACTTTCTCTACTGTTGCACTCTATGGAGTTAGAATAGTCATTTTTACCCCTACGCAATCCAACACTTTCCCTACTGTTGCACTCTCAGGAGTTGGAGTAGTAATTTGTACCCCTACGCTATCCAACACTTTCCCTACAGTTGCACTCTCTGGAGTTGGAATAGTAATTGTTACCCCTACGCTATCCAACACTTTCCCTACTGTTGCACTCTCTGGAGTTGGAATAGTAATTGTTAGTCCTACGCTATCCAACACTTTCCCTACTGTTGCAGTCTCTGGAGTTGGAATAGTAATTTATACCCCTACGCTATCCAACACTTTCCCTACTGTTGCACTGTCTGGAGTGGGAATCTCAATTGTTACCCCTACGCTATCCAACGCTTTCCCTACTGTTGCACTCTCTGGAGTTGGAGTATTAATTTTTAACCCTACGCTATCCAACACTGTCCCTACTGTAGCACTCTCTGGAGCTGGAATAGTAATTTTTACACCTACGCTATCCAACACTTTCCCTACTGTTGCACTCTCTGGAGTTGGAATAGTAATTGTTACCCCTACGCTATCCAACACTTTCCCTACTGTTGCACTCTCTGGAGTTGGAATAGTGATTTTTACCCCTACGCTATCCAACACTTTCCATACTGTTGCACTCTCTGCAGTTGGATTAGTAATTGTTACCCCTACGCTATCCAACACTTTCCCTACTGTTGCACTCTCTGGAGTTGGAATAGTAATTTTTACCCTTACGCTATCCAACACTTTCCCTACTGTTGCACTGTCTGGAGTGGGAATCTTAATTTTTACCCCTGCGCTATCCAACACTTTCCCTACTGTTGCAGTCTCTGGAGTTGGAATATTAATTTTTACCCCTACGCTATCCAACACTTTCCCTACTGTTGCACTGTCTGGAGTGGGAATTTTAATTTTTACCCCTACGCTATCCAACACTTTCCCTAATGTTGCACTCTCTGGAGTTGGAATAGTAATTTTTACACCTACGCTATCCAACACTTTCCCTACTGTTGCACTCTCTGGAGTTGGAGTACTAATTTTTACCCCTACACTATCCAACACTTTCCCTACTGTTGCACTCTATGGAGTTGGAATAGTAATTTTTACCCCTACGCTATCCAACACTTTTCCTACTGTTGCACTCTCTGGAGTTGGAATAGTAATTTTTAACCCTACGCTATCCAACACTTTCCCTACTGTTGCACTCTGTGGAGTTGGAATAGTAATTGTTACCCCTACGCTATCCAACACTTTCCCTACTGTTGCAGTCTCTGGAGTTGGAATATTAATTTTTACCCCTACGCTATCCAACACTTTCCCTACTGTTGCACTGTCTGGAGTGGGAATTTTAATTTTTACCCCTACGCTATCCAACACTTTCCCTAATGTTGCACTCTCAGGAGTTGGAATAGTAATTTTTACACCTACGCTATCCAACACTTTCCCTACTGTTGCACTCTCTGGAGTTGGAATAGTAATTTTTACCCTTACGCTATCCAACACTTTCCCTACTGTTGCACTCTCTGGAGTTGGAATAGTGATTTTTACCCCTACGCTATCCAACACTTTCCCTACTGTTGCACTCTCTGGAGTTGGAATAGTAATTGTTACCCCTACGCTATCCAACACTTTCCCTACTGTTGCACTCTCTGGATTTGGAATAGTAATTTTTACCCCTACGCTATCCAGCACTTTCCCTACTGTTGCACTGTCTGGAGTGGGAATCTTAATTTTTACCCCTACGCTATCCAACACTTTCCCTACTGTTGCACTCTCTGGAGTTGGAGTACTAATTTTTACCCCTACGCTATCCAACACTTTCCCTACTGTTGCACTCTCTGGATTTGGAATAGTAATTTTTACCCCTACGCTATCCAACACTTTCCCTACTGTTGCACTCTCTGGAGTTGGAATAGTAATTGTTACCCCTACGCTATCCAACAATTTCCCTACTGTTGCACTCTCTGGATTTGGAATAGTAATTTTTACCCCTACGCTATCCAGCACTTTCCCTACTGTTGCACTGTCTGGAGTGGGAATCTTAATTTTTACCCCTACGCTATCCAACACTTTCCCTACTGTTGCACTCTCTGGAGTTGGAGTACTAATTTTTACCCCTACGCTATCCAACACTTTCCCTACTGTTGCACTCTCTGGATTTGGAATAGTAATTTTTACCCCTATGCTATCCAACACTTTTCCTACTGTTGCACTCTCTGGAGTTGGAATAGTAATTTTTAACCCTACGCTATCCAACACTTTCCCTACTGTTGCACTCTCTGGAGTTGGAATAGTAATTTTTACCCCTACGCTATCCAACACTTTCTCTACTGTTGCACTGTCTGGAGTGGGAATCTTAATTTTTACCCCTACGCTATCCAACACTTTCTCTACTGTTGCACTCTTTGGAGTTGGAGTACTAATTTTTACCCCTACTCTATCCAACACTTTCCCTACTGTTGCACTCTCTGGAGTTGGAATAGTAATTTTTAACCCTACGCTATCCAACACTTTCCCTACTGTTGCATTCTCTGGAGTTGGAATAGTAATTTTTATCCCTACGCTATCCAAAACTTTTCCTACTGTTGCACTCTCTGGATTTGGAATAGTTATTTTTACCCCTTCGCTATCCAACACTTTCCTTACTGTTGCACTCCCTGGAGTCGGAATAGTAATTTATACCTCTACATTATCCAACACTTTCCCTACTGTTACACTATCTGGAGTGGATATAGTAATTTTTAGCCCTGCGCTATCCAAAATTTTCCTTTATGTTGTTTTTTTGGGAGCTGGAGTAGTAGTTTTATTGTCTCTGCTATTTAATATTTATTTTTATTATTTTAGCTAATGTAGTATATAATTAATTTGAACAATCTTTAAATTAAATGTAATTTTGTAAATTTGTTATACATTATTTATGTTATTGTTTTATGTGTGTAATGTGTTTGCAATTTTTAATATTTTTAAATAATTTATAATTTATTACAATAATTATAAAAAAATGATTAAGTATAAATATTATATATTATATGTATATGTTTAATTCATTTTTTATTAAATTATATTGATTAATTATTAATTTTTAACATTATTAAATATAATATTTAATTATGTTTCTTTTATTTATAAGTATTATTATGTTTATTTAACATATTTTTTGTAACAAAAAAAAACGATATTTTTAAAAACGATATTTTTGACATCTATTTTTTTTTTTCGATATTTTTGCACTTACCATGTTGTAGATAGGATGTCGATATTCTTGACATCGATATTTGTGTTGCGATATTTTTGTAGGTCGATTTTCTGACCTTCGAAATTTTGTCAGAGATCCATCATGGGAGTTGTAGTCATGTTAGCCTGGTGCGCATGTACAGTGAGAATAGCAACAATATTTCCATCCAGCAGTAGAAGATAGACATAGACTCAAACTTTTGTGATTTATAGAAGGACATGTATGAAAATTACAAACTGTAGTAGTAACAATCCCACTAACCATGCACTGTTTCACACACAGATGCATCTCCTGGCGATTCGGATGATAGCAGCCGGCTAATCATCTCAGAGATACCAGCAGATTCTGAGGGCGACACACCGGCGGAGGGTCAATCCCCACCCTCACTAGCATCCATACCACCACCACCACCACCACATGCTGCTCCGCGCACCGCAACAAAACACCAGAGATGCCGGGCACAAGTACCCCCCATGCAGGTGATGGATGCATGTCCGAGTCCTGCAACACCATCGCACAGAAGTCCAACACCCGTCCCCCCGCCAGCAGCACCACCAGAACGTGTCCGAGTCCCACAGCAGCGCAGGTCCCTGCGCAGTACATCGGATACAGGCGACCATGCAAGCTCCCCATATGTTGGCATCGAGGCACAGATGCTGCGTGTCCAGCGCCTGCAGGGGAGACACATGGGTACCATCAGCATCCACATGGTGCGCCTAGCAAAGGAAATGTGTACCCTGACTGCGGCAGTGCAGGACATGACCACTGTGGTGGCAGAGGGTAACAGCAGACTCAGCGAGGACATCCAGGACCTCACCCGTGCCATCAGAGCAGGGCATCACTGCGAGAGACGGAGGCACAGGCAGAACTTGCTCCGTTCCGCTGCTACTACCGAGGCCATCACTAGGCTGTGCAACAGCACTGCTGTTCTGTCCCGCCGCTCTGTTTCACTGCAAGTGTACCTGGGCCATTATTGTGGTGACGTTGCGAAGGCCCTAGGTCAGGTTACCACTGCAGTGGAACATTTGCAGACCGGTTCTTTCAGTGGCAGTGCCTTGGGAGGGGAGGACGGCAGTGAGGCTGCCTCAAGTGTCAGCAGTGTTTCCGTGGTGGAGGCCAGCACCAGGAGGCGCAGTTCGCGCTGCTCCACAGCCACAGGGACTGGCCATGGTGAGGTGGAGGAAACAAGTGCGAGGAGGCTGGGCGTTCATGGCAAGCACCACTAGACAGACTGTAAGCCATCCATGACCATGGTGGGGTAACCAGGGTCCTCTCCTATTTGACACTTGCACCCCCGTGACTACAACGGGCAAGTTTAGTGACTCTTGTTTTTGTGTGCTGTTATTTTCGTTCATGAGTGCCGGCACATACATCAGTGCTCCTGTGCATTAAACAGTAGCACCAAAAATGAAATTGTCATGGGTCATTCTTACCTGGGTCAGAAATGATGTTGCGTGATGTATGTCCGCCTCCTTTGGCCCTCAGCTGTGTTAGGGACGTGTGCCTGTCGGTGTTGTGCGGGTGGTTGGTCATCCCGGTAGTCGTCATTCCTGTCCACCTCTAGGGGTATCCCCCTTCTGGTGTGCAGCATGGCACATACAGCTATTATCCTGCAGCCGGTGTCTGGTTTGTATTGCCAGGCACCACCAGTCTTGTGTAAGATTCTAAATCGACTCTTCAGTATCCCAAAGGTCCTCTCAATTACATTTCTTGTGCTTATGTGCCCCGCGTTGTATCGTTGCTCCTGTGGTGTTGCAGGATTGATGTAGGGGGTGACTATATATTCCCGCAGGTCGTATGCACTGTCACCTACAAGATGGAAGCAAAGGTTTAGCTACGGTGATGCATATACATGTGTGGTGCACATTTTGGGAAGAGGAATGTGTGCGTACCAAGCAGGAGTCCCTCTCCAAATTCTCCGTTGCGTAGGCGCCTGTGAATGCCACTGTGTCTGAAGATGTAGGAGTTGTGTGTGCTCCCCGGAAAATATGCCACTAGGTCCGTGATGATGTGCTTGGCATCGCACATGACCTGCACGTTGATAGAGTGGTAGGACTTCCGGTTGCGGAATATTTACTCATTGGCTGAGGGTGGACAGATGGGGACATGCATGCAGTCGATGCATCCAATGACATGGGGGAATTGGGCCACCTGGTAGAAAGCCTGTTTGGTGCGGTCCAACTGCAGTGGGGTTGTGGGTAAGCTGATGTGGGTGTGTATCATTGTCAGCATGGCATCAATGAGTTTGTGGAAGAAGCGTGAGAGTGCGCTTTGCGATACGCCTCCCGCAACGGCGATGACCCCCTGGAAACTTCCAGAGGCCAGGAGGTGCAGGCTACATAGGACCTGGACGTGCGCAGGAATTGCATTGGTCCGATGTGTCTGGTGCTGCAGTAGTGGTTCCAGGTATGCAATTAGGCGCAGGATCATGGCACGATTCAGTCGATACTTGTCGTACACCTCATCCTCATTCTGTCCTAGCAATGTGATGCGCACTCTGAACACTCTCTCCTGGACCCTTCTCCTGCACTGTCCTGCTGCATTGATTCGCATCCTCCTTGCAAGCACGTAGAGGGCTGCCATTTTGTGCAAGCCAACAGGGTCTCCTGGGCCAATTTTAATGGCTTACTGATTGGTTCCATCTGTGGCACATGTGGGTTTGTTTTTTTTTTATTTATTTTTTTTAAATGTCACTTTACCTCCAGGTTCTGATTCCCCTTAATCTACTCATGCTAAATAGCGATTTTTGGAATTTTCGGTATTTGCGAATTTTTATGCATTCTGTAGCGATTCGTAATTTGCGATTGGCACTTGCCGGGAGCTATTAGTGATTTCGGGGACTGCGATTTCGCTTTTTTATCGTTTCTTTATTTTCGCGGGTGGGTTTTTAGCGATTCTTTATTTTTGCGAGTTAGCATTTAGCGATTCTGTATTTTATCCCGGTTTGTGTTGATGCATTGGGATTCGGTTTTTGCCACTCGCTAACGGCTGATTTTTGCGATTCGGTATTTTACCGACTGGATTTTTGCTTGATGCATGTGCCAGTAAGTCTGTCTTTCTTTTTCCATTTAATTGCCTATGAAGGATAATCAATAAATCATTCAGATCAATTCTACAGTTAGAGCTCACCTGGATGGAACTGGAAGTGGGAATTCACTTGTAAAGTTGCGATGCCTTCTCTGTTATTGCTTCATCTTATTCAGGTAAGACAATTAGTATGGATATAATTTATCTTAGTAATTAACTAACTGCTACTGGTGTTTACCTAGACTGGTGTACACAATATGGGTCATGCCCCTAATGGTCAAGATAGTTAGAGAAGTATAACTCTATAAACAAGCACTATGTTCTTTCTTAAGTTACAAGCACATAAGCAGGCTGCATAAAACTACCTGAAAGCAACAGTGCAAAGTTAAAGTAAAAAAAAATACTTCAGGCATGAATTTAAATTGAATAAAAAAGTTTTCCACTTTATTTATTTGCAAAGAAACCCACCTTCTCCACCCAAACAACATGCCCACTCCTCTCCCCAAACAAAACTGACCCAAGCCCCAAAACGCAAAATGTCCAAAAAAAGTCACCTAGTCCCACCTTCCTTAAGTCCCAACAAACAACAAGTCCTTCCCACCACAACAAAAAAATTTAAAAAAGGGCTAGAAGAGGGCGATATGGCTATCGGTCCAAAGTTGGTCCAGGCTCTGCTCAATCGTAGCGAACCAGCCCCCGATGGTGTTCAGGCTACAGGATGTGGTGCAGCAATGGCCTGTTGTCAGTGTGGTAGGAGGTGGCAGCAGTTGGCAGGCAGTGACGCTGGCGATGGGATGGCCGGGAGGCTGAGGGGGACTGGCTGCTGTGGGGCCCGGCTTCTGTGCATCAATTTCTTCCTCCTCCTCTTTCAGGACCCCCATCCAATGGTATTCCAGATGGATATGCTCCAGCCTCTGCTGCTGATAAGAAGCTGCTATCTCTTGCCTGTTGGATGGTCCAGTTGGACCAGCAGGAGCAGCTATATTGAGAAAAACGAAAAAGAATAATTGTAAATATTGCTCTGTGCAATCAATAGTTTTAAATTATTGGGTGGCACAGCAGCAGTACATTGTCGGTCACCTAGAGCAATTGGAATGTACTTGATGAGATTATGATTAGGAGAATCACAAGGCCAATTTTATGTTATACCCTCACATGCCAAACATAAAAAAACTGTGAATGTGTGGCAAGAAAGTATTAACAGTCAGAATAACATCATTGGATTACAAAAACAGTGATTTGATTATTTTACTTTCTAAAGGCTTTTGAAGTAACTATAAACAAAGTCAGATACTTTGAGTCGAAACATAAATTACCTCTCATTAATGAGTATGGCATTATACACTATATGGAGTACAAGTTGTGTATTGAGCTTAAATAATGAAGCCATGCTTATTGCTAGGCAGCGCGTCAACTAGTCTGCTACTGTCTACTGCTATAGTTGACATATATCTATATTTATTTCCAATGGCCCTGCTCATTGCCAAATTCTTTATTCTTGCAATCCTGTCTCCAAAGAGGCAGATGAATAAAAAATAAGATACTATGTCACTCACCTCATGTATGAAATGTGATATTAATATATTTTCCTGTCTGCCATAAGTAGAGGCTGCGGAATATAAATCTCATGGACTGCACTACAGGGAACGGAACAGGCTATATATATTTCACTAGGCACATTTGTGACTGTGTAACCCATGCACCAAACTTGACATTAAATCATGCACATACTCGCACTTTACTCAGTGGCCTCACCCACCACCACATATTTCCAACAAATTCATTCTCTGGTCAGTAAGCAAGGAAAGGAAACTTGATTTACTCTACTGCAGGGGGTAGGGTAGAGGGATTCGACAGGCAGGGAAGAGTTTTATTATGTAGATTAGTGGGGCGACTACACTGATAATTGATTTGTCATCTTTGGCATATTCAGTCACTGTATAATTCAAAAGGTAATAATCTGAACAAGTGTAAAATTAATGTGTTATGGCAAACCTTAAAATATATTTTGGAATCACTTTATTTCATATGGCTATAGAATTAAATGTGGCACATGCCAAGAATGGTTTTCAAATGGAATGGAAGAACTTAGGAAAAAATAAAGGAGTGGAGTACTTAGAGGTGACTGAGTGGACAAAGACAAACAACACACCTTGTGTGTTTGGTTTGAAATGAAATAAAAACATTGTAAATGCTTCATTAACTGAAGCAGAGACACATTACACAGCTAAAACTGCAGTCAAGGAATGACCCATACTGCGCTTCAGTCACAGTTGGAAAAAATCAATGAGCGAGGAAGGGGATAATGAATGATTGGTGGGATACATCTAGCTCACTTAACAAATACAGAGAGTCAAGGGAGTGGAACAAAGAAATAAAATACATCCCACTTACAACCATAGCTTTGAATGATAACACTACATAAACCAAGTAAGTGGGGGCATGGCCTGGACGGGCACCAGGGTGGTGGCTTGACAGTGAAGCTCCCAAACAGCCACACCAATACAGCTGCATGCAGGTGCACTAGTGGGACGTGCGCATCTCTAATCTGTGGCATCGGCGAGCAGAGACCAACGAGAATGCAGGGAGAGCTGCAGGGACAGTGAGAGGGTCCCGAGGCACCCATAGCGGCTTCCCTACGACTGCAGACTGACACGGCCTGCGGAGGCCCCTCAATGTTAGGGGTCAAGGGTGAACCTGAGGGTGGGGCCGTGGTCGTTGGGAGTGGCCGCAAGAAGCAATTTAGCCTGGGGAGCTACGGCCTACAGCAACATGGACGAGTGAGATCTGTGTAAACTGATCTGGCAATGGAGGTCCTGGTGAGCTCTGCATTGAGGTACGGGGCCCCTTCCTCCCCCCATAGATTAAATATATGCATCAATTTAGAGCGATGCACCGAGTGACTCACTGCTGGGGCCGGCTGCCTACCTCAAATTGGGAAAAGTAATTTATATTTATGGAGGCCAGCCGTTGAGCGGTGTAATGAAGTGAACTTCCATGTTTCCTTTCATCGATAAACCCAGCGCAGTGAGCAGAGATATATGTCTGAAGAGCTGGAATATCTGTGTTTAAGGAGGCCAATGCGGAGAGGTGGCAGAGATATTTGTGGCCTATATCCTGAATTTTGGTCTGGGGGATGAAGGGATTGCTGTAACCCTCCACCACCTGTGCTCTGTGCCTCACAATATTGCCTAGTTTGGAGGATTGATGTCCTACCCTGCCACTGCCTATAATCGTTCATTATGGGTCGGAGTGATCCTAAACATCGGCAGCTCGCCTTCGAAGCCTCCAAGACCACAAGGAAGGATGGTGAAGAAGAAGTGCTGTGTGAGGATCCTTCTAAGCATGCAGACCCCTCTGTAGCTGGTGATGCCATGGCAGAGGGAACCGCCGCCATTTTGGCTGAATAGCATGCACCGCCGACTGGAGCAACATGAAGCCTGCATAGATTCTGTTGAGAAGCGCATCTCTAATACTGAGGACATGCCTGCCGCAATGAACAAATGCCTAGATTGTGTAGTACGCCTTTTGAAAATGACAGAGGATCTTGAAGCGCGATCGCGCTGAAATAATTTAAGAATTGCAGGGATTGCAGACTCAACCAATACTGGTCCCATGGAAGCATGTGTGAGAGTGTTCTGACTGATCCCTTCAGCAGAGATAGTTTCTCAACCACATTTACTGTGGAGCGTGACTACCATTACCTGGCTCCCAGGTCTGCTTCTGGTGTGCCTCCCCATCTTCTCATTGCACGACTGTTGAATTACCATGACAGAGATGTAGAGCTGAGAAAGGCCTGAGAGATGGAAAATCTGCAGTTTCAGGGAATGACTCTCTCGTTAATCCCAGACTTCACGCCTATGGTGCAGGAGGCAAGGTGCAAGTTTCAAGTTATCAAGCGATCTTTGAGGAGCGAGAATATCCGCTATGCTATGTTTTATCCGGCACGCCTACGTGTGCAGCTCGGTGGTAAAACCTTCATTTTTGACACACCAGCGGAGGCAACAGAACACTGGAAATGCCATAAATCAGGCAGAACTGCCTCCCCTGGAAAATAGATGCGTGCATGGACTGGAGGTATTGGATGAGTGGTTGGGTGCTCTCCGCCCCCTTGAGGTAACATCGACTTTGGTACAAACTCAGAAATATTCAACTAATTGGCCGATGTGATGCCTTTTCTCCTGTTTTTTTCCATTCCGCTACTGACACGATTGTTATATTATCTTTACATGAATACAGCTGCATATAACTGATGCTGTATTGTTATCATAATTCGTGGTTTGCTCGGGCACTGCTGTCCCCCTAGGAGACCTCCTACAAATCTCACTTGGTGTGGGGTTATTTCTTTGATTTGTCTGTTCTATTGGATCAAAATGTATTGGGATTTACCAGATATAGGTTGGGTGGATATCCGATGTGGGTGGGGGCGGGTGGGAGGGAGTTCCGGTTGGCTGTTTTTGTTTTGCTTTTTTGTGCACAGGTCATGGACAATACCAACAACTGGCTATCCAAACATACCCATATTGTTATATTGATCCGCATAGTAATTTGCCTGTAGTGATGGAGACAGGGAGACGACCTAGAGGGTTTGAATTGTGTTGCATGGCATGGAAGGTCAGAGGGCTGTCAAACCCATGTAAGGGTCAACAGGTGCTTGCATACCTAGCTAGGAATAAAATCCATGTCGCATTGTTGCAGGAGACCCATTATGCCCCAAAAACAGATTTGCAGCTGCCTGGGGAGACAATTGATTTTTCGCTGGGTATAGTACCTATTCCCTGAGAGTCTGTATACTGATTCATAAAACACTCCCGTTCACTGCTCAGACTGTGATAAAAGACCCAGAGGGCCGCTATCTACTAGTGGCATGCTCAATAGGTAAGCAGCATCTGCTTTTTATAAATGTCTATGACCCTAATGTGGATGCTCAGGACTTTTTTGCCAGCATTTCGACAGTTATCACTGTCATACCAATCCTATAATATTTGGTGGGGACTTTAACTTTATGTTACAGCCAGGGGCAGACACCACAGGCACTAGACACAACACTAAACCCTGCTCCACAAGGGAGCTTCAGACATTAATACACTCACACCTCCTGGCGGATGCCTGGCGGCACCGGTTCCTGACTGCTCAGGGGTATTCATTTTTTGGGGCGCCGCACAGTAGTTGGTCTCATATGGATCGATGGTATATTATCCCTGACTTGCTCATTAAAATACATGAGGTGGACCACCTGCCACGTACTCTCTCAGACCACTCTCCAATTCTACTGTCACTTGTCTTGCCCACTGTTGTGCATCCATCCGTGGCATGCCGCTACCCTGCTGAAGCACTTCTCGATACCGTTTTGAGGAGTGAAGTAGAAGATGCAATAGTAGAATACTTTCAGATAAATACTAGTTCAGTGCCTCATTACACCACCCTGTGGGAGGCCTTTAAGGTGTACATCAGGGGTATGTGCATTGCCAAACAGTCCAGGGTGCTTCACAAAATTCACCAGGAACTCAATGTCACTGAGCGGGATCTACGGGAATTGGATACCAGGTAACTGACCGGCACAGGCCCTGCTCAGTTACATCAGCGCGCCAAGCTACTGGGAGAATTCCAGGAGCTGGCACAGCGGGAGATGACTTACTTGGGGAAATGTGCTCGTGCCTGGGTATATGGGGAGTGGGAGAGGCCAGGGCACACTCTGGCACACTTACTTGCTCCCAGGCACCAAGCTACATATCTTACATAGATTCAAGATACAAATGGCACCCATGTTACGGATGGCGCTGATATTTAATCATGCTTCTTGTCCTACTACACTCGCCTCTACACCATGTGTTCACCACCGACTGGCAAACCGCTGACAGTATATCTCAATGAAATAGCAATGGTATGACTTGAGAGGGGACAGCAGGAGTTCCTCACCTCACCCATTGGTACAGACACAATTATTGAGGTCATAGATAGCCTGGAGGGCTTACAGGCCCCTGGTATGGCTTATAATCAGGCAGATTATATCCCCCTTTCAGTCGGGTTTTATGCCAAAAAGGTCCACATCAGTAAATCTACGTACGTTATTCGCAGTCATTTACCAAATCAATCCTGAGTTCCCTGCTGCAGCAATTTTGTTAGATGCTGAAAAAGCATTTGATTCCCTAGAGTGGGATTTCTTGCATTCTGCTTTAAGCAAACTTGGCTTCCCCAAAATTTTTGATCATTGGTCTGCCTTCTGTACACTAACCCAGTGGCACAACTATGTATAGCTATGTATAAATGGGGTATTGTCTAACAGATTCACACTATTAAGGGGCACCCAGAAGGGATGTCCACCATCACCCTTGCTTTTTATTATCGCAATGGATCCGCTTGTGCAGCGTTTGCAGGAACGGCACCTACAGCGGGGAATAGGGTTTCATCAGGGTCCCTCACTTGCGTCGCTATATGCGGATGACATTTTTTTGTTAGTCCGTGAACCGGCCTTAAATATTCCTCCTATCATGAGAGAGGTGGTGCAGTTTGGCATCTTCTCCGGGCTGGTCATCAATTGGAAAAAATCCAAAATATTTCCTCACCACACATTTCACGCTTGAGTTCCTGTTGCGATGGTGTGATGACCCTACCAAATTCCTTGAGGTAACTAAACATCACATGGCCTCAGAGTTAGTGCAGCTAAATTATACACTCTAAGATATCTCATGAAGAAACACTGGGGATTACTTGAATCTGACCCCATTATTGGTACTGAGATAGGTCCTGCTCCATTAATAACATATAAAAAATCCAAGTCGCTTAAAGACCAACTTGTGCATAGCTATCAGAACACTCCAGAGAACATCACATGGCTAGGAACTGCCAGGGGTTTCAAGAAATGCGGCTCGTGCAAAGCATGTGAGCACAGCAAAAATTGTGACAGTTATATCGTAGGAAAAAAGAGAAAAATGATCAATAAATTTATAACCTGCACCAGTGACTATACCATCTATGTCCTGGAATGCCCCTGCGGTTTGAACTATGTGGGCAGCACAAAACTACAGCTTAAGACCCGCATTTTACAACACATGAGAGCTGTGACCAATATTGACCTCAATTACCCCGTAGCGAGGCATTATCAAGAGAAACATCAGAGTAATGCTAAATGGATCAAATTCTATGGCATTGACAGGATCTTACCCCTCCAAAGAGGGGGAGATCGCGAGAAACTTCTAAGAATTACTGAGTCAAAGTACATCATTGAACTCAACACTAAGATCCCTAATGGGATGAATTATGGTGAAGAACTGGCCACCCATAAAGGGATTTAGACTTTTCCTCTCATGTGTTCTCCTCATATTCATATGATATTTTTACACCTTTTCTTTTAATACCGGAGTCAAGGGCACAGTATAATAATGACCAGTGATGGTATTAGGTTGATATATTATTGTCTATCTCTAGCTAGGTTTAGCAGAATGATATGTTGCCTCAACCCTCCGGTGACATTTAGTTTTATCGCACTTAATTTCACTTTCTATTTTCACTGGGTGTATGCATTGAAATAGATCATATTTCTCACGATTCTCACCACGAACAGCTGATGGCCCCAGCCCCGGAATATCCCCTCTTCCTCCTTTTTTGTAAGCGGTAGAAGAATTTATCGCTGAAATAAATTATCCATTCATTTAATTGGTTATTCAAATATATCCTTTTCTATTATGAAATAATGCCGACATGATGTTGAGGCAATGGTCAATTATATGAAACTGTTACTTGAATAGAGTTTGGGTACATTACCCGGTGATTATTTAACTTAATTTAGCACAATGGTACTATGTGGGTACATTACCCAAGCACCCTAGGACTTCCCGTTTTTTGTTTGGTTAATTATAAGGATAACAATTAATAAGTTGTGTCACATCCAGGAGATATTGCACTTTAGTATGGATAACTTGTACTGTGACTTGTATTATTCCTGTCCTTTTCTATTGTAATTATTGTATATTCAGATGATTATTAACAATATTGGTTGACCATTAGCAATATTTATGATGTGACCAAAGCTAAATCTAAATGTTTATGATTTATAGGGAATGTCTATGTAGTGAATCATTCTATGTCACAATGTGAGTACGTTATTCCATGTACTCCGGGTACCTTTATCGGATTCATACATGAATTTGTGCTATTATTGAGACATCGCATTAGCATGCCAATAGACAGTAATATAATTTTCCTTCTTCTAGAAAATTTCTGGTGGACTTGTAAATAATTGTATCAACATTATTATAATTATTGGTATGCTTTGAACATTATCATGGATTGTTTCAAATCACAAAAACGTACACAAATGAAATGTTTGACCGCGATAGTATTTCTTCACTGTCTATCAACCTTGACCTGTATTTCTAGGGGAATTGGGGCACGGGTCACTAACTTGACAAAGGCTTCGCCGAAACGCGTAGTTCTGTTCGTTTGAAACAATAAATAAACTTATTGTTTTGTCCTGGGTGTGCCGCTGGATTATTTGCTGAGAATTCTAGGATAATATCCACACAAAGACATAAAAAACGGAGTTGCGACTGTGGCTGGCACCGGCGTCGATAGGAAGGAGAGCGGAGATTTCGCAACAATTTTTTGAAAACGATATATATATATATATATATATATATATATGTGATCAAGACCTTTAAAACTACATGCACGTACGCACTTTACATATTGCTTCTTTCCCGTGACCAAGGCAGAAGCGCCGAAACATGTAGGGGCTATTGGAAGCAAGAGTGCTGTTTTTTCCTTGATTAAAGGATTCCTGACCCCGGTAATGGGCCTCTGTTTGTTTGTTCACATGCAGTGATTTGGCGGACCTCTCCGTGTCCGCTGTTTGAGAGGCTTCCCTGAAGGGTTGGGGACTCCCTGAACGGAGGTTTGTTGTACGGATTCAAATCAGGAGTATGACCCACGCACTGCTGTTTCTCCCACCGGGGTTATGCTAATGGAGCGAAAATGAAGCAGCAGCGATGGAAGGGATTTGGTGAGGATAAGCTCCTACACCGATTGTTCCGGGACCAGGACTTTTGAACAGGGAGGTCATGTCATTTCAGCATTTCGCTGGTAACTTTAATTTTCCGTGACTGTGTTCCATCTGGATTTGATTCACAAATATGCATTGGAAAGAGAAGCATTCATTATGTTATTTGTGCTATGGAAAAGAGAACTTTCGAAAAATACCAAAACTTACCTGATATTTCCGATGCATTGTGGGAGATATATGCTGAACAGTCATGTGATCAAGACCTTTAAAACTACATGCACGTACGCACTTTACATATTGCTTCTTTCCCGTGACCAAGGCAGAAGCGCCGAAACATGTAGGGGCTATTGGAAGCAAGAGTGCTGTTTTTTCCTTGATTAAAGGATTCCTGACCCCGGTAATGGGCCTCTGTTTGTTTGTTCACATGCAGTGATTTGGCGGACCTCTCCGTGTCCGCTGTTTGAGAGGCTTCCCTGAAGGGTTGGGGACTCCCTGAACGGAGGTTTGTTGTACGGATTCAAATCAGGAGTATGACCCACGCACTGCTGTTTCTCCCACCGGGGTTATGCTAATGGAGCGAAAATGAAGCAGCAGCGATGGAAGGGATTTGGTGAGGATAAGCTCCTACACCGATCGTTCCGGGACCAGGACTTTTGAACAGGGAGGTCATGTCATTTCAGCATTTCGCTGGTAACTTTAATTTTCCGTGACTGTGTTCCATCTGGATTTGATTCACAAATATGCATTGGAAAGAGAAGCATTCATTATGTTATTTGTGCTATGGAAAAGAGAACTTTCGAAAAATACCAAAACTTACCTGATATTTCCGATGCATTGTGGGAGATATATGCTGAACAGTCATGTGATCAAGACCTTTAAAACTACATGCACGTACGCACTTTACATATTGCTTCTTTCCCGTGACCAAGGCAGAAGCGCCGAAACATGTAGGGGCTATTGGAAGCAAGAGTGCTGTTTTTTCCTTGATTAAAAGATTCCTGACCCCGGTAATGGGCCTCTGTTTGTTTGTTCACATGCAGTGATTTGGCGGACCTCTCCGTGTCCGCTGTTTGAGAGGCTTCCCTGAAGGGTTGGGGACTCCCTGAACGGAGGTTTGTTGTACGGATTCAAATCAGGAGTATGACCCACGCACTGCTGTTTCTCCCACCGGGGTTATGCTAATGGAGCGAAAATGAAGCAGCAGCGATGGAAGGGATTTGGTGAGGATAAGCTCCTACACCGATCGTTCCGGGACCAGGACTTTTGAACAGGGAGGTCATGTCATTTCAGCATTTCGCTGGTAACTTTAATTTTCCGTGACTGTGTTCCATCTGGATTTGATTCACAAATATGCATTGGAAAGAGAAGCATTCATTATGTTATTTGTGCTATGGAAAAGAGAACTTTCGAAAAATACCAAAACTTACCTGATATTTCCGATGCATTGTGGGAGATATATGCTGAACAGTCATGTGATCAAGACCTTTAAAACTACATGCACGTACGCACTTTACATATTGCTTCTTTCCCGTGACCAAGGCAGAAGCGCCGAAACATGTAGGGGCTATTGGAAGCAAGAGTGCTGTTTTTTCCTTGATTAAAGGATTCCTGACCCCGGTAATGGGCCTCTGTTTGTTTGTTCACATGCAGTGATTTGGCGGACCTCTCCGTGTCCGCTGTTTGAGAGGCTTCCCTGAAGGGTTGGGGACTCCCTGAACGGAGGTTTGTTGTACGGATTCAAATCAGGAGTATGACTCACGCACTGCTGTTTCTCCCACCGGGGTTATGCTAATGGAGCGAAAATGAAGCAGCAGCGATGGAAGGGATTTGGTGAGGATAAGCTCCTACACCGATCGTTCCGGGACCAGGACTTTTGAACAGGGAGGTCATGTCATTTCAGCATTTCGCTGGTAACTTTAATTTTCCGTGACTGTGTTCCATCTGGATTTGATTCACAAATATGCATTGGAAAGAGAAGCATTCATTATGTTATTTGTGCTATGGAAAAGAGAACTTTCGAAAAATACCAAAACTTACCTGATATTTCCGATGCATTGTGGGAGATATATGCTGAACAGTCATGTGATCAAGACCTTTAAAACTACATGCACGTACGCACTTTACATATTGCTTCTTTCCCGTGACCAAGGCAGAAGCGCCGAAACATGTAGGGGCTATTGGAAGCAAGAGTGCTGTTTTTTCCTTGATTAAAGGATTCCTGACCCCGGTAATGGGCCTCTGTTTGTTTGTTCACATGCAGTGATTTGGCGGACCTCTCCGTGTCCGCTGTTTGAGAGGCTTCCCTGAAGGGTTGGGGACTCCCTGAACGGAGGTTTGTTGTACGGATATATATATATATATATATATATATATATATATATATATATATATATATATATATATATATTTATTTTTAAATACTCCAGAAAATTAAAAATGAAGGAAAGAGGGAAAGACTTACTTTGTAAATAGTGCAAAATTCTACATTGTCCAACCATCAAATGTCACAACATACAAATGTCACAACATACAAACTAAACTCTTATAGCCAGAAATGTTTAAAAAAATTGAAATAGCCTATGGCGAAGCATTTCATTTGGTGGGGATATGACAAAAAATCGAGCCTCCTGAGCAGAATGAATATTACATTTGTTAAATGATGGTCTTAAAAACATGTGCCTGGCCCTTTGACATTTCCGGGCACACAAATAGCATGTGATTAAGATCCCGAATTTGTAAAAAACACAATTCACATATTCTCTCCCCTCTTGGAAACTTTTCCCAAATGCCAGTCACTACTCTCAGGGGCAACAGGTTGGTTCTCAAAAGTAGTATCAACCTTCTAATTCCATGTAGAAGATTCCATGAAACGTAGGGCTGAGGTCTACTCCCCACGGCACTCCCACAGACTACCTCATTACAGGCTTTAGATTGACTTAAAACTGTGTCTCTTGCCATGCTAATTGAGCTTACGGACTTCCTTAAGAATGACTTTAATACAGGCTTTGGCATAGGTGAATCACAATTTAAACTGAGCCCAAATAGATCATGTGCATAAGCAAATGATCTGAGGAAAGCTGATTTATCCTTTAGTTTAACAAAGATTTCCATTCTCAACGTAGACCTAATGGTGCCCTCATACCCCCAAAAGAGGGAGTTCCCTCACCTCAGGACCGCTGCCATGGATGAAGTATATGAAGAGACTAGATGGAATTCCAAGAGTAGAACATGTGGGGCAGCCAAGGAGTTTAAATTACAAATTTGGTGGAAAAACCGGCCATCAGCCTTATCAAATGCGAGCTAATAGTTCCTGTCCAGTACTTCTGCAGCATATGTTAATGGAGGAGGAATTTTAACCTTAAATACTGTCAGAACATGGTTAAAATGGCATCTCCCACAGGTTTATTAAAATCTGTTTAAAGTTCCAGCCTGGGTGGCAGCCTTACCAACGCACCGTTTAATCTGCTCTGAGTAACCCTAGGCGTAGGAATACGCTACGCTCGCATAGTTTGTACAACTACGCGCTACGCAAATTACACGTAGCACAGTGCAAAAACACATAGCGTAGCGGGCATTTTTTACTTGCTCGCGGTCCTCAACATCACCGCGAGCGGGCAAAATGACATCCCGGTGTGACTTTTTCCTCGTTTGCGATCAGCAAAATCAAGTTGCCGATCGCGAGCGAGAAAAATAAACCTCCCGGCGAGATTCTCAATGTGGGAAGGTCAGGTTTCTCATTGCGGGTGGTCGCGTATGCTTGCGACCGCTCGCGATGAGAAACTACCAGTCCGCGTTGAGAAAATTGCCGCTCGGGTACAAATCTACACTGTGCAAGATGCCGTTTGCATTTTCCCTACCGCACTATGCAGCTCGTGTAGCTACGCGTAGCTTGCGTAGTGCGAAGTGCACTTCGCATAGCTTAGCATAGTGCTACTACGCAAACTACGCCCAGGGCTAGCTCTGAGTCTCAGCCTTTTTTTGAAAAAACCTTCCCCAGATACAGATATGAGTCGAACAATTCAAGTTCTTCATACCCCAACAACCACTTATACCCCTTCTTTATTCTGAAACCTTTCTTGCAGAAGAATAAAATGTTGCTTTTAGCAATATTGTTTTCCAGAAAATGGTCCTCTGCATATTTGGTCAGGGCATCCAGATGATGTTGCAAGTCAATAGGAATTAAATCAAAAATTACAACGTCATCTGCACATAGTAGGGAACCAATGGACATTGCACCAATTCTAGGAGCATCCCCCCACACTGAGTTTAACTTGCTGGGGAGATCATATATAAAAAGGAAAAACAAAAGAAGGGCCAACAAGCAACTGGTATAGGTCTTAATCCTACAAGATAACCTCTGTAAGCCTCCCATCATCACTTGGCACCAAGTGTCTGTATGTAATTCTATTATAAGGCCCAGGAGATGGTGTGCCATACCAAGATGGGAGAGCTTTCTCCACAGCCTCTGACAATCCACTTTATCAAACGCCGCGGGGAAATCAATGAATGCCGTATAAACTGACATGCTTCGTGAGAAAACATATTTCTCTACAATGGTCTGGACACCCGCAATGTTGTCCAGGGTTCCATGGTTCTTTCTGAAACCTGCCTGTTCAGGTGGTAAGATGTTCTGAACATGGGCCCATTGCTGCAGATGATGAAGTATACTTTTTGCAAATATTTTGCCAGATGCGTCCAACAACGCAATCTGTCTGAAACTAGTAGGTAAACTTTTTGGGCCCTTTTTTTGAACAACGGAACTATAATACTCCCCTTCCAAGAGAAGGGAATACTAATCGTTTGAAAACAAAAATTAAACAATGGCACCAAAAAGGCTCCCCATGCAGCTGACTCCTTTTTGATTAACATAATCGGAATACCATCTGGTTCTTGTGCGCTGGAGGTTCTGGCATTCTTTATGTGACCTACTACTACCTCCCTTGATGGGGGACCACATTCAACAAAGGAAGACTCCTCTGTTACAGGCATCTGAAAAAGCACTGAACTGTTGTATTTATATAATAGTGAGATATAGTCCACCCACTCCCTTACTGGGATGGGAATGGGGAGAGCCCTCTGTCTTGAGTCATAATATTCTCCAATCAAGTGCCAATACATTTTGAATCTTTTGCTCTCGCGGCTACTTCTTTTCTCTAAGTTTATAATGAATTATTACTCGCTTAAGGCGATTTATTTCCTGATGTTTACCCGTGGAAAATTGTAGATTTTTTTTTCAGACTAAATGGTTAATTTCTTAATTTGTTGATTTAGTGCTTTCAGCGAAGGAGTACCCTAGTTTGCCCGATGTGTACTAGTGGATTCAGAGCTTACATTTTTTATCTCCCTCTTTTGGGCCTCAAATAACTGTTTAATATTAGCATAAGCATGGTCCTGCTGTTCTACAAAGGTTTTCTTCACTATCACACCTACCTCTGTGGTATTTTCTTGCGACCAAAAAGCACGTGCATTTGTTTTGTTAAAGACCACCGAGCCCTGGCCCAAGTTCCATTGATACAGTGCAGGTAGATTAAAGGCCAATGTCAAACCTATTACACTTTGATCACTCCTTAGTGTCAGAGAGACATCTAGATTTTCACAGGCCCCAAACATTTGATAGGAAACAACTATGTAGTCCAGTAGGATTTGTGTATGATCCACGTTTATCCGTTTTTATTTTATCCAGTAGAAAGGAATCAGGAATATGCCATATTTCCTATTTATCTGGATTAGCATAAATCTCCAGTGGCATTATTCCATGGTAGCTATCTCATTAATATATAAAAAGAGTATACTGAACAAATGGTCTAAATGTCTCCCAGGGGGGATATAAAGATTTGCCAACAGGAAAAGGTAGGCCTACAAGACTCTCCCAAACATGCCAGCTTGAGGCAGATACAGAGATTTGATGGATGGTAAAAGACTTTCTGATTCCAATTAATCGAATTCTTGAGCAGAATAGAAACCCCCCGCTAGCGTGTCCCCTCTCGGAGTGCTTAGCATGACAGGAGAAAATAATAAAGCCATCACAATCAAAATCTTAGCACTAACAGGCTTCTTGTAAGCATATGATCAGAGGATTTAAGGATTTTAAGAAATTCAATTTTTCCTCTTTATGACCCAAGCCAGCCGTATTCCAAGACAGAAGTACCCCCACCTGGCTACCTCAAAGGATCACTTCGTTCTACCTCTGGACAGTTGGTATTCAGGGCTTGTGCTACCCATCTCCACTGGGACAAATCATCTTCTATGTCAGGGGCCTGACGGGCAACTACGGAATCAGACACCAAATTTATTAGGCAACCCCTTTTGTTTAATGAGACTGTAATATTTTTGCCATTACCTAAAGGGTACTTAAAGTCGGGGCCCATAGCGTCTAACACCACAGAATTACCGGCCCTCAGAGGTTTTGGACACTAAATTGTAGGACACATGGTAGAATATTCCTCAAAATCTGATACAGGCATTATATCTAGCCCTCATTTTAAAAAGTGCTCGCAATGCTGCAGAGCAAAATTGGCCACTATCAAGGAGCGAAAGGTAACTCTAGAGTGGGAGAAATTCTCATGCAGGATAAAATTCACATTTAAAATATGCCAGCTTTCTATCAACTTCAGTGCCCCTATTTAATAAAAAAGATTGAGGATGAATCCTCAGTTTATCAGAGAGGATTCATTCTCAAATAGCCAAATGAGATCCACAATGGTTGGTGAAGCATTCTGCGCCACATTGTCTTTCTTTACAGCCTCTTTTGGGGGGATCCATAGAGGCACCCTATTACCACGATTAAGAGCCTGTACGTCCTCATTGGACTTAATATTCAGGTGCGACATACTAGAGGTGGTTGGGACTTCTGACTTTCTGTTATCCAATGCTTTTGACCCTATAAGTGTTGTATTCGACCCCATCTGTAAATTGCCCAGCAATTGAGGCCCCACCTCTAGGTTGCCATCTGCTCTGGTTCCCGAAACTCTTGACCATGTCTCGTGTATTGGAGCCCCACCTCCTATTAGCGCTCCCCTTCCCAATGGATCGCCCACCTCACTATGCTTGCGAGAATGAGATACTTGAGGAGTCTGCAGTAGCAGATTAATAAAGTTTCTGCTGTTCCAATAGCCCCCACTCTCCCGACAGGAGTCAGATGGGCTGTAATGGGGTTCCTGGGAGCACCCTCCTCAACTAGCGGTTTGGGACCACCCTCCTCTATTATAGTCTGAACATCGCTCTGGCTGTCTGGGATCTGTGGGAAATACAATTTTGATACTTTTCGTTTAGGGAGTCGTCTTGTCTTTTTATGTTTCTTTTCATATTTTCCCCTTTGAGGTTTGTTGCAGGACCTCCACTCTTCCCTGCTTTTGATCCTCTTTTCATTGATGAGTTATGGAGTTGGGCCTGTAAGGCAGATGGGGTTGGGACCTCCCCCTCCCTCTCTCCCCTGCCTTTTCACCCAACATGACCCCTAACTTTCTCGTCTTTCTCAATGGCTCTACTGGCCCCCTTTTTTACCTTAATGAACAAAGGATAAGGTTTTAGTATAACATTTCCCAAAGGGGGACCCTCTACAGCCTCCCCAAAAAGTGAGTTAAACAAAACTCTTCATTTTCAAGATTACTCAAAGGTTCAATGGGGCAATGGGAAAAGAGGTGTGCCTGTTTGCACAGATGCATCTCTGCTCTGCCCGAGAAATGAGTAAAAAAGGCCTAACATCTGTCTGTTCTTCCAATTGCGTAGGTATATCAAGCGAGCGTTTAATGTTGTGAAATTTTGTTGCCTTTTGCACTTCAAACAACATTTGGGAGATCATTTCCAGCATATGATCTGAGCTTAATACAGATGTCTCCAGTAAAGACAAAATGGAACTTAATAATCTTTCGATACAGACAAAATATTCCAAAGGCACACGTTCCCTCGCATTACCCAGCTTCGGTTGTGAACAAGTCAGGAAAACATCATGAACATCATGAGCATCAGAAACAGACTTCAAAGAATTACCAATCAAGTGACTTGTACTATAATATAAAAGAGGCAAAGAGAGACGCCTAGGGGAGGAGCTTACAATTGGAGTGATCTTCTCCCTAAATCTACTCATTGGATAACCATCCTTATCAGCATGGTCGTGAGGGGCTCCCCAGCCCCTTGCTTGAGCTTCAATTTCAATTTCTGGGAGTGTTAAATCTTCCCTTGGATTACATTTTCCACAAACTGGTACCTTCTCCACCATCGCAGAGCCATCCCTCCCGGCATCCTCCCGGAATCCTCTGGCACACCCTAGCGCACCATCATCACTGGTTCCCTTGTCAGCGCCTATCTCCTCCGTAGGGGCAACAGATACAGCCACAGTCTTGCAGTTTGTTTTTTCCCTATTCAAGGAAATAATTAGCTGACTCTGTTGGTTACGGAGATGTTCTGGACCCAACGTTGCATGCAAGGCAACACCCGATGCGGTTGGTGTACCAAAAGATGGGCGCTCTATTTTTAATTGGTTCAAGGGGATATGTTGTAAACTTTGCTGGTTCTGTTGGAACTGTTGGATCGGATGGTTAACACATAAGCCAGGACACAGATTTGCACATAAGGAGGTGTCAGGTGAGTGTCCACTTAGGCCATCCTCCGCACCTAATTTTGTCTGGGCCCTGGCCCCTTCACAGGACATTATCTGGCTCCCCACAGGACCACAAGAGTTTCCCTGTGGTTCCCCCTTATACATGGGGGAGGCGTTACTAAGATGGGCTTGGAAAACAAACCTTCTTGACCCAATATTGCCTCCACGGGAGCAGTCTGGGGAGTTTTCCTGAAAGAAGCCAGTGATGGTTGGGTGGGATTTATCACAAAGATGCTGTAGACGTCTGGTTCCACTATATGATCTCCTCGATTTACTTGTACAGCTTGGTGACGAGGTAAATACACTCCCAGAGCGTAATTTTTTAGAGGACATCTCACGCCAAAGGGTAGAAACTCTCACCTCTCACCACCACCACTACCTCCACTCAATTGATTCTTCAATGATTGTGTACTACAGTTGATAACCTGACCCCCGCCGGCAGGACTCACTGCTAGCTTGTTACTTCAGCTACCTCTGTTTCTATAACAGAAAGCAGTGGCGGGAAGGCAGTAAGGCGAGGAACTGCAAGGATCAGCACAGTGCTCTGCCCCACTAAAGCCCTAAAGCATTGCCTCAGCTTCTGCATATTGTTCTTCTATACTTTCCAGAGGGGTTGCTGATGTTATCATTGATGGCCGGGCACCCTATATCTCCCTCAAGTTCTCTTCAAATGCACCCCCCTGCTGCACCAATCACCTGACACTGATACTACTGTAGCTGTTGTTCAGCAGTTGACCAGAAAGGGTGCCACCTGGAGAGAGTTGAAAAGCAGCTGAGTCTAATGCTGGTGCAAATACAGATCCTTGTTTTTTGTTTCCTGTAGGTGCAGACCCCTATAGGGGATACAAGTAGTGTCACTAAAGCGCCACTTACACAGCAGCCTCTCTCTGTTTTTCTCTTTCTCTATCCCACTATGAAAATCCCAGCCAGTACAACAACTAAGAAACGGGTGCACTCGCCTGCTGTGGCCATGCCGAGCTGTGTTCACCTTTGCTCCTTTGCAATGGTAATGCTCCCACGCTGCAGAGATGAAGCTCGCTGTGTCGGTGGAGCCGCACTCTTTCCCTCCCATGTGTAAGGGCCCCCACTGTGTGAGGGACGGGTGGGTGAGGTGGCTGGTTAGGAGCCTGGGAGGTGTCGGTAGCGTGGGAGCCTGCGGTGTCGGTGGCGTCCTTCCCGCTCACTCATCTGTAAAGCGCAGCAGCAGCGGGCAGGCAGTCGGTCAGCATCAAACAACGAACTGGAGCACCACAGATCTCACACAGCTCAGCTCGCTCATCATTTATGCACTTATTCATTCATTCATACACCACTAATGAACTCATGTAATCATCTGTGCATCAATCATGCACAAATTCAATAATCCATACACAACTCATTTACTCAATTGATCATCCATTCACCACTCATGCACTCATACTAACATCCATGCAGCACTCCTTTAATCCTTCCATCATATATGGATCACTCATGCACTCATTCAATCATCCATAAACCACTCATGAACTCAATAAATCATGCATGTATCACTCATGCACTCATTTAATCATGTATATAGCACTCATGCACTTATTCAATCACCAATGCTGTACTCAGAGCTCATTCTTTCATACATACACCACTTATGCACTCATGCAATCACCCATGTACCACTCACACACAAAATTGTAATATGCATATACCACTCATATAGTCATTCAATCATCTACACACCACTGCTACAGTCATTCAATCATGCATGCACAGCTCATGCACTCATTCCATCATGCACGCTTGCTCAAACACTCACCCAGTATTCTCCACGGTCCAGCATGGATGGTTCCGATTGTCTGGAGGGAGGCGCCTTAAACCAGAAGTGAATTCTGACAACTTCCCTGCTACCTCCTTAGAAGGTTAGCAGTCTAGCTCTCACTCTATAAAAACGTATGCATAGTCAGACGTGCAGCGCACGCGCTTAAGTTGACTAAGGTAATCGATCTTGCACTGACCGGAGCACCTGGTAAAGGGCTCCCTATTACTTCATTTGCGGCTCTATTTTAAAGTGTATTTACTCGGCATTAATTTTTAGACACCACCTGGTAAAGGGTTCTGATGTTTTAGAAGCATTTTAAATTGCTTTTTGCACATTGTGTTCCACCCACGCTTGATCAAACACTCACCCGGTATGCTCCCCGGTCCAGCACGGACGGTTCCGATTGTCTGGAGGGAGGCGCCTTAAACCGGAAGTGAATTTTGACCACTTCCCTTCTACCTCCTTGGAAGTTTAGCAGTCTAGATCTCACTCTATAAAAACGTATGCCTAGTCAGACGCCCAGCAGACGTGCGCGGTGGGCTTGCCTTTGGCGCGCCGAAGGCACGTCAAAGGCAAGCCCGTCTGCGCCTGTCCACGCATGGTCGTCGCCAGGAGCATGAACCCCTATTGGTTCTGCCCATTCTCAGCCTAAACAGGGGAGGGGATCTCTTACTTACACTAGTAAAGAGCTGAGGATGATCAGAAACATCAATACTAACAGAGAGATACCCACTAATACCTGCCCCATCCCTAAGGAAGTAATGGGTCCATTCTCCTGCAGGAAATGTAAATACCAAACTGCCCCAGCTCTCCCCATGAGAGCTAATACTAATCCTAAACAGAACTCAGATGCTGCTTCATATCCCACAATAAATGAGCATTCTGCCCGGACAAATTCCAGCAAGGACTGAAACTGTTTCCTGGCCAATGTAAGGTCTCTCCTCAAACATGCGGCTAATATATGGGACCTGCTGTCCTCTAACAATCCCCAGGTAGGGTTCCTAACAGAGACTTGGACTAAACATCACTCCAATCCAGACATATAAGTAGCTCTCCCTGAGGACTACCATATACTAAAATTAGACAGACCACACAGGATGGGGGGAGGAATAGCCATAGTCTATAAAAACTCTACTACTATTTCCATCTTAGACCAAATAAGTAACGATCAGTTGGAGATAATGATCTTTAGTATGAATATACACCACAATATCAGCTGGAAAGGAGCCTTAGTATATCGCCCACCTGGACCACTACCCAACACCACCTCACAGCTTATTAAACTTATCTCCCCACATGTTATTTCCTCCAGAAATGTCCTTCTCCTCGGAGACTTCAATGTACATAGTGAAATTCTAGACAACCCGTAAGCTTCATCTCTTTTGTCCGAACTGGCCGCACTCAACCTGACTGTAATAAATAAGGATCCTACCCATCAGGCGGGGCACACATTAGACATCATCCTAACTAATTCTGCCTACACATCCTGCGTTGCTTCAACTCCCCTGACCTGGTCTGACTATTCCATGGTCGGATTTCAGATCAACACCCACAAAGCTAAACCCGCTCTCAAATGCTACCCCAATAAAATCTATAGAAAGTGGAACTTGACCACTCCAACTCACTTTGAAGGTACCTTTTGCCCACCTCATCACGCAGAAACAGACAAGGTTGAGAAACGCCTAGCCTCTTTTAATGCTAGCCTACTTGCTACTTTAGATAGTTTAGCACCTCTGAAACAATGTCGCTCCTTCATCAAACGGTACCAGGCCCCATGGTACTCGAGTCCCCTGTGGCTAGAAAAGGGCTCTTGCAGGAGACTCGAACGCCACTGGAGCCGCTCTCAAAATCCCTCAGATAGAGCAAAATTCAAAGTGGCTTTGAACCACTACCACCGCAATCTAAAAAATGTGAGGAAAACCCATATCGCAGCCTCTCTCGAACAAGCAGGGAGCTCTCAAAAATGCCTTTATCAGATTCTAAAAACCTTCACCAACCCTTTGGCCTGTGACTCTGCACCTGTCCCATTTGAAACTGAAAACAGTAAAAAATAGTTAAACATTTATCTATGTTGAATTCAAGTTTTGGTGAAAAAATATTGTATGTTGTTTGGTTGATTAATGTTCAAAATGAAATTCTAACACTTTTTTGTCTGTTACGTGTGTGAAATCACTAATCTAGTGATGGATTCATCGAGTCACTACTCATATACTCATTTCCTCTCCCAGGCACAACAGTTGCAATCGTCCAAACCCCAGCCACTACCTAGGTAGTCATCTAATCACTCAGGTAATACACTTCAATTCATATAATCTCCCAGCCACTACTCAGGCACTCACCCAATCACCTAGGCCTACCCATGAAGTCATGCTTTTACTCCACATGTAGTTGTCCATTTACCCAGGCACTACACTTGCAGTCATCCAATCACCTAGGCAGTATCCATAAACTCATGGTTTCACTCAAGCAGTACCTGTGCAGTCATAAGATCACCCAGCACTAAACTTGTACTTACCATTCAGCCAGGCACTACCCATACATACTTCTAATCACCCAGGCACTGCCCTTGCACTCATCCATTCACAGAGGCACTACCCATGAACTAACCAATCAAAGTCAAAGTCAAAGAAGTTTTATACGGTTTGTACAATACAACTATGAAAGCAGTCTAAAAAAGTATATACATTGTTCCAGTAAGCATATCATATACACAAGCAATCTAGTTTATTCTGGTTCATAAAGTGCATTAACGTTAAAAATAGGCAGTTAAAATGTTTCATTCCAATATTTTAAAAAAATGAATATAAGCTTGAACAAGTTCTTTTTAAGAGGACGGTTTGCATTGTTACCCCCGGACTACCATGTACTCAGTCAATCCAATATATTCTATTACATAAAGTGCATAATCAAAGGATGATTAAAAAACAAACTAGGATATATTACATATTTAACTAAATAGATTAAAATATTAGTCCAGGATCTGAAAGGACCAATAGCTGCACAGTGAATGATTACAATTATTTTGTATCTCAGGATCCAATTTCCTCGTATGTTAGGGTCGCCAAATAAGATTTATCTATTGTTCGTTTGATCGCCAATTGTATAAAAACAATTACAGCATTACTGATCATTTCATTTTCTAAACTGTAAATATAGATAAAAGCATGTTTATAAAAAAGGTTTGTTATCAATAAACAATAAACAAAATGCATATTTCCTAATATCTCAGTAGAAAGAACAAAAAAGCATAAAATGCAATGTAGACTTTGGCGATTTTCCATCACAGGGGCAGTGTGGAAGAGAACAATGCTACTTGCCCCTCTTCGGGAATTCAAACAAGGGATGGACGGTACCCAGACACAATCCATCCAAGTAAAATCTATGTTGTATATTTCTTGTACTCAATATGTATGGTTGGGTACTCAATGATACTGGCCCCTCACAATATGATCTTAACTTCTGCTTAAGTGCAGGATACCCTTTCTCTGAGAATGTCTCTTGATGTTAAAAGTCTCTGTTTAAGGTCCCTTCCACTATAATGCAGAATATTCATTTGGTCTATAGAGTCAACTGCAACCATACAATCTATTAAAAGATTGTGAATATATTGGACCCAGGGAATTTTTTTAAAGAGATTTATGGCTTAAAAATCCGTTATTATCATCTGAGTAAATTTTGTTTCCTCTTTGATCCAAATCCCATGCCAAAACATGAGGGCTGCCATACTAATGTAGTCACTAATGCAAGGAATGTAAGGACCAGAACTCACCAATCAACCAGGCACTACCGTTGCATTTATCTAATCACTCAGGCAGTTCTCATGCACTCATTAATTTCTTTCCGCAGGCACTAACTTTGCCCTCATACATACACTCAGGCACTATTCAAGTACTCATCCTTTTCTTTGGCACTATTCATGCACTCATTGAATCATCCAGCCACTACCCATAGAGTTACCCATTCACTCATGCAGTTATCCATTTACTCAGGCACTGCCCAGGCACTTAACCAATGGCCCAGGCAGAACCCTTGCACTCATGCCCTCACTGATATATTACCCATGCGTTCATCCAATTACCCAGGCACTACTCTTGCACTAATACATTCACTCAGACACTGCCATATACACATCCATTAACTCAGACACTAATCATGTATTCATGGACTCACCTAGCCACTACCGATACATTCATCCATTCACTCAGGCACTACTCATGCAGTTATTCTTCCACTCAGGTACTACCCATGCACTCATGCAATCACCCAGGCAGAACCCATGTACTCATACAATCACCCAGGCATTACCCATGCACTCATCACATCACCCAGGTACTACCGATGTACTCATGTAATTAACCAGGCATTACTGATACATACATCCAATCACCAGGCACTACCCTTGCACTTATCCATTTACTTAGGCACTACTCATGCACTCATATAATCACCCAAACACTATGCATGTACGCATCCAATTACCCAAGCACTACCCATGCACACATGCAATCACCCTTGCACTACTCTTGCACTCAGAAAATCACCTAGGTGCTACTCATACAGTCACCCAAGCACTACCATGCCCTCATAAATCACCCAGGGACTACCCATGCATTCATCCAATCACCAGGCACTACCCATGCACTCATGCAATTAACCAGGCACTACACATACACACATCCAATCACCCAGGCACTACCATTCCACTCATCCATTTACTCAGGCACTACTCATGCATTCACCCAGATGCTATACATGCACTCATCCACTCACCAAGTACTACCCATGCACACATGCAATTACCCAAGCTCTACTTTTACCTCCACAAAAAATGTTTTTTCTTTTGCCAATATCTTTGGTGTCTTTTGATGAATCTTTGTGAAATTTTCGAAACTAACGGCCCACTCTGTAAACAGCCTTTACAATGCAGTCGTTATATCACACTACCTTTACATAGCAGTCATTACATCGCAACATCCTTTACATCGCATGTCACTACAACACATGCCATTACAATGCATGTCATTACAACTCAGGTATTACATCGCATGTCATTACAATGCATACCATTATAATACATAGTACCCTTACACTATCCAAGACTTACCTTACTGTTGCACTCACTGGAGTTAGAATAGCAATTTTTACCCCTACACTATCCAACACTTACCCTACTATTTCACTCAATGGAGTTAGAAAAGTAATTACTACCCCTGTACTATCCAACACTTACCTTAAATACGATGTAATGGTATGCATTGTAATGGTATGTGTTGTAAAGGTATAATGCGATGTATTGGAATGTGTTGTAAAGGTAGTTTCTGAAAATGCGATGTAATGGCATGCGATGTAAAAGAATGCATTGTAAAGGATGTTGCGATGTAAAAACTGTGTTATAAAGGCATGCATTGAAAATGTATGCATTATAACATCATACATTCAGCCCACTCACTTCAGCTTCTGTGTTGAAAGTTTTGGGTGATTCGTCAATCTGGGCCGAGAAATAGCGATGGGTCCCCAACATTTTTTTCTCCACGTTAATTTCCATAGGAAACTGTTGATGCAGCTACAGCCTGAAATGCTAAATGGAATTACACCACATTTTGTAGAAAGGTAGCTCTTGGTCAAGAGTCCACTCTTTTTCTTAAATGGTTTTAATTTGTTCAATAGTTCCTAATAAATGTAAACATTTCTCAGATGTACAAGTAGGGACACAGAGGATCCGCAAACCCTCCTGATCTCGAGGCTGTGATCTGATTGGCTGCCAACACTTCAAACCAGGAAGAGTTTGCAGACATCGTGTGACTCGGTTGAACTGAGCCACAAAAAAAAATGTTGACAATTTTTAAAAATCAATAAACAGATTTTTGTTTCTTTTTTCAGTGGGATTAGTGTTGTACCAGCGAGTCTGTCGGAAAACTTTAAAGAAAAAAAAGCTCGGTCTCCTGTGCTTTGTTTTCTTTAAGTCACTGGTGGCCCAAATAATGATTCAGGGGCCCTCACGGTAGGGGTGGGTGGAATGTATGTAGTCGCACTACGCAAACCTCCGCGAAATGGTAAAAAGTTTCTGCGAGTACGCAAAAGTTCCGTGAACATGTGGAATTGCTTGTTCCGCCTGTTTGCGATGCTTTTTTCCTGTTTGCGAATGCTGTTTGCATGCTCAGGGAGAAATATCTTGTGAACATGCATTTTGAAAGCACGAACAAGCAAAAATTTCTGCGAAGCTGCGGATGTCGGAATTTTTGGCAAATCCGCGTTCTTTGCGGAACGCGAAATTACCCAAATTCCGCAAATTCTGCGAGCGGAACGGAAATTACTGCACAGGCCTAACTCACGGGTGCCCACATGACCCGGGGATCGCCACCTCTTTGGAGCTTATACATAGAAGGCAGGGCTTCATGGCTCACCACAGACCTGGGGACTGCCACCTCCCTGAGATGAATTATCTTTAATGTCAGGGGGACACAGCCCTACTGCAGCCCCGGGGACCACCACCTTCCCCTGGCTAGTTGTTTGAAATGTGGGGGGGTCACGTGCCCCCCCCCGCAGCTCCAGAGACCACCAACGCCCGGGGGTTCTGCAGAGTACTACTCCTACCATGCCATAGCAAACTCTGCTTCGCTTCATGGAAGTGAGACCATTGAAAAAGCTTTCGCCTCCATGAAGCGGAGCAGATTTGCTTTTGGGCAGAGAGAGCTACATGTTTGCAGCTCCCTCTGCCCAAAAGCAATGCCGGCTCCCACAGGAGGCTGGGAGCCTGCAGGGACTGGGTGGGCCTTGAGGCTCCACCCATGGTCCCCAATGTTGTGGTCGTTCCCCGGGGTATGGGGTCCCTGGGTTAATATCGGCCTGGGTAGGGGGAACTCGCAGGCCCCCTACCCATTGTTTCTTTTTGAAAAGCATAGTGCCCTGCCACGGAGATGGGGTCCCCAGGGCCGAAATTGACCTCAGGAAGGGGGCCACGCAGCTCCCCTGCAACAATTTAAAAATAAAGTACTGGGCAGCCCCAGGGAAATGGTTCCCCTGGGGAAAAACTGGCCCATAAAAAGGGAGCCACGCTGCCCCCCCTTCCTTAAAAAACAAAAGAAAGAAAAAAAATGGCAGGGCGCTGGGGAAAGGGGTCCCCGGTGCCAACATTTGTGCTGAGAAGTCAGGGTGTTAAATAATTCATTTTTTTCTCACTTGGTGCGAGTCACGACCCTATTGTGTTGCTCACCACGGCCCCTCCCCACTGTAACATTGCATTGGATTCATGGATCCACCTTAAATAAATAATTAAATACTATACTATTCCAGAGGTAGTGTTACAGTTGTAAATTTTTATAGAGCTAGTGAGATTGAACTTCATAATCACATTAAAATTGACAGAGTTAGAAAGTTAATGTTGAAAAGTGAAATGTGTTATGATACATTGAATTTGTGCTTTTGTATTGCAGATTCGCGATGGGTTCACGAATTCGGAAAATATTTATAAATAGTGTATATGTTAAAAAACATATAACTTTCACTGTTAAGTTATAGGTTGGCTCTAAGAAGAGCCTCTGTGTTCATTATGATCTTGTTGCAGCTACATATACGTCCGGATACACAGCTTAAGGTTGTTGAGAAACCCACTATTCCCTTAGTCCGTGAAGTGAACTCCATCCCTTCTGCAGATGTTATGCATGTCAAAACATAGATTGTTGTAATAGATAGAGTCCATGTTATAGTCTCTGAGGTAAGAAGAAACAGCTTCATAAACATGCTTCCTAGCTTTGTCAATCTGTGGACAGAATTGATTTTGACCACTTTTATTTCTGTTTTTGGCATATATTAAAGTATACAAAGACGGTGTGAGGGAAAAGCAACATCGGTTGTGCAAAAGTATCCTTCATTAGGGTTTCCAATCCTACCCCAGTCAATGTGCCTCGGTCATTGCTACCACAGTGCACAATCATGAGGTCAGGGGGTTGGAGACGCACAAGGTTTTAACCAAATGCATCAGTTTATTGCCACTTGAATCCTCTCTGTACAATCCATTTAATATCTGGATTTTGCAAATCTAGGTCTTAGTCAATACCTCTGTGTTCAGCATAACTTTTGCCCCATTAAACATAGCTTTGTTCTGCAATCCATACTGTTAACATTTTTAAGGGATGTGTGAACGGCATCAAAAGACGTCTGTAGCTGAGTAAGTCAGTTGGTAGAATGAGATGCAGCTAAAATGGTAGAGAAGATTCTGTTTTAGAAAAAACAGAGAACTGATTGGCTGTTCATAAACGTTGTGTACTTAAAAATAGGATGCATGTTACTTTGCAGAACAAGCATATTTCTGATTGGTTATACATAACAATTTCAATGGTACAGTAGGCAGGATAAGCTATTATTTAGCAAAAGTCAGCCACACCTGCTATTTGCATTTGTAAGCTAATGTGCTGAATTTGGAAAATATGGTGAACTTGTGACCTACTGGTACAGTTAAATGTTGCAGAAACTGTTATTATGCAAACTAGGATTAAGCAGAATTGGGGAAGGTTTGAAAGTTAACTGTGGTTTTAAAATATGAAATGGTAATCTATCTATCTATCTATCTATCTATCTATCTATCTATCTATCTATCTATCTATCTATCTATCTATCTATCTATGCGCATTTGTCAGGAAAATTGAAAACCAGGAAGAGGGAGCCCCGGGAGACGCCGCGCGTCAGGTAAGTGCCTTTAATTTGCTTTATTACAAATTAATTTTAGCTTTTAAAAGTAGGGCGGGCGGGAGGCGGGTGGTGGGCGGCAGGCAGCTACGCTTCGCCCTCGCATGTGCGTAGGCGCTGCCTGCTTCGCCTACTTCGAAAACTGCGAAGCAGGCAGCGCTACGTACACTACGTGGGCGAAGCGTAGTGTCGCGCCCAGGGTTAGTTTTGAGCTCTCAGTGAATAATGAAGCTGCAAGAGAGAAGAGAGGTTTAAAACATGTTGGCAGATGGATTAGTGTTTATGATAGTTCATATGAGTCTCTGGAAAGGTACACTTGAAGAAGGAAGCATTAATTTAGGTGTCTGCTTTAAATTGAAAGTACACTCTGTCTAGTTTGAATATCTGCATGCTATCATGATTGAGGTATGTGTCTATTTCTACATGTATTCTGACCCTAAGTTAAAAACTATGTAGCTTATCTTACAGGTGCACAAATCTTATTGGTCTTACTAGAGCATGCAGTCACTGAAGCAGACATCTGTTAAATATTTAGTTGTCACAGAAGCCCTCATATACAGAGTTCAATACCCACCTGCCCTTTATAAGGAGGTGAAAGTAATGCATTTACCTTCTTCAACACAAATTTAGAGAGCATGTGGTGTGAAACAGACGTATACTGGTATTTGTAGGATTCGTTTGATTCTTTGATGTAACATGTCACCCCAAAGAGTCACAGACACACACATTGTAAGGTTTAAAACATGTTTGCATATGGATTAGTGTTTAAGCTAGTGCATATGAGTCTGTGGAAAGTTTGAATATGAACATGCTATCATGACTGAGTTATGTGTCTACTTCTATCTGTATTCTGATATGTGTTTTGCAGTTGAGGTCACTAACTTAAAAACTATTTATGTTAACAGACAGCTGGACAAATGTTCTTAATCGTACTACAGCATTTAGTCGCTGAAGTGTAGATCATTTACCTAGGTAGCGATCATAGAACAACTGGAATATAGTTAAAAATATGGTTTTTTTATGGAGAGAATGAAAATATAATTGTAAGCAACTGCTGATTGATTATTATAAATATTAATATATCATTAATTTAAAAATATTAATTGATGTAACAAAGTATTGAAACTGTTCTTTGCTTTGTTAATATTTATTTTACTTGAAACACAAATTGAAAATTGCAAGAAAACATGAAAAGAGAAGAGAACAAAGAAAACAGTACTACTTGAAGAAGAGGGAAAAGAAGAAATTAGATGATGCGCGGAAGTTTATACAGGAACAAGAACCCTTCTGGTAAGAGAGCTAAACAGTTTCTTAAAACTGTTTTACAGAAATTGAAAAATGTGGAAAATGTTGAAAAGAAAAAGAAACGTTTATCAACAAATCATAAGCAAAACAAAAACTGTCATGGTAAAACAGCATCACATTATGGAAAAACAAGGCATATCACATAAAGGCAGAATGAGCATAAGGATATAAGAAGAAGAATGTTTAGAAGTAGAGTAATTCAAAATGTAGTATTTTTTTAATAATGATAGAACAGAAGATCAGCAGCTTATAAGAAAAAGCAACAGATTGAAAGTGTAGTAGGTAGAGCTTTTGAACTGAAATAAAATATATGTTATATTCATTTTGAAGAGAATGAGAACATTGGATAAAACAATGGTGTTCATGAAGGAGAAAAGCAAAATAACTACTGAGCCTTTCTTTAATGAAGAAAGTTATTTTTAAGAGAACACATTAGTTCATGCAGTTGATACTAGTGGTCAATGTTATGAGGTGAAAGATAGCTCTCCCATTGCAGAGGAAAACATGGTTCCTAGATATGTAGAAGAAGTAATAGCTAAAGAAGTTCAAGGAAAGGGTACACAAGCTCTTGTATATAAGTGGGATTGTAGTTGTATTTGCAGTATTCAACAGGAGTCTATTGACATATTAATTTTTTTTTACAACAATATGCAAAAAAAGTGTTAAACAGAAGACTAAGATGTTACAAGGACTAGATCCATGTAAAATAGGAACACACACTAAGTTGCAGTGTCATTGTCTGGTTTGTCTTTCAAGAAAATTTGACAAATTACTTTTCATCATTTAAGAATGTTAGCTGTACATCACATTGAAAAGTGGAGGTTAGTGAGGAGACTTTACTATGTAAAAACCTCTGCATTATGTTTACGTGAAATAAATGCAGCCCTTTTGCATGGTTCTGTGTAGGAAGGTGGAATCTGACTATATGGTTGCCCCCACTTTTTTCCTGGTGTTTGAGTGGTTTTTGACTAGTCTGGCTGGGATCCTGCTATTCAGGACCCCAGCCTATCTGCTTACTCCCTAAAATAATTGGTGTGCATATTAGATGCACTAGTGATTGGATACTGTGGTACCTTGTGAGCCCCTAGTATATGGTACCTTAGGTACCTAGGGCATTGGTACTTCACAGGCCTACGAGGGGCTGCAGCATGTATTATGCCACCCCTGGGAAGCATTCTCAATCTGACACCACAGGCCTGCTACTGCAGCCTGTGTGAGGTAGTGTTAGCACTCCTCACTGAGGTATAGGTTTCTATATCTCACCATACACACACATATGAACCTATCAGTCACCCCTATGGTAGGCCCTATCAATCCCAAGGGCAGGGTGCATGGTTTACTATGTGAGGGGGTGCTTCTGCCTGAGCAGGACCCCCCTGCAGCTGGCAGAGTCTATTCTCTGCTGCTGTTTGTGGATGCGGTTAAACCATATACTCTTAAGTGCATTATAACCTCCCGGTTAATGCTAACTTTGGAATGACTGCATCAAAACATGTCGTGTTTGGTGTCAAACGTTTTGGAATCATACCCCCACACCAGTAACTGGTGTGGGAGTATGATCCCACCCTACTAGAGGGGACGACATGTACCCACTGTACCAAACGGTAGAAATCTTCAAGAGCCCTGGCATCACAAAATGGATGCCACCAGCACAGACACCGGGCTGCCCTCCTGCTGCTGACCGAAACTCGCAGTGGAGGGAGCTCAACAAAGGGTTTCCTGTCACAAGGAGGTGTCACCACCTTCCAGACAGGATTTAGTGTATTGGAGCTGGGTGGGTGCACTCTTAGAGTGCCTTTGAAGTCCTGCACTGGGGGAGCTGTAGGCTCCTCTGTGCATATGCCAGCTCAAACCGGTTCAGGGGCCTCTGCCCCTGTCCTGGTGCGAAACTGGACAAAGGGAAGTGGGTGTAACCACCCCTACCCTGGCCCTCCTAGAGGAGTGGCCATAGAGCTAGTCCCTCCCATCTTTACAGTATAAGATACCACATATTGCCAATGCAATTCAGATTACACCTGGACGACGCTCTACGAAGAAGAATCCAGTCCCTTCAACGTTCTACTACCTTTAGAAGACCGAAGGATCTCCCTTGGAGCCAAGGAGTGGCTCCCCTGCTTTGCAGGTACCTTAAGGACTGAACAACGGTTGCAAACTTTACCGCTCCCGCCGGAGCCCGAAGTCCCTGCGTCCCCTGAAGTCGATCTCCTGACCTCTCCACGGCCATTTTGAGTCCCCAGCGAAGCTGTGGCGTCTGAACCCCACGAGTGACGAGGAACGACAATACCAGGGAACCGTGCACTGATTTCGAGTGCAAGCCCTGAACGACGAACTACAAACCTGTGCTTTGGACCACTTAATGTCCAAGTCCTGAGCAGGTACTGAACCAAAGATCAGCGGCCTACCCCATCCTGAGTGACCGTGGGCTGTTGCTGAAGTTTTCCTGCAAAGGCGTCTTTGCGGTTGCTTGCCCGTTGGCTAGTAGCCCTCCTGAAGACATCCTCGACTATTCCAAGGGCTGGCCTGGTTGCTCTGGGCCTACCCTCACTTACCCTTGCTGGGTAAGTCCCTCGGACCTTGCTGGTCTGAGCCATCCACCATCTTCACTCTCCCCGAGACTTGCAGTTGCCAAGGTTTGTTGGCTCCAATCCGAGTGCTGACACCGCCAACAGCTGCAGACGTCGTGGGACCCTCCAACTTCAGCTGCTGGTTGTCATCGATCCCTCCTGGACGGCGTGGGCGAAGAGACAAAACACCATCAGCGACGAAAGCGACGCGACAGCTGTGGTCATCTATCCTGAAGGCCACCGGTCACTGGCAAGTGACTCTGAACTCTGTCCCCTCAATTTCCAGGTCGCCTGCAACTCCAATCCATCGTTGGAACCGAACGGACACCTCTCTCGACGACACAAGCAGCAAGAACACCTCGATGCCCATTGAAATCAGCATCGCGACCCGACACCAGAGGACACCTGTGCACCCGGACTCCCTGGGTGAGGTAACTCTGGCATTACGGTGCCCAAGTGTGCATTGGCTATCAAAATACTTACCCTGTAAGTTGAGTGCTTGTTGTCCACTTAGAAGTGCCCTAGAACTTTAAAATACAAATCGCGACATTTTTGCATTGAAGTCTATGAGAAACTCGCGTGCGTGTTTAGACACTGCACGCGCCTCCTGTGGGCTAGTTACTTACCTGAAAACACTACAGCAGTGAAGCCCCAGCGATTCCCAAGGCCCTAGGCCTCTTCATTTTGCTTGTCGAATTTGTTATACCATTTACTTAGTATATGGTCTGGTACGCCCCTAGGTCTACAGTGATTTATGTGCTTAATTTGTTGAGAAATGTTGATCTTTTAAATGTTTACCTGGGACTAATCTCATAAAGCGATTAGTAGAGTGTATTTAGTAATAAATACATATATATTTCATATATATACCTTTGTGGTGTCTTTTCATTTGGTAATTCAAGAGATTATAAGGTAAAACAAGCTGCTTTACATTCCTCAGAGACTTAGCCTGAAGGCTGCTCTCCACAGCTACCACTAGGATAGCTTTCTTTTAAAAGGTTGTCTTTAAACCTATCTACCAAGAGTCGAATTGGACTGGTGCAAGGTGGCCACTAGAACTAGTGACCAGCATATGCCAGGCCAACTTCTCACATTGGTGGTAGCGGTGGGATTACAGCTTGCCATTGGTTTACCAGAAAATCTCAATTTGAATTACTAACTGAAAACCACTTAAGGTACTCAAGGTACATATAAAGTCAAGCTAGTATCAATAAGTTCTACTGAACTTAGAGCTGTGTGTAAAGGGATAAGCACACCCTTGCTACAGCTCAAGCTAGGTTTAGTAGGCCACAACTAGTGTAGGTAGTACAACACTGCACAACACTAGTATGCCTCACCAGGATGGAGCCAGTGGGTCCATCCCAGCTCAGTACAAAGACCTGGCCTACACTGACCTGAAGGCCTTATGCTTTGAAAGAGGACTGAGGGTGGGCAGGAGTCCCTCATCACAGCACCTGATAGATCTGCTAGTAGCAGATGACCTGAAACAAGCTCTAGGAGCAAGTGGGTCTGGACCAGGGGGTGGGTCAAACATAGTCTCTGGGTCTGATGATGAAAATCAAGATGACCTGGAGTCTGTGATTGAAGGGCCAGACTTAGAAGAGTCTGAAAGGAACAGAGGAATTCTCTCTAAGAGAACTGACAGAGTGGGAGAGAGGCCTAGGTCCCTCTCAAGGGAATCTGACCATTCATACCACTCTGGAAGAGAATCTGTCCCACAGAAGAACTCCAACTTTCCCAGGGAGACCTCTTCTGAGAGAAGGTACAAGTTGCTACAGTATGAGGAAGCTAGGCTTGCTCTCAGAGCCAAGCAACTGGCCTTAGATAGGGAAGCCTTCAAGCTCCAAAGAGCTTCAAAGAAGGAGGGGTTAGATACCCCTGGTGGCAGCAACAGTGTCCCTAGAAACAGAGATTATACTCCTGACCATAGGAACCTGTCCAAGGTTGTTCCTCCCTACCAGAGTGGGGATGATATCCACAAATGGATAACTGCTATGGAGAGGGCCTGTAAAGTTCAACAGGTCCCCCAGAAACAGTGGGCAGCAATCTTGTGGCTCTCCTTTTCAGATAAAGGTAGAGACAAGCTCCTCACTGTTAGAGAAGAGGATGCTAATGACTATGAATCCCTGAAGAGTGCTTTGATAGATGGGTTTGGCTTAACCACTGAACAGTACAGGTTGAAGTTCAGGGATACCCAGAAAGCACAGACTCAGGATTGGGTGGACTTTGTAGATTGTGCTACCAAGGCTCTGGAGGGTTGGATTGTTGACAGTAGAGTCACTGACTTTAAGGGATTGTATAATTTGATTATGAGAGAGCAGATCCTTAATAATTGTCAAAACCAACTCTTACACCAGTACCTGGTGGACTCTGATCTGACCTCTCCCCAAGAATTGGGAAAGAAGGCAGACAAATGGGTCCGAACCAGGGTTAGGCCCAGGAACCAAGGTGGTGACCAGAAGAAAGATTCCACTAAGCCCAAAGAGAAAGGTGGGGATGACAAAACAGAAAAGTCCTCTGAAGGGCCCCAAAAACCAAGTTCTGGGGGTGGGTCCCAAAATCCTTCCTCTTCCAATAAGAAACCATATTGCCTTGTGTGCAAGCAACCTGGACACTGGAAAACTGACTCCAGCTGTCCAAAGAATGGCAATAAAGAGAATGTTCCTCCCAAAGCAGCTCCAACACCTCCTGTTACTACCAGTAGTAATCCCCCAGGTGGTGGGAGTGCACCCAAAAACTTAGTTGGGTTTTCTTGGGGAACACAGGTGGACTCTGGCCTAACCAGGTCCCCTACACAAGCAACTCTAGTCTGTGATGGTGGCATGGGGTTTGCCAACTTTACCATGAGTCCCAATATCTTGGGCAGGTACAGACAAGAGCCTATGATCAATGGTCAGAAGGCTGTGGCCTACAGGGACACAGGGGCTAGTGTCACCATGGTGACAAGGAGACTAGTGCCCCTAGAACAGCTTTTACCTGAGTTTAGCTACCAGGTGACCAACATTGATGGAATTAGGACAGACCATCCCATGGCAGTAGTAAATCTCAGCTGGGGAGGGGTCACTGGCCCCAAGAGAGTGGCAGTGTCCCCAACCTTGCCTGTAGATTGTTTACTGGGGAATGATCTAGAGATCTCAGCCTGGGCTGAGGTAGACCACAATGCCCATTTAAGAATGTTAGGCATCCCTGAGAGAGTGGATGAGACCCTGAGGGCCTCACCTCCACCCCAGGAGAAAGTAAGGGGAGTGAAGCCTGAAACTATGGATCACTCTACCCAAACAGAGAGCATAGGGGGAGAGGAACAGTCCTCCCCCCACCAGACCAAGGGTGAGGGTCAAGTTTCTAAGGGAACTGATCCTGCCCCTCGTGAAGTAACTGCCCCAGAAGTGGACAGGCCTGGCCTGGTCACCTCTCTGATGGCAGGGGATCCTTCCAAGGTGGTACCCAGTCTGGAGCAGGTATCCTGCCCCTCTCTACCCTGCCTCAGTCAGCCCAGGGCTGCAGAGGTCAGGGAGGGCAGTGGACCCTTAATGGGCCCCTGCCCAGAGGAACCCCCTCATCAGCAGATTAGGGACACCCAGCAGAGTAGTTCTAGCCAGGTGAAAATTCCTCTACAACCTGAGGGATCCCCCTTACCCCTAGGTATAGGCACCCCTCAAATGGATGTTGTTGAACACAGGGAAACCTGGGGCCTAGTTGCCCCAAACCTTCCAGTGCCCTCCACTATTCCAACCAAAGGGATCCAACCCCCAGCTGTAGGCAGCCAGAGGTTGACCCTTAGGGCCAGATATGACACAGTCATGGGCAGAAAGGCTTCCATAGTGGCCAGTGATCTGAGGAGGTTGAGACCAACCCAAATAGGGCCTCACTTCCAGACTCAGACACGCCACCAGCCCACCTCTGACTCAAAAACCAATACAGGTAATTTCCCTAGACTTTGGACAAACTCTAGAACCCCTTGGGGTAGAATTTCCCAAAGGGACCATGAGACAGGGAGCAACCATGCTAGTGCAGGTTCTTCCTTATATGGCCACTCAGGAAATAAAGGCTTATCTGGACAAGGTTAGCCTTATCTCCTTTCGTTTGGGGGGGGGTTATGTAGGAAGGTGGAATCTGACTATATGGTTGCCCCCACTTTTTTCCTGGTGTTTGAGTGGTTTTTGACTAGTCTGGCTGGGATCCTGCTATTCAGGACCCCAGCCTATCTGCTTACTCCCTAAAATAATTGGTGTGCATATTAGATGCACTAGTGATTGGATACTGTGGTACCTTGTGAGCCCCTAGTATATGGTACCTTAGGTACCTAGGGCATTGGTACTTCACAGGCCTACGAGGGGCTGCAGCATGTATTATGCCACCCCTGGGAAGCATTCTCAATCTGACACCACAGGCCTGCTACTGCAGCCTGTGTGAGGTAGTGTTAGCACTCCTCACTGAGGTATAGGTTTCTATATCTCACCATACACACACATATGAACCTATCAGTCACCCCTATGGTAGGCCCTATCAATCCCAAGGGCAGGGTGCATGGTTTACAATGTGAGGGGGTGCTTCTGCCTGAGCAGGACCCCCCTGCAGCTGGCAGAGTCTATTCTCTGCTGCTGTTTGTGGATGCGGTTAAACCATATACTCTTAAGTGCATTATAACCTCCCGGTTAATGCTAACTTTGGAATGACTGCATCAAAACATGTCGTGTTTGGTGTCAAACGTTTTGGAATCATACCCCCACACCAGTAACTGGTGTGGGAGTATGATCCCACCCTACTAGAGGGGACGACATGTACCCACTGTACCAAACGGTAGAAATCTTCTAGAGCCCTGGCATCACAAAATGGATGCCACCAGCACAGACACCGGGCTGCCCTCCTGCTGCTGACCGAAACTCGCAGTGGAGGGAGCTCAACAAAGGGTTTCCCGTCACAAGGAGGTGTCACCACCTTCCAGACAGGATTTAGTGTATTGGAGCTGGGTGGATGCACTCTTAGAGTGCCTTTGAAGTCCTGCACTGGGGGAGCAGTAGGCTCCTCTGTGCATATGCCAGCTCAAACCGGTTCAGGGGCCTCTGCCCCTGTCCTGGCGCGAAACTGGACAAAGGGAAGTGGGTGTAACCACCCCTTCCCTGGCCCTCCTAGAGGAGTGGCCATAGAGCTAGTCCCTCCCATCTTTACAGTATAAGATACCACATATTGCCAATGCAATTCAGATTACACCTGGACGACGCTCTACGAAGAAGAATCCGGTCCCTTCAACGTTCTACTACCTTTAGAAGACCGAAGGATCTCCCTTGGAGCCAAGGAGTGGCTCCCCTGCTTTGCAGGTACCTTAAGGACTGAACAACGGTTGCAAACTTTACCGCTCCCGCCAGAGCCCGAAGTCCCTGCGTCCCCTGAAGTCGATTTCCTGACCTCTCCATGGACATTTTGAGTCCCCAGCGAAGCTGTGGCGTCTGGACCCCACGAGTGACGAGGAACGACAATACCAGGAAACCGTGCACTGATTTCGAGTGCAAGCCCTGAACGACAAACTACAAACCTGTGCTTTGGACCACTTAATGTCCAAGTCCTGAGCAGGTACTGAACCAAAGATCAGCGGCCTACCCCGTCCCGAGTGACCGTGGGCTGTTGCTGAAGTTTTCCTGCAAAGGCGTCTTCGCGGTTGCTTGCCCGTTGGCTAGTAGCCCTCCTGAAGACATCCTTGACTATTCCAAGGGCTGGCCTGGTTGCTCTGGGCCTACCCTCACTTACCTTTGCTGGGTAAGTCCCTCGGACCTTGCTGGTCTGAGCCATCCACCATCTTCACTCTCCCCGAGACTTGCAGTTGCCAAGGTTTGTTGGCTCCAATCCGAGTGCCGACACCGCCAACAGCTGCAGACGTCGTATGACCCTCCAACTCCAGCTGCTGATTGTCATCGATCCCTCCTGGACGACGTGGGCAAAGAGACAAAACACCATCAGCGACAAAAGTGACGCGACAGTTGTGGTCATCTATCCTGAAGGCCACCGGTCACTGGCAAGTGACTCTGAACTCTGTCCCCTCAATTTCTAGGTTGCCTGCAACTCCAATCCATCGTTGGAACCGAACGGACACCTCTCTCGACGACACAAGCAGCAAGAACACCTCGATGCCCATTGAAATCAGCATCGCGACCCGACACCAGAGGACACCTGTGCACCCGGACTCCCTGGGTGAGGTAACTCTGGCATTACGGTGCCCAAGTGTGCATTGGCTATCAAAATACTTACCCTGTAAGTTGTGTGCTTATTGTCCACTCAGAAGTGCCCTAGAACTTTAAAATACAAATCGCGACATTTTTGCATTGAAGTCTATGAGAAACTCGCGTGCGTGTTTAGACACTGCACGCGCCTCCTGTGGGCTAGTTACTTACCTGAAAACACTACAGCAGTGAAGCCCCAGCGATTCCCAAGGCCCTAGGCCTCTTCATTTTGCTTGTCGAATTTGTTATACCATTTACTTAGTATATGGTCTGGTACGCCCCTAGGGCTACAGTGATTTATGTGCTTAATTTGTTGAGAAATGTTGATCTTTTAAATGTTTACCTGGGACTAATCTCATAAAGAGATTAGTAGAGTATATTTAGTAATAAATACATATATATTTCATATATATACCTGTGTGGTGTCTTTTCATTTGGTAATTCAAGAGATTATAAGGTAAAACAAGCTGCTTTACATTCCTCAGAGACTTAGCCTGAAGGCTGCTCTCCACAGCTACCACTAGGATAGCTTTCTTTTAAAAGGTTGTCTTTAAACCTATCTACCAAGAGTCGAATTGGACTGGTGCAAGGTGGCCACTAGAACTAGTGACCAGCATATGCCAGGCCAACTTCTCACATTCTGTATCAGATGTACAGAAAGTTTGTGATGAAATACAGTTTCATTTATTTGGTTCAGAAGAGGAATTTAGAGAAACTGAGAGTTTGATAAGTGTAGGTGTTGAAGAACAGGGGAAAGAGATTAGTACTGATGATTTTGCAGATTAAATTACAAAGTTTAACACAGTCTCATCTGTTTTCGACGTACTCAATATAGAAGTCAAACTAGGAATGTTGATTTATGTTTAAAAAGTTAAAAAGCAAACATTGAAAAGTGGCAGTAATTTGGTCTTTGTTTTTAGAAGGACAGCTTGAGTTAGCCAGTGATCAAGTTATTTATAAGTACTGTTACAACAAATTAGAAGAAAACAAAATGCCAGCTAGAGCAGTACATAAAACACACTTAGAGCTGGTACCTATTCCTCAGGAACTGGCAGATTTAAATGTATATGAGTCTATTCTTATTCAATCTATACACCCATTTCAGGCCATAGATTGTATGGAGTCTAAGACAGGTAAGCTGCCACCAACAGATTTGCAAAGGAAGAGTTGTATACTTAGATTTTAAGAAACACATATTCATTAAATAACATTATATATTTTTCTGAAAATTGCAAAAAAACATTTAAAAAAATTCAATCTGAAATATTGATAAATGTTTTTGTTTTTATTTTTTATTTTAATGTATTTATTTAATTTTCTTTAAAAAAATGTCTTTTCCCAAAAAATTTAGGAGTTGCGCACTCAAGGCATACACATCAAGGTGGGTGCCCGGATTCTAGCCGCTATTTTAGAAAAGTTGTGAAGGATCTGCGTACGGTGTGCGACGGCGGCGTGTTTTTCAATTACATCATATACATTTAATATTACGTGATGTGCGCGATTGGTATGCGACCAGTTCGCGACTCCTGCTACCACGCATTCGTGACACATGCGCATTACGGTACGAGATGCTTGCACGATGGCGGATCCAACGTGATGTCATATACGTGCTGGGGCGCGCTGGGTGCGCAACTCCCGCACAAAAATAAAGAGTTCCAAAATGATATGTATGTGTCTTTAATATACATATTAGGGCAAGAGATTATCTAAGATAGTTATAAAAATAAAATATTTGTACGTATAATAAACTTATATTGTTTTTAAATATATTTTAGTGAAGTCGGGTGCATGCATCGTGAGTGCAGAGAACCAGGTCAGCACAGGTGCTGTAGACCCAGAGAAACCAGGTCAGCAAAGCCGTTGTAGAGCCAGAGAACCAGGTCAGCAGAACTGCTCTAGAGCCTAAGAGGCAGGTCAACAGAGCTGCTCTAGAACCAGAGACCCAGGTCAGCAAAGCTGCTCTAGAGGCCAAGAACCAGGTCAGCAGAACTGCTTTAGAGCCATAGAACCAGGCCAGCAGAGCTGCTCTAGAAGCAGAGAACCAGGCCAGCAGAACTGCTTTAGAGCCAGAGAACCATGTCAGCAGAGCTCTTTAGATGGAAAGAAGCAGGTCAGCAGAGCTGTTTAGAGCCAGAGAACCAGGAAGCAGAGCTGCTTTAGAGCCATAGAACCAGGTCAGCAGAGCTGCTCTACAGGCAGAGAACAAGGTCAGCAGAGCTGCTCTAAAGGCAGAGAACCAGGTCAGCAGAGCTGCTCTAGAGGCAGAGAACCAGGTCAGCAGAGCTGCTCTAGAGCCAGAGAACCAGGTCAGCAGAGCTGCTGTAGAGCCATAGAACCAGGTCAGCAGAGCTGCTTTAGAGTCAGAGAACCAGGTCAGCAGAGCTGCTCTAGAGGCAGAGAACCAGGTCAGCAGAGCTGCTCTAGAGGCAGAGAACCAGGTCAGCAGAGCTGCTCTAGAGACAGAGAACCGGGTCAGCAGAGCTGCTTTAGAGCCAGAGAAACCAGGTCAGTAGAGCTGCTGTAGAGCCAGAGAAACCAGGTCAGCAGAGCTGCGATAGAGCCAGAGAAACCAGGTCAGCAGAGCTTCTGTAGAGCCAGAGAACCAGGTCAGCAGAGCTGCTTTCGAGCCAGAGAAACCAGGTCAGCAGAGCTGCTGTAGAGCCAGGGAAACCAGGTCAGCAGAGCTGCTTTAGAGCCAGAGAACCAGGTCAGCAAAGCTGCTCTAGAGCCAGAGAACCAAGTTAGCAGAGCAGATTTAGAGCCATAGAACCAGGTCAGCAGAGCTGCTTTAGAGCCAGAGAACCATGTCAGAAGAGCTCTTTAGATGGACAGAACCAGGAAGCAGAGATGCTTTAGAGACATAGAACCAGATCAGCAGAGCTGCTTTAGAGCCAGAGAACCAGGTCAGCAGAGCTGCTCTAGAGGCAGAGAACCAGGTCAGCAGAGCTGCTCTAGAGCCAGAGAACCAGGTCAGCAGAGCTGATTTAGAGCCAGAGAAACCAGGTCAGCAGAGCTGCTGTAGAGCCAGAGAACCAGTTCAGCAGAGCTGCTTTAGAGGCAGAGAAACCAGGTCAGCAGAGCTGCTGTAGAGCCAGAGAAACCAGGTCAGCAGACCTGCTCTAGAACCAGAGAACCAGGTCAGCAGAGCTGCTATAGAGCTACAGAAACCAGGTCAGTAGAGCTGCTTTAGAGGGAGAGAACCAGGTCAGCAGAGCTGCTCTAGAGCCAGAGAACCAAGTTAGCAGAGCAGCTTTAGCGCCATAGAACCAGGTCAGCAGAGCTGATTAGAGCCAGAGAACCAGGTCAGCAGAGCTGTTCTAGAGCTTAAGAACCAGGTCAGCAGAGCTGCTTTAGAGCCAGAGAACCAGGTCAGCAGAGCTGTTGTAGAGCCAGAGAATCAGGTCAGCAGAGCTGCTCTAGAGCCTAAGAGCTAGGTCAGCAGAGCTGCTCTAGAGCCAGAGAACCAGGTCAGCAGAGCTGCTGTAGAGCCAGAGAAACCAGGTCAGCAGAGCTGCTTTAGAGGGAGAGAACCAGGTCAGCAGAGCTGCTCTAGAGCCAGAGAACCATGTTAGCAGAGCAGCTTTAGCGCCATAGAACCAGGTCAGCAGAGCTGATTAGAGCCAGAGAACCAAGTCAGCAGAGCTGTTCTAGAGCTTAAGAACCAGGTCAGCAGAGCTGCTTTAGAGCCAGAGAACCAGGTCAGCAGAGCTGTTGTAGAGCCAGAGAATCAGGTCAGCAGAGCTGCTCTAGAGCCTAAGAACTAGGTCAGCAGAGCTGCTCTAGAGCCAGAGAACCAGGTCAGCAGAGCTGCTGTAGAGCCAGAGAAACCAGGTCAGCAGAGCTGCTTTAGAGGGAGAGAACCAGGTCAGCAGAGCTGCTCTAGAGCCAGAGAACCAAGTTAGCAGAGCAGCTTTAGCGCCATAGAACCAGGTCAGCAGAGCTGATTAGAGCCAGAGAACCAGGTCAGCAGAGCTGCTCTAGAGCTTAAGAACCAGGTCAGCAGAGTCGCTCTAGAGACAGAGAACCAGGTCAACAGAGCCGCTGTGGAGCCAGAGAAACCAGGTCAGTAGAGCTACTTTAGAGGGAGAGAACCAGGTCAGCAGAGCTGCTCCAGATGGAGAGAACCAGGTCAGCAGAGATGCTCCAGAGCCAGAAAACCATGTCAGCAGATCTGCTTTAGAGCCATAGAACCGGGTCAGCAGAGCTGCTCTAGAGCCAGAGAACCAGGTCAGGAGAGCTGATTTAGAGCCAGAGATCCAGATCAGCAGAGCTGCTTTAGAGCCAGAGAAACCAGGTCAGTAGAGCTGCTGTAGAGCCAGAGAAACCAAGTCAGCAGAGCTGCTCTAGAGCCAGAGAAACCAGGTCAGCAGACCTTCTGTAGAGCCAGAAAACCAGGTCAGCAGAGCTGCTTTAGAGCCAGAGAAACCAGGTCAGCAGAGATGCTGTAGAGCCAGAGAAACCAGGTCAGCAGAGCTGCTCTAGAGCCAGAGAACCAGGTCAGCAGAGCTGCTATAGAGCCAGAGAAACCAGGCCAGTAGAGCTGATTTCGAGCGAGAGAACCAGGTCAGCAGAGCTGCTTTAGAGGGAGAGAACCAGATCAGCAGAGCTGCTTTAGAGGGAGAGAACCAGATCAGCAGGTCTGCTTTATAGCCAAATGACCTGGTCAGCATAGCTGCTCTAGAGCCAGAGAACCAGGTCAGCATAACTGCTTAAGAGCCAGAGAAACCAGGTCAGCAGAGCAGCTCTAGAGCCTTAGAACCAGATCAGCAGAGCTGCTTTAGTGCCAGAGAACCAGGTCAGCAAAGCTGCTCTAGAGGCAGAGAAGCAGGTCAGCAGAGCTGCTCTAGAGGCAGAGAACCAGGTCAGCAGAGCTGCTCTAGAGCCAGAGAACCAGGTCAGCAGAGCTGATTTAGAGCCTGAGAAACCAGGTCAGCAGAGCTGCAGTAGAGCCAGAGAACCAGTTCAGCAGAGCTGCTTTAGAGGCAGAGAAACCAGGTCAGCAGAGCTGCTGTAGAGCCAGAGAAACCAGGTCAGCAGACCTGCTCTAGAACCAGAGAACCAGGTCAGCAGAGCTGCTATAGAGCCAGAGAAACCAGGTCAGTAGAGCTGATTTAGAGCGAGAGAACCAGGTCGGCAGAGATGCTTTAGAGGGAGAGAACCAGGTCAGCAGGTCTGCTTTAGAGCCAAAGGACCTGGTCAGCAGAGCTGCTCTAGAGCCAGAGAACCGGGTCAGTAGAACTGCTTTAGAGCCATAGAACTGGGTCAGCAGAGCTGCTTCAGAGCCAGAGAACCAGGTCAGCAGAGCTGCTTTAGAGCCAGAGAACCAGGTCAGCAGAGCTGTTGTAGAGCCAGAGAATCAGGTCAGCAGAGCTGCTCTAGAGCCCAAGAACTAGGTCAGCAGAGCTGCTCTAGAGCCAGAGAACCAGGTCAGCAGAGATGCTGTAGAGCCAGAGAAACCAGGTCAGCAGAGCTGCTTTAGAGGGAGAGAACCAGGTCAGCAGAGCTGCTCTAGAGCCAGAGAACCAAGTTAGCAGAGCAGCTTTAGTGCCATCGAACCAGGTGAGCAGAGCTGATTAGAGCCAGAGAACCAGGTCAGCTGAGCTGCTCTAGAGCTTAAGAACCAGTTCAGCAGAGTCGCTCTAGAGACAGAGAACCAGGTCAACAGAGCCTCTGTGGAGCCAGAGAAACCAGGTCAGTAGAGCTACTTTAGAGGGAGAGAACCAGGTCAGCAGAGCTGCTCCAGATGGAGAGAACCAGGTCGGCAGAGATGCTCCAGAGCCAGAGAACCATGTCAGCAGAGCTGCTATAGAGCCAGAGAAACCAGGCGAGTAGAGCTGATGTCGAGCGAGAGAACCAGGTCAGCAGAGCCGCTTTAGAGGGAGAGAACCAGGTCAGCAGGTCTGCTTTAGAGCCAAAGGACCTGGTCAGCAGAGCTGCTCTAGAGCCAGAGAACCAGGTCAGCAGAACTGCTTAAGAGCCATAGAACTGGGTCAGCAGAGATGCTTTAGAGCCAGAGAACCAGGTCAGCAGAGCTGTTGTAGAGCCAGAGAATCAGGTCAGCAGAGCTGCTCTAGAGCCTAAGAGCTAGGTCAGCAGAGCTGCTCTAGAGCCAGAGAGACAGGTCAGCAGAGCTGCTGTAGAGCCAGGGAAACCAGGTAAGCAGAGCTGCTTTAGAGGGAGAGAATCAGGTCAGCAGAGCTGCTTTAGAGCTGGTAGAAATAGGCCATCAGAGCTGCTTAAGAGCCAGAGAACCAGGACAGCAGAGCTGCTTTAGAGCCAGTGAACCAGGTCAGCAAAGCTGCTCTAGAGCCAGAGAACCAAGTTAGCAGAGCAGCTTTAGAGCCATAGAACCAGGTCAGCAGAGCTGCTTTAGAGCCAGAGAACCAGGTCAGCAGAGCTGCTCTAGAGGCAGAGAACCAAGTTAGCAGAGCAGCTTTAGAGCCATAGAACCTGGTCAGCAGAGCTTCTGTAGAGCCAGAGAACCAGGTCAGCAGAGCTGCTGTAGAGCCAGAGAAACCAGGTCAGCAGAGCTGCTCTAGAGCCTTAGATCCAGATCAGCAGAGCTGCTTTAGTGCCAGAGAACCAGGTCAGCAAAGCTGCTCTAGAGGCAGAGAAGCAGGTCAGCAGAGCTGCTCTAGAGGCAGAGAACCAGGTCAGCAGAGCTGCTCTAGAGCCAGAGAACCAGGTCAGCAGAGCTGATTTAGAGCCTGAGAAACCAGGTCAGCAGAGCTGCAGTAGAGCCAGAGAAACCAGGTCATCAGAGCTGCTCTAGAGCCAGAGAACCAGGTCAGCAGAGCTTCTGTAGAGCCAGAGAACCAGGTCAGCAGAGCTGCTTTAGAGCCAGAGAAACCAGGTCATCAGAGCTGCTCTAGAGCCAGAGAACCAGGTCAGCAGAGCTGCTGTAGAGCCAGAGAAACCAGGTCAGCAGAGCTGCTCTAGAGCCTTAGAACCAGATCAGCAGAGCTGCTTTAGTGCGAGAGAACCAGGTCAGCAAAGCTGCTCTAGAGGCAGAGAAGCAGGTCAGCAGAGCTGCTCTAGAGGCAGAGAACCAGGTCAGCAGAGCTGCTCTAGAGCCAGAGAACCAGGTCAGCAGAGCTGATTTAGAGCCTGAGAAACCAGGTCAGCAGAGCTGCAGTAGAGCCAGAGAACCAGTTCAGCAGAGCTGCTTTAGAGGCAGAGAAACCAGGTCAGCAGAGCTGCTGTAGAGCCAGAGAAACCAGGTCAGCAGACCTGCTCTAGAACCAGAGAACCAGGTCAGCAGAGCTGCTATAGAGCCAGAGAAACCAGGTCAGTAGAGCTGATTTAGAGCGAGAGAACCAGGTCGGCAGAGATGCTTTAGAGGGAGAGAACCAGGTCAGCAGGTCTGCTTTAGAGCCAAAGGACCTGGTCAGCAGAGCTGCTCTAGAGCCAGAGAACCGGGTCAGTAGAACTGCTTTAGAGTCATAGAACTGGGTCAGCAGAGCTGCTTCAGAGCCACAGAACCAGGTCAGCAGAGCTGCTTTAGAGCCAGAGAACCAGGTCAGCAGAGCTGTTGTAGAGCCAGAGAATCAGGTCAGCAGAGCTGCTCTAGAGCCTAAGAACTAGGTCAGCAGAGCTGCTCTAGAGCCAGAGAACCAGGTCAGCAGAGCTGCTGTAGAGCCAGAGAAACCAGGTCAGCAGAGCTGCTTTAGAGGGAGAGAACCAGGTCAGCAGAGCTGCTCTAGAGCCAGAGAACCAAGTTAGCAGAGCAGCTTTAGCGCCATAGAACCAGGTGAGCAGAGCTGATTAGAGCCAGAGAACCAGGTCAGCTGAGCTGCTCTAGAGCTTAAGAACCAGGTCAGCAGAGTCGCTCTAGAGACAGAGAACCAGGTCAACAGAGCCTCTGTGGAGCCAGAGAAACCAGGTCAGTAGAGCTACTTTAGAGGGAGAGAACCAGGTCAGCAGAGCTGCTCCAGATGGAGAGAACCAGGTCGGCAGAGATGCTCCAGAGCCAGAGAACCATGTCAGCAGAGCTGCTATAGAGCCAGAGAAACCAGGCCAGTAGAGCTGATGTCGAGCGAGAGAACCAGGTCAGCAGAGCCGCTTTAGAGGGAGAGAACCAGGTCAGCAGGTCTGCTTTAGAGCCAAAGGACCTGGTCAGCAGAGCTGCTCTAGAGCCAGAGAACCAGGTCAGCAGAACTGCTTAAGAGCCATAGAACTGGGTCAGCAGAGATGCTTTAGAGCCAGAGAACCAGGTCAGCAGAGCTGTTGTAGAGCCAGAGAATCAGGTCAGCAGAGCTGCTCTAGAGCCTAAGAGCTAGGTCAGCAGAGCTGCTCTAGAGCAAGAGAGACAGGTCAGCAGAGCTGCTGTAGAGCCAGGGAAACCAGGTCAGCAGAGCTGCTTTAGAGGGAGAGAATCAGGTCAGCAGAGCTGCTTTAGAGCTGGTAGAAATAGGCCATCAGAGCTGCTTAAGAGCCAGAGAACCAGGACAGCAGAGCTGCTTTAGAGCCAGAGAACCAGGTCAGCAAAGCTGCTCTAGAGCCAGAGAACTAAGTTAGCAGAGCAGCTTTAGAGCCATAGAACCAGGTCAGCAGAGCTGCTTTAGAGCCAGAGAACCATGTCAGCAGAGCTCTTCAGATGGAAAGAACCAGGAAGCAGAGCTGCTTTAGAGCCATAGAACCAGATCAGCAGAGCTGCTTTAGAGCCAGAGAACCAGGTCAGCAGAGCTGATCTAGAGGCAGAGAACCAGGTCAGCAGAGCTGCTCTAGAGGCAGAGAACCAGGTCAGCAGAGCTGCTCTAGAGCCAGAGAACCAGGTCAGCAGAGCTGATTTAGAGCCAGAGAAACCAGGTCAGCAGAGCTGCTGTAGAGCCAGAGAACCAGTTCAGCAGAGCTGCTTTAGAGGCAGAGAAACCAGGTCAGCAGAGCTGCTGTAGAGCCAGAGAAACCAGATCAGCAGACCTGCTCTAGAACCAGAGAACCAGGTCAGCAGAGCTGCTATAGAGCCAGAGAAACCAGGTCAGTAGAGCTGATTTAGAGCGAGAGAACCAGGTCGGCAGAGCTGCTTTAGAGGGAGAGAACCAAGTCAGCAGGTCTGCTTTAGAGCCAAAGGACCAGGTCAGCAGAGCTGCTCTAGAGCCAGAGAACCGGGTCAGTAGAACTGCTTTAGAGCCATAGAACTGGGTCAGCAGAGCTGCTTCAGAGCCAGAGAACCAGGCAGCAGAGCTGTTGTAGAGCCAGAGAACCAGGTCAGCAGAGCTGTTGTAGAGCCAGAGAATCGGGTCAGCAGAGCTGCTCTAGAGCCTAAGAACTAGGTCAGCAGAGCTGCTCTAGAGCCAGAGAACCAGGTCAGCAGAGCTGCTGTAGAGCCAGAGAAACCAGGTCAGCAGAGCTGCTTTAGAGGGAGATAACTAGGTCAGCAGAGATGCTCTAGAGCCAGAGAACCAAGTTAGCAGAGCAGCTTTAGCGCCATAGAACCAGGTCAGCAGAGCTGATTAGAGCCAGAGAACCAGGTCAGCAGAGCTGCTCTAGAGCTTAAGAACCAGGTCAGCAGAGTCGCTCTAGAGACAGAGAACCAGGTCAACAGAGCTGCTGTGGAGCCAGAGAAACCAGGTCAGTAGAGCTACTTTAGAGGGAGAGAACCAGGTCAGCAGAGCTGCTCCAGAGGGAGAGAACCAGGTCAGCAGAGATGCTCCAGAGCCAGAGAACCATATCAGCAGATCTGCTTTAGAGCCATAGAACCGGGTCAGCAGAGCTGCTCTAGAGCCAGAGAACCAGGTCAGCAGAGCTGATTTAGAGCCAGAGAAACCAGGTCAGTAGAGCTGCTGTAGAGCCAGAGAAACCAGGTCAGCAGAGCTGCTCTAGAGCCAGAGAAACCAGGTCAGCAGACCTTCTGTAGAGCCAGAGAACCAGGTCAGCAGAGCTGCTTTAGAGCCAGAGAAACCAGGTCAACAGAGCTGCTGTAGAGCCACAGAAACCAGGTCAGCAGAGCTGCTCTAGAGCCAGAGAACCAGGTCAGCAGAGCTGCTATAGAGCCAGAGAAACCAGGTCAGTAGAGCTGATTTCGAGCGAGAGAACCAGGTCAGCAGAGCTGCTTTAGAGGGAGAGAACCAGATCAGCAGGTCTGCTTTATAGCCAAATGACCTGGTCAGCATAGCTGCTCTAGAGCCAGAGAACCAGGTCAGCATAACTGCTTAAGAGCCATAGAACTGGGTCAGCAGAGCTGCTTTAGAGCCAGAGAACCAGGTCAGCAGAGCTGTTGTAGAGCCAGAGAATCAGGTCAGCAGAGCTGCTCTAGAGCCTAAGAACTAGGTCAGCAGAGCTGCTCTAGAGCCAGGTCAGCAGAGCTGCTGTAGAGCCAGGGAAACCAGGTCAGCAGAGCTGTTTTAGAGGGAGAGAATCAGGTCAGCAGAGCTGCTTTAGAGCCGGAGAAATAGGCCATCAGAGCTGCTTAAGAGCCAGAGAACCAGGTCAGCAGAGCTGCTTTAGAGCCAGAGAACCAGGTCAGCAGAGATGCTCTAGAGCCAGAGAAACAAGTTAGCAGAGCAGCTTTAGAGCCATAGAACCAGGTCAGCAGAGCTGCTTTAGAGCCAGAGAACCATGTCAGCAGAGCTCTTTGGATGGAAAGAACCAGGAAGCAGAGCTGCTTTAGAGCCATAGAACCAGGTCAGCAGAGCTGCTGTAGAGCCAGAGAACCAGGTCAGCAGAGCTGCTTTAGAGACAGAGAAACCAGGTCAGCAGAGCTGCTGTAGAGCCAGAGAAACCAGGTCATCAGAGCTGCTCTAGAGCCAGAGAACCAGGTCAGCAGAGCTGCTCTAGAGGCAGAGAACCAGGTCAGCAGAGCTGCTGTAGAGCCAGAGAAACCAGATCAGCAGACCTGCTCTAGAACCAGAGAACCAGGTCAGCAGAGCTGCTATAGAGCCAGAGAAACCAGGTCAGTAGAGCTGATTTAGAGCGAGAGAACCAGGTCGGCAGAGCTGCTTTAGAGGGAGAGAACCAGGTCAGCAGGTCTGCTTTAGAGCCAAAGGACCTGGTCAGCAGAGCTGCTCTAGAGCCAGAGAACCAGGTCAGCAGAGCTGCTTTAGAGCCAGAGAACCAGGTCAGCAGAGCTGTTGTAGAGCCAGAGAATCAGGTCAGCAGAGCTGCTCTAGAGCCTAAGAACTAGGTCAGCAGAGCTGCTGTAGAGCCAGGGAAAACATGTCAGCAGAGCTGCTTTAGAGGGAGGGAATCAGGTCAGCAGAGCTGCTCTAGAGCCTAAGAACTAGGTCAGCAGAGCTGCTGTAGAGCCAGAGAAACCAGGTCAGCAGAGCTGCTCTAGTACCAGAGAACCAGGTCAGCAGAGCTGCTATAGAGCCAGAGAAACCAGGTCAGCAGAGCTGCAGAGCTGCTTTAGAGGTAGAGAACCAGGTCAGCAGGTCTGCTTTAGAGCCAAAGGACCTGGTCAGCAGAACTGCTCTAGAGCCAGAGAACCGGGTCAGCAGAACTGCTTTAGAGCCATAGAACTGGGTCAGCAGAGCTGCTTCATAGCCAGAGAACCAGGTCAGCAGAGCTGCTTTAGAGCCAGAGAACCAGGTCAGCAGAGCTGTTGTAGAGCCAGAGAATCAGCTCAGCAGAGCTGCTTTAGAGCCTAAGAACTAGGTCAGCAGAGCTGCTGTAGAGCCAGGGAAACCAGGTCAGCAGAGCTGCTTTAGAGGGAGGGAATCAGGTCAGCAGAGCTGCTTTAGAGCCGGAGAAATAGGCCATCAGAGCTGCTTAATAGCCAGAGAACCAGGTCAGCAGAGCTGCTTTAGATCCAGAGAACCAGGTCAGCAGAGCTGCTCTAGAACCAGAGAACCAAGTTAGCAGAGCAGCTTTAGAGCCATAAAACCAGGTCAGCAGGGCTGCTTTAGAGCCAGAGAACCATGTCAGCAGAGCTCTTTAGATGGAAAGAACCAGGAAGCAGAGCTGCTTTAGAGCCATAGAACCAGGTCAGCAGAGCTGCTTTAGAGCCAGAGAACCAGGTCAGCAGAGCTGCTCTAGAGGCAGAGAACCAGGTCAGCAGAGCTGTTGTAGAGCCAGAGAATCAGGTCAGCAGAGCTGCTCTAGAGCCTAAGAACTAGGTCAGCAGAGCTGCTCTAGAGCCAGAGAACCAGGTCAGCAGAGCTGCTGTAGAGCCAGAGAAACCAGGTCAGCAGAGCTGCTTTAGAGGGAGAGAACCAGGTCAGCAGAGCTGCTCTAGAGCCAGAGAACCAAGTTAGCAGAGCAGCTTTAGCGCCATAGAACCAGGTGAGCAGAGCTGATTAGAGCCAGAGAACCAGGTCAGCTGAGCTGCTCTAGAGCTTAAGAACCAGGTCAGCAGAGTCGCTCTAGAGACAGAGAACCAGGTCAACAGAGCCTCTGTGGAGCCAGAGAAACCAGGTCAGTAGAGCTACTTTAGAGGCAGAGAACCAGGTCAGCAGAGCTGCTCCAGATGGAGAGAACCAGGTCAGCAGAGATGCTCCAGAGCCAGAGAACCATGTCAGCAGATCTGCATTAGAGCCATAGAACCGGGTCAGCAGAGCTGCTCTAGAGCCAGAGAAACCAGGTCAGTAGAGCTGCTGTAGAGCCATAGAAACCAGGTCAGCATAGCTGCTTTATAGCCAGAGAAACCAGGTCAGTAGAGCTGCTGTAGAGCCATAGAAACCAGGTCAGCAGAGCTGCTTTATAGCCAGAGAAACCAGGTCTGCAGAGCTGCTCTAGAGCCAGAGAACCAGGTCAGCAGAGCTGGTATAGAGCCAGAGAAACCAGGCCAGTAGAGCTGATTTCGAGCGAGAGAACCAGGTCAGCAGAGCTGCTTTAGAGGAGAGAACCAGATCAGCAGGTCTGCTTTAGAGCCAAATGACCTGGTCAGCATAGCTGCTCTAGAGCCAGAGAACCAGGTCAACAGAACTGCTTAAGAGCCATAGAACTGGGTGGTCAGCAGAGCTGCTTTAGAGCCAGCGAACCAGGTCAGCAGAGCTGTTGTAGAGCCAGAGAATCAGGTCAGCAGAGCTGCTCTAAAGCCTAAGAACTAGGTCAGCAGAGCTGTTTTAGAGGGAGAGAATCAGGTCAGCAGAGCAGCTTTAGAGCCTGAGAAATAGGCCATCAGAGCTGCTTAAGAGCCAGAGAACCAGGACAGCAGAGCTGCTTTAGAGCCAGAGAACCAGGTCATCAGAGCTGCTCTAGAGCCAGAGAACCAAGTTAGCAGAGCAGCTTTAGAGCCATAGAACCAGGTCAGCAGAGCTGCTTTAGAGCCAGAGAACCATGTCAGCAGAGCTCTTTAGATGGAAAGAACCAGGAAGCAGAGCTGCTTTAGAGCCATAGAACCAGGTCAGCAGAGCTTCTGTAGAGCCAGAGAACCAGGTCAGCAGAGCTGCTTTAGAGCCAGAGAAACCAGGTCATCAGAGCTGCTCTAGAGCCAGAGAACCAGGTCAGCAGAGCTGCTCTAGAGGCAGAGAACCAGGTCAGCAGAGCTGCTCTAGAGGCAGAGAACCAGGTCAGCAGAGCTGCTCTAGAGCCAGAGAACCAGGTCAGCAGAGCTGATTTAGAGCCAGAGAAACCAGGTCAGCAGAGCTGCTGTAGAGCCAGAGAACCAGTTCAGCAGAGCTGCTTTAGAGGCAGAGAAACCAGGTCAGCAGAGCTGCTGTAGAGCCAGAGAAACCAGATCTGCAGACCTGCTCTAGAACGAGAGAACCAGGTCAGCAGAGCTGCTATAGAGCCAGAGAAACCAGGTCAGTAGACCTGATTTAGAGTGAGAGAACCAGGTCGGCAGAGCTGCTTTAGAGGGAGAGAACCAGGTCAGCAGGTCTGCTTTAGAGCCAAAGGACCTGGCCAGCAGAGCTGCTCTAGAGCCAGAGAACCAGGTCAGAAGAGCTGCTTTAGAGCCAGAGAACCAGGTCAGCAGAGCTGTTGTAGAGCCAGAGAATCAGGTCAGCAGAGCTGCTCTAGAGCCTAAGAACTAGGTCAGCAGAGCTGCTGTAGAGCCAGCGAAAACATGTCAGCAGAGCTGCTTTAGAGGGAGGGAATCAGGTCAGCAGAGCTGCTTTAGAGCCGGAGAAATAGGCCATCAGAGCTGCTTAAGAGCCAGATAACCAGGTCAGCAGAGCTGCTTTAGAGCCAGAGAACCAGGTCAGCAGAGCTGCTCTAGAACCAGAGAACCAAGTTAGCAGAGCAGCTTTAGAGCCATAAACCCAGGTCAGCAGAGCTGCTTTAGAGCCAGAGAACCATGTCAGCAGAGCTCTTTAGATGGAAAGAACCAGGAAGCAGAGCTGCTTTAGAGCCATAGAACCAGGTCAGCAGAGCTGCTTTAGAGCCAGAGAACCAAGTCAGCAGAGCTGCTCTAGAGGCAGAGAACCAGGTCAGCAGAGTTGCTATAGAGCCAGAGAACCAGGTCAGCAGAGCCGCTGTGGAGCCAGAGAAACCAGGTCAGTAGAGCTACTTTAGAGGGAGAGAACCAGGTCAGCAGAGCTGCTCCAGATGGAGAGAACCAGGTCAGCAGAGATGCTCCAGAGCCAGAGAACCATGTCAGCAGATCTGCATTAGAGCCATAGAACCGGGTCAGCAGAGCTGCTCTAGAGCCAGAGAACCAGGTCAGCAGAGCTGATTTAGAGCCAGAGATCCAGATCAGCAGAGCTGCTTTAGAGCCAGAGAAACCAGGTCAGTAGAGCTGCTGTAGAGCCATAGAAACCAGGTCAGCAGAGCTGCTTTAGAGCCAGAGAAACCAGGTCAGCAGAGCTGCTGTAGAGCCAGAGAAACCAGGTCAGCAGAGCTGCTCTAGAGCCAGAGAACCAGGTCAGCAGAGCTGGTATAGAGCCAGAGAAACCAGGCCAGTAGAGCTGATTTCGAGTGAGAGAACCAGGTCAGCAGAGCTGCTTTAGAGGCAGAGAAACCAGGTCAGCAGAGCTGCTGTAGAGCCAGAGAAACCAGGTCAGCAGAGCTGCTCTAGTACCAGAGAACCAGGTCAGCAGAACTGCTATAGAGCCAGAGAAACCAGGTCAGCAGAGCTGCTTTAGAGGTAGAGAACCAGGTCAGCAGGTCTGCTTTAGAGCCAAAGGACCTGGTCAGCAGAACTGCTCTAGAGCCAGAGAACCGGGTCAGCAGAACTGCTTTAGAGCCATAGAACTGGGTCAGCAGAGCTGCTTCATAGCCAGAGAACCAGGTCAGCAGAGCTGCTTTAGAGCCAGAGAACCAGGTCAGCAGAGCTGTTGTAGAGCCAGAGAATCAGCTCAGCAGAGCTGCTTTAGAGCCTAAGAACTAGGTCAGCAGAGCTGCTGTAGAGCCAGGGAAACCAGGTCAGCAGAGCTGCTTTAGAGGGAGGGAATCAGGTCAGCAGAGCTGCTTTAGAGCCGGAGAAATAGGCCATCAGAGCTGTTAATAGCCAGAGAACCAGGTCAGCAGAGCTGCTTTAGATCCAGAGAACCAGGTCAGCAGAGCTGCTCTAGAACCAGAGAACCAAGTTAGCAGAGCAGCTTTAGAGCCATAAAACCAGGTCAGCAGAGCTGCTTTAGAGCCAGAGAACCATGTCAGCAGAGCTATTTAGATGGAAAGAACCAGGAAGCAGAGCTGCTTTAGAGCCATAGAACCAGGTCAGCAGAGCTGCTTTAGAGCCAGAGAACCAGGTCAGCAGAGCTGCTCTAGAGGCAGAGAACCAGGTCAGCAGAGTTGCTCTAGAACCAGAGAACCAGGTCAGCAGAGCCGCTGTGGAGCCAGAGAAACCAGGTCAGTAGAGCTACTTTAGAGGCAGAGAACCAGGTCAGCAGAGCTGCTCCAGATGGAGAGAACCAGGTCAGCAGAGATGCTCCAGAGCCAGAGAACCATGTCAGCAGATCTGCATTAGAGCCATAGAACCGGGTCAGCAGAGCTGCTCTAGAGCCAGAGAAACCAGGTCAGTAGAGCTGCTGTAGAGCCATAGAAACCAGGTCAGCATAGCTGCTTTATAGCCAGAGAAACCAGGTCAGTAGAGCTGCTGTAGAGCCATAGAAACCAGGTCAGCAGAGCTGCTGTATAGCCAGAGAAATCAGGTCTGCAGAGCTGCTGTAGAGCCAGAGAAACCAGGTCAGCAGAGCTGCTCTAGAGCCAGAGAACCAGGTCAGCAGAGCTGGTATAGAGCCAGAGAAACCAGGCCAGTAGAGCTGATTTCGAGCGAGAGAACCAGGTCAGCAGAGCTGCTTTAGAGGGAGAGAACCAGATCAGCAGGTCTGCTTTAGAGCCAAATGACCTGGTCAGCATAGCTGCTCTAGAGCCAGAGAACCAGGTCAACAGAACTGCTTAAGAGCCATAGAACTGGGTGGTCAGCAGAGCTGCTTTAGAGCCAGAGAACCAGGTCAGCAGAGCTGTTATAGAGCCAGAGAATCAGGTCAGCAGAGCTGCTCTAAAGCCTAAGAACTAGGTCAGCAGAGCTGTTTTAGAGGGAGAGAATCAGGTCAGCAGAGCTGCTTTAGAGCCTGAGAAATAGGCCATCAGAGCTGCTTAGGAGCCAGAGAACCAGGACAGCAGAGCTGCTTTAGAGCCAGAGAACCAGGTCAGCAGAGCTGCTCTAGAGCCAGAGAACCAAGTTAGCAGAGCAGCTTTAGAGCCATAGAACCAGGTCAGCAGAGCTGCTTTAGAGCCAGAGAACCATGTCAGCAGAGCTCTTTAGATGGAAAGAACCAGGAAGCAGAGCTGCTTTAGAGCCATAGAACCAGGTCAGCAGAGCTTCTGTAGAGCCAGAGAACCAGGTCAGCAGAGCTGCTTTAGAGCCAGAGAAACCAGGTCATCAGAGCTGCTCTAGAGCCAGAGAACCAGGTCAGCAGAGCTGCTCTAGAGGCAGAGAACCAGGTCAGCAGAGCTGCTCTAGAGGCAGAGAACCAGGTCAGCAGAGCTGCTCTAGAGCCAGAGAACCAGGTCAGCAGAGCTGATTTAGAGCCAGAGAAACCAGGTCAGCAGAGCTGCTGTAGAGCCAGAGAACCAGTTCAGCAGAGCTGCTTTAGAGGCAGAGAAACCAGGTCAGCAGAGCTGCTGTAGAGCCAGAGAAACCAGATCTGCAGACCTGCTCTAGAACCAGAGAACCAGGTCAGCAGAGCTGCTATAGAGCCAGAGAAACCAGGTCAGTAGAGCTGATTTAGAGTGAGAGAACCAGGTCGGCAGAGCTGCTTTAGAGGGAGAGAACCAGGTCAGCAGGTCTGCTTTAGAGCCAAAGGACCTGGTCAGCAGAGCTGCTCTAGAGCCAGAGAACCATGTCAGAAGAGCTGCTTTAGAGCCAGAGAACCAGGTCAGCAGAGCTGTAGTAGAGCCAGAGAATCAGGTCAGCAGAGCTGCTCTAGAGCCTAAGAACTAGGTCAGCAGAGCTGCTGTAGAGCCAGGGAAAACATGTCAGCAGAGCTGCTTTAGAGGGAGGGAATCAGGTCAGCAGAGCTGCTTTAGAGCCGGAGAAATAGGCCATCAGAGCTGCTTAAGAGCCAGAGAACCAGGTCAGCAGAGCTGCTTTAGAGCCAGAGAACCAGGTCAGCAGAGCTGCTCTAGAACCAGAGAACCAAGTTAGCAGAGCAGCTTTAGAGCCATAAAACCAGGTCAGCAGAGCTGCTTTAGAGCCAGAGAACCATGTCAGCAGCGCTCTTTAGATGGAAAGAACCAGGAAGCAGAGCTGCTTTAGAGCCATAGAACCAGGTCAGCAGAGCTGCTTTAGAGCCAGAGAACCAAGTCAGCAGAGCTGCTCTAGAGGCAGAGAACCAGGTCAGCAGAGTTGCTATAGAGCCAGAGAACCAGGTCAGCAGAGCCGCTGTGGAGCCAGAGAAACCAGGTCAGTAGAGCTACTTTAGAGGGAGAGAACCAGGTCAGCAGAGCTGCTCCAGATGGAGAGAACCAGGTCAGCAGAGATGCTCCAGAGCCAGAGAACCATGTCAGCAGATCTGCATTAGAGCCATAGAACCGGGTCAGCAGAGCTGCTCTAGAGCCAGAGAACCAGGTCAGCAGAGCTGATTTAGAGCCAGAGATCCAGATCAGCAGAGCTGCTTTAGAGCCAGAGAAACCAGGTCAGTAGAGCTGCTGTAGAGCCATAGAAACCAGGTCAGCAGAGCTGCTTTAGAGCCAGAGAAACCAGGTCAGCAGAGCTGCTGTAGAGCCAGAGAAACCAGGTCAGCAGAGCTGCTCTAGAGCCAGAGAACCAGGTCAGCAGAGCTGGTATAGAGCCAGAGAAACCAGGCCAGTAGAGCTGATTTCGAGTGAGAGAACCAGGTCAGCAGAGCTGCTTTAGAGGCAGAGAAACCAGGTCAGCAGAGCTGCTGTAGAGCCAGAGAAACCAGGTCAGCAGAGCTGCTCCAGTACCAGAGAACCAGGTCAGCAGAGCTGCTATAGAGCCAGAGAAACCAGGTCAGCAGAGCTGCTTTAGAGGTAGAGAACCAGGTCAGCAGGTCTGCTTTAGAGCCAAAGGACCTGGTCAGCAGAACTGCTCTAGAGCCAGAGAACCAGGTCAGCAGAACTGCTTTAGAGCCATAGAACTGGGTCAGCAGAGCTGCTTCATAGCCAGAGAACCAGGTCAGCAGAGCTGCTTTAGAGCCAGAGAACCAGGTCAGCAGAGCTGTTGTAGAGCCAGAGAATCAGCTCAGCAGAGCTGCTTTAGAGCCTAAGAACTAGGTCAGCAGAGCTGCTGTAGAGCCAGGGAAACCAGGTCAGCAGAGCTGCTTTAGAGGGAGGGAATCAGGTCAGCAGAGCTGCTTTAGAGCCGGAGAAATAGGCCATCAGAGCTGCTTAATAGCCAGAGAACCAGGTCAGCAGAGCTGCTTTAGATCCAGAGAACCAGGTCAGCAGAGCTGCTCTAGAACCAGAGAACCAAGTTAGCAGAGCAGCTTTAGAGCCATAAAACCAGGTCAGCAGAGCTGCTTTAGTGCCAGAGAACCATGTCAGCAGAGCTCTTTAGATGGAAAGAACCAGGAAGCAGAGCTGCTTTAGAGCCATAGAACCAGGTCAGCAGAGCTGCTTTAGAGCCAGAGAACCAGGTCAGCAGAGCTGCTCTAGAGGCAGAGAACCAGGTCAGCAGAGTTGCTCTAGAACCAGAGAACCAGGTCAGCAGAGCCGCTGTGGAGCCAGAGAAACCAGGTCAGTAGAGCTACTTTAGAGGCAGAGAACCAGGTCAGCAGAGCTGCTCCAGATGGAGAGAACCAGGTCAGCAGAGATGCTCCAGAGCCAGAGAACCATGTTAGCAGATCTGCATTAGAGCCATAGAACCGGGTCAGCAGAGCTGCTCTAGAGCCAGAGAAACCAGGTCAGTAGAGCTGCTGTAGAGCCATAGAAACCAGGTCAGCATAGCTGCTTTATAGCCAGAGAAACCAGGTCAGTAGAGCTGCTGTAGAGCCATAGAAACCAGGTCAGCAGAGCTGCTTTAGAGCCGGAGAAATAGGCCATCAGAGCTGCTTAATAGCCAGAGAACCAGGTCAGCAGAGCTGCTTTAGATCCAGAGAACCAGGTCAGCAGAGCTGCTCTAGAACCAGAGAACCAAGTTAGCAGAGCAGCTTTAGAGCCATAAAACCAGGTCAGCAGAGCTGCTTTAGTGCCAGAGAACCATGTCAGCAGAGCTCTTTAGATGGAAAGAACCAGGAAGCAGAGCTGCTTTAGAGCCATAGAACCAGGTCAGCAGAGCTGCTTTAGAGCCAGAGAACCAGGTCAGCAGAGCTGCTCTAGAGGCAGAGAACCAGGTCAGCAGAGTTGCTCTAGAACCAGAGAACCAGGTCAGCAGAGCCGCTGTGGAGCCAGAGAAACCAGGTCAGTAGAGCTACTTTAGAGGCAGAGAACCAGGTCAGCAGAGCTGCTCCAGATGGAGAGAACCAGGTCAGCAGAGATGCTCCAGAGCCAGAGAACCATGTTAGCAGATCTGCATTAGAGCCATAGAACCGGGTCAGCAGAGCTGCTCTAGAGCCAGAGAAACCAGGTCAGTAGAGCTGCTGTAGAGCCATAGAAACCAGGTCAGCATAGCTGCTTTATAGCCAGAGAAACCAGGTCAGTAGAGCTGCTGTAGAGCCATAGAAACCAGGTCAGCAGAGCTGCTTTATAGCCAGAGAAACCAGGTCTGCAGAGCTGCTGTAGAGCCAGAGAAACCAGGTCAGCAGAGCTGCTCTAGAGCCAGAGAACCAGGTCAGCAGAGCTGGTATAGAGCCAGAGAAACCAGGCCAGTAGAGCTGATTTCGAGCGAGAGAACCAGGTCAGCAGAGCTGCTTTAGAGGGAGAGAACCAGATCAGCAGGTCTGCTTTAGAGCCAAATGACCTGGTCAGCATAGCTGCTCTAGAGCCAGAGAACCAGGTCAACAGAACTGCTTAAGAGCCATAGAACTGGGTGGTCAGCAGAGCTGCTTTAGAGCCAGAGAACCAGGTCAGCAGAGCTGTTATAGAGCCAGAGAATCAGGTCAGCAGAGCTGCTCTAAAGCCTAAGAACTAGGTCAGCAGAGCTGTTTTAGAGGGAGAGAATCAGGTCAGCAGAGCTGCTTTAGAGCCTGAGAAATAGGCCATCAGAGCTGCTTAAGAGCCAGAGAACCAGGACAGCAGAGCTGCTTTAGAGCCAGATAACCAGGTCAGCAGAGCTGCTCTAGAGCCAGAGAACCAAGTTAGCAGAGCAGCTTTAGAGCCATAGAACCAGGTCAGCAGAGCTGCTTTAGAGCCAGAGAACCATGTCAGCAGAGCTCTTTAGATGGAAAGAACCAGGAAGCAGAGCTGCTTTAGAGCCATAGAACCAGGTCAGCAGAGCTTCTGTAGAGCCAGAGAACCAGGTCATCAGAGCTGCTTTAGAGCCAGAGAAACCAGGTCATCAGAGCTGCTCTAGAGCCAGAGAACCAGGTCAGCAGAGCTGCTGTAGAGCCAGAGAAACCAGGTCAGCAGAGCTGCTCTAGAGCCATAGAACCAGGTCAGCAGAGCTGCTTTAGAGCCAGAGAACCAGGTCAGCAGAGCTGTTGTAGAGCCAGAGAATCAGGTCAGCAGAGCTGCTCTAGAGCCTAAGAACTAGGTCAGCAGAGCTGCTGTAGAGCCAGCGAAAACATGTCAGCAGAGCTGCTTTAGAGGGAGGGAATCAGGTCAGCAGAGCTGCTTTAGAGCCGGAGAAATAGGCCATCAGAGCTGCTTAAGAGCCAGATAACCAGGTCAGCAGAGCTGCTTTAGAGCCAGAGAACCAGGTCAGCAGAGCTGCTCTAGAACCAGAGAACCAAGTTAGCAGAGCAGCTTTAGAGCCATAAACCCAGGTCAGCAGAGCTGCTTTAGAGCCAGAGAACCATGTCAGCAGAGCTCTTTAGATGGAAAGAACCAGGAAGCAGAGCTGCTTTAGAGCCATAGAACCAGGTCAGCAGAGCTGCTTTAGAGCCAGAGAACCAAGTCAGCAGAGCTGCTCTAGAGGCAGAGAACCAGGTCAGCAGAGTTGCTATAGAGCCAGAGAACCAGGTCAGCAGAGCCGCTGTGGAGCCAGAGAAACCAGGTCAGTAGAGCTACTTTAGAGGGAGAGAACCAGGTCAGCAGAGCTGCTCCAGATGGAGAGAACCAGGTCAGCAGAGATGCTCCAGAGCCAGAGAACCATGTCAGCAGATCTGCATTAGAGCCATAGAACCGGGTCAGCAGAGCTGCTCTAGAGCCAGAGAACCAGGTCAGCAGAGCTGATTTAGAGCCAGAGATCCAGATCAGCAGAGCTGCTTTAGAGCCAGAGAAACCAGGTCAGTAGAGCTGCTGTAGAGCCATAGAAACCAGGTCAGCAGAGCTGCTTTAGAGCCAGAGAAACCAGGTCAGCAGAGCTGCTGTAGAGCCAGAGAAACCAGGTCAGCAGAGCTGCTCTAGAGCCAGAGAACCAGGTCAGCAGAGCTGGTATAGAGCCAGAGAAACCAGGCCAGTAGAGCTGATTTCGAGTGAGAGAACCAGGTCAGCAGAGCTGCTTTAGAGGCAGAGAAACCAGGTCAGCAGAGCTGCTGTAGAGCCAGAGAAACCAGGTCAGCAGAGCTGCTCTAGTACCAGAGAACCAGGTCAGCAGAACTGCTATAGAGCCAGAGAAACCAGGTCAGCAGAGCTGCTTTAGAGGTAGAGAACCAGGTCAGCAGGTCTGCTTTAGAGCCAAAGGACCTGGTCAGCAGAACTGCTCTAGAGCCAGAGAACCGGGTCAGCAGAACTGCTTTAGAGCCATAGAACTGGGTCAGCAGAGCTGCTTCATAGCCAGAGAACCAGGTCAGCAGAGCTGCTTTAGAGCCAGAGAACCAGGTCAGCAGAGCTGTTGTAGAGCCAGAGAATCAGCTCAGCAGAGCTGCTTTAGAGCCTAAGAACTAGGTCAGCAGAGCTGCTGTAGAGCCAGGGAAACCAGGTCAGCAGAGCTGCTTTAGAGGGAGGGAATCAGGTCAGCAGAGCTGCTTTAGAGCCGGAGAAATAGGCCATCAGAGCTGTTAATAGCCAGAGAACCAGGTCAGCAGAGCTGCTTTAGATCCAGAGAACCAGGTCAGCAGAGCTGCTCTAGAACCAGAGAACCAAGTTAGCAGAGCAGCTTTAGAGCCATAAAACCAGGTCAGCAGAGCTGCTTTAGAGCCAGAGAACCATGTCAGCAGAGCTATTTAGATGGAAAGAACCAGGAAGCAGAGCTGCTTTAGAGCCATAGAACCAGGTCAGCAGAGCTGCTTTAGAGCCAGAGAACCAGGTCAGCAGAGCTGCTCTAGAGGCAGAGAACCAGGTCAGCAGAGTTGCTCTAGAACCAGAGAACCAGGTCAGCAGAGCCGCTGTGGAGCCAGAGAAACCAGGTCAGTAGAGCTACTTTAGAGGCAGAGAACCAGGTCAGCAGAGCTGCTCCAGATGGAGAGAACCAGGTCAGCAGAGATGCTCCAGAGCCAGAGAACCATGTCAGCAGATCTGCATTAGAGCCATAGAACCGGGTCAGCAGAGCTGCTCTAGAGCCAGAGAAACCAGGTCAGTAGAGCTGCTGTAGAGCCATAGAAACCAGGTCAGCATAGCTGCTTTATAGCCAGAGAAACCAGGTCAGTAGAGCTGCTGTAGAGCCATAGAAACCAGGTCAGCAGAGCTGCTGTATAGCCAGAGAAATCAGGTCTGCAGAGCTGCTGTAGAGCCAGAGAAACCAGGTCAGCAGAGCTGCTCTAGAGCCAGAGAACCAGGTCAGCAGAGCTGGTATAGAGCCAGAGAAACCAGGCCAGTAGAGCTGATTTCGAGCGAGAGAACCAGGTCAGCAGAGCTGCTTTAGAGGGAGAGAACCAGATCAGCAGGTCTGCTTTAGAGCCAAATGACCTGGTCAGCATAGCTGCTCTAGAGCCAGAGAACCAGGTCAACAGAACTGCTTAAGAGCCATAGAACTGGGTGGTCAGCAGAGCTGCTTTAGAGCCAGAGAACCAGGTCAGCAGAGCTGTTATAGAGCCAGAGAATCAGGTCAGCAGAGCTGCTCTAAAGCCTAAGAACTAGGTCAGCAGAGCTGTTTTAGAGGGAGAGAATCAGGTCAGCAGAGCTGCTTTAGAGCCTGAGAAATAGGCCATCAGAGCTGCTTAGGAGCCAGAGAACCAGGACAGCAGAGCTGCTTTAGAGCCAGAGAACCAGGTCAGCAGAGCTGCTCTAGAGCCAGAGAACCAAGTTAGCAGAGCAGCTTTAGAGCCATAGAACCAGGTCAGCAGAGCTGCTTTAGAGCCAGAGAACCATGTCAGCAGAGCTCTTTAGATGGAAAGAACCAGGAAGCAGAGCTGCTTTAGAGCCATAGAACCAGGTCAGCAGAGCTTCTGTAGAGCCAGAGAACCAGGTCAGCAGAGCTGCTTTAGAGCCAGAGAAACCAGGTCATCAGAGCTGCTCTAGAGCCAGAGAACCAGGTCAGCAGAGCTGCTCTAGAGGCAGAGAACCAGGTCAGCAGAGCTGCTCTAGAGGCAGAGAACCAGGTCAGCAGAGCTGCTCTAGAGCCAGAGAACCAGGTCAGCAGAGCTGATTTAGAGCCAGAGAAACCAGGTCAGCAGAGCTGCTGTAGAGCCAGAGAACCAGTTCAGCAGAGCTGCTTTAGAGGCAGAGAAACCAGGTCAGCAGAGCTGCTGTAGAGCCAGAGAAACCAGATCTGCAGACCTGCTCTAGAACCAGAGAACCAGGTCAGCAGAGCTGCTATAGAGCCAGAGAAACCAGGTCAGTAGAGCTGATTTAGAGTGAGAGAACCAGGTCGGCAGAGCTGCTTTAGAGGGAGAGAACCAGGTCAGCAGGTCTGCTTTAGAGCCAAAGGACCTGGTCAGCAGAGCTGCTCTAGAGCCAGAGAACCATGTCAGAAGAGCTGCTTTAGAGCCAGAGAACCAGGTCAGCAGAGCTGTAGTAGAGCCAGAGAATCAGGTCAGCAGAGCTGCTCTAGAGCCTAAGAACTAGGTCAGCAGAGCTGCTGTAGAGCCAGGGAAAACATGTCAGCAGAGCTGCTTTAGAGGGAGGGAATCAGGTCAGCAGAGCTGCTTTAGAGCCGGAGAAATAGGCCATCAGAGCTGCTTAAGAGCCAGAGAACCAGGTCAGCAGAGCTGCTTTAGAGCCAGAGAACCAGGTCAGCAGAGCTGCTCTAGAACCAGAGAACCAAGTTAGCAGAGCAGCTTTAGAGCCATAAAACCAGGTCAGCAGAGCTGCTTTAGAGCCAGAGAACCATGTCAGCAGCGCTCTTTAGATGGAAAGAACCAGGAAGCAGAGCTGCTTTAGAGCCATAGAACCAGGTCAGCAGAGCTGCTTTAGAGCCAGAGAACCAAGTCAGCAGAGCTGCTCTAGAGGCAGAGAACCAGGTCAGCAGAGTTGCTATAGAGCCAGAGAACCAGGTCAGCAGAGCCGCTGTGGAGCCAGAGAAACCAGGTCAGTAGAGCTACTTTAGAGGGAGAGAACCAGGTCAGCAGAGCTGCTCCAGATGGAGAGAACCAGGTCAGCAGAGATGCTCCAGAGCCAGAGAACCATGTCAGCAGATCTGCATTAGAGCCATAGAACCGGGTCAGCAGAGCTGCTCTAGAGCCAGAGAACCAGGTCAGCAGAGCTGATTTAGAGCCAGAGATCCAGATCAGCAGAGCTGCTTTAGAGCCAGAGAAACCAGGTCAGTAGAGCTGCTGTAGAGCCATAGAAACCAGGTCAGCAGAGCTGCTTTAGAGCCAGAGAAACCAGGTCAGCAGAGCTGCTGTAGAGCCAGAGAAACCAGGTCAGCAGAGCTGCTCTAGAGCCAGAGAACCAGGTCAGCAGAGCTGGTATAGAGCCAGAGAAACCAGGCCAGTAGAGCTGATTTCGAGTGAGAGAACCAGGTCAGCAGAGCTGCTTTAGAGGCAGAGAAACCAGGTCAGCAGAGCTGCTGTAGAGCCAGAGAAACCAGGTCAGCAGAGCTGCTCCAGTACCAGAGAACCAGGTCAGCAGAGCTGCTATAGAGCCAGAGAAACCAGGTCAGCAGAGCTGCTTTAGAGGTAGAGAACCAGGTCAGCAGGTCTGCTTTAGAGCCAAAGGACCTGGTCAGCAGAACTGCTCTAGAGCCAGAGAACCAGGTCAGCAGAACTGCTTTAGAGCCATAGAACTGGGTCAGCAGAGCTGCTTCATAGCCAGAGAACCAGGTCAGCAGAGCTGCTTTAGAGCCAGAGAACCAGGTCAGCAGAGCTGTTGTAGAGCCAGAGAATCAGCTCAGCAGAGCTGCTTTAGAGCCTAAGAACTAGGTCAGCAGAGCTGCTGTAGAGCCAGGGAAACCAGGTCAGCAGAGCTGCTTTAGAGGGAGGGAATCAGGTCAGCAGAGCTGCTTTAGAGCCGGAGAAATAGGCCATCAGAGCTGCTTAATAGCCAGAGAACCAGGTCAGCAGAGCTGCTTTAGATCCAGAGAACCAGGTCAGCAGAGCTGCTCTAGAACCAGAGAACCAAGTTAGCAGAGCAGCTTTAGAGCCATAAAACCAGGTCAGCAGAGCTGCTTTAGTGCCAGAGAACCATGTCAGCAGAGCTCTTTAGATGGAAAGAACCAGGAAGCAGAGCTGCTTTAGAGCCATAGAACCAGGTCAGCAGAGCTGCTTTAGAGCCAGAGAACCAGGTCAGCAGAGCTGCTCTAGAGGCAGAGAACCAGGTCAGCAGAGTTGCTCTAGAACCAGAGAACCAGGTCAGCAGAGCCGCTGTGGAGCCAGAGAAACCAGGTCAGTAGAGCTACTTTAGAGGCAGAGAACCAGGTCAGCAGAGCTGCTCCAGATGGAGAGAACCAGGTCAGCAGAGATGCTCCAGAGCCAGAGAACCATGTTAGCAGATCTGCATTAGAGCCATAGAACCGGGTCAGCAGAGCTGCTCTAGAGCCAGAGAAACCAGGTCAGTAGAGCTGCTGTAGAGCCATAGAAACCAGGTCAGCATAGCTGCTTTATAGCCAGAGAAACCAGGTCAGTAGAGCTGCTGTAGAGCCATAGAAACCAGGTCAGCAGAGCTGCTTTAGAGCCGGAGAAATAGGCCATCAGAGCTGCTTAATAGCCAGAGAACCAGGTCAGCAGAGCTGCTTTAGATCCAGAGAACCAGGTCAGCAGAGCTGCTCTAGAACCAGAGAACCAAGTTAGCAGAGCAGCTTTAGAGCCATAAAACCAGGTCAGCAGAGCTGCTTTAGTGCCAGAGAACCATGTCAGCAGAGCTCTTTAGATGGAAAGAACCAGGAAGCAGAGCTGCTTTAGAGCCATAGAACCAGGTCAGCAGAGCTGCTTTAGAGCCAGAGAACCAGGTCAGCAGAGCTGCTCTAGAGGCAGAGAACCAGGTCAGCAGAGTTGCTCTAGAACCAGAGAACCAGGTCAGCAGAGCCGCTGTGGAGCCAGAGAAACCAGGTCAGTAGAGCTACTTTAGAGGCAGAGAACCAGGTCAGCAGAGCTGCTCCAGATGGAGAGAACCAGGTCAGCAGAGATGCTCCAGAGCCAGAGAACCATGTTAGCAGATCTGCATTAGAGCCATAGAACCGGGTCAGCAGAGCTGCTCTAGAGCCAGAGAAACCAGGTCAGTAGAGCTGCTGTAGAGCCATAGAAACCAGGTCAGCATAGCTGCTTTATAGCCAGAGAAACCAGGTCAGTAGAGCTGCTGTAGAGCCATAGAAACCAGGTCAGCAGAGCTGCTTTATAGCCAGAGAAACCAGGTCTGCAGAGCTGCTGTAGAGCCAGAGAAACCAGGTCAGCAGAGCTGCTCTAGAGCCAGAGAACCAGGTCAGCAGAGCTGGTATAGAGCCAGAGAAACCAGGCCAGTAGAGCTGATTTCGAGCGAGAGAACCAGGTCAGCAGAGCTGCTTTAGAGGGAGAGAACCAGATCAGCAGGTCTGCTTTAGAGCCAAATGACCTGGTCAGCATAGCTGCTCTAGAGCCAGAGAACCAGGTCAACAGAACTGCTTAAGAGCCATAGAACTGGGTGGTCAGCAGAGCTGCTTTAGAGCCAGAGAACCAGGTCAGCAGAGCTGTTATAGAGCCAGAGAATCAGGTCAGCAGAGCTGCTCTAAAGCCTAAGAACTAGGTCAGCAGAGCTGTTTTAGAGGGAGAGAATCAGGTCAGCAGAGCTGCTTTAGAGCCTGAGAAATAGGCCATCAGAGCTGCTTAAGAGCCAGAGAACCAGGACAGCAGAGCTGCTTTAGAGCCAGAGAACCAGGTCAGCAGAGCTGCTCTAGAGCCAGAGAACCAAGTTAGCAGAGCAGCTTTAGAGCCATAGAACCAGGTCAGCAGAGCTGCTTTAGAGCCAGAGAACCATGTCAGCAGAGCTCTTTAGATGGAAAGAACCAGGAAGCAGAGCTGCTTTAGAGCCATAGAACCAGGTCAGCAGAGCTTCTGTAGAGCCAGAGAACCAGGTCATCAGAGCTGCTTTAGAGCCAGAGAAACCAGGTCATCAGAGCTGCTCTAGAGCCAGAGAACCAGGTCAGCAGAGCTGCTGTAGAGCCAGAGAAACCAGGTCAGCAGAGCTGCTCTAGAGCCATAGAACCAGGTCAGCAGAGCTGCTTTAGAGCCAGAGAACCATGTCAGCAGAGCTCTTTAGATGGAAAGAACCAGGAAGCAGAGCTGCTTTAGAGCCATAGAACCAGGTCAGCAGAGCTGCTTTAGAGCCAGAGAACCAGGTCAGCAGAGCTGCTCTAGAGGCAGATAACCAGGTCAGAAGAGCTGCTCTAGAGGCAGAAAACCAGGTCAGCAGAGCTGCTCTAGAGCCAGAGAACCAGGTCAGCAGAGCTGATTTAGAGCCAGAAAAACCAGGTCAGCAGAGCTGCTGTAGAGCCAGAGAAACCAGGTCAGAAGAGCCGCTTTAGAGGCAGAGAAACCAGGTCAGCAGAGCTGCTGTAGAGCCAGAGAAACCAGATCAGCAGACCTGCTCTAGAACCAGAGAACCAGGTCAGCAGAGCTGCTATAGAGCCAGAGAAACCAGGTCAGTAGAGCTGATGTAGAGCCAGAGAATCAGGTCAGCAGAGCTGCTCTAGAGCCTAAGAACTAGGTCAGCAGAGCTGCTGTAGAGCCAGGGAAACCATGTCAGCAGACCTGCTTTAGAGGGAGGGAATCAGGTCAGCAGAGCTGCTTTAGAGCCGGAGAAATAGGCCATCAGAACTGCTTATGAGCCAGAGAACCAGGTCAGCAGAGCTGCTTTAGAGCCAGAGAACCAGGTCAGCAGAGCTGCTCTAGAACCAGAGAACCAAGTTAGCTCAGCAGCTTTAGAGCCATAAAACCAGGTCAGCAGAGCTGCTTTAGAGCCAGAGAACCATGTCAGCAGAGCTCTTTAGATGAAAAGAACCAGGAAGCAGAGCTGCTTTAGAGCCATAGAACCAGGTCAGCAGAGCTGCTTTAGAGCCAGAGAACCAGGTCAGCAGAGCTGCTGTAGAGGCAGAGAACCAGGTCAGCAGAGTTGCTCTAGAGCCAGAGAACCAGGTCAGCAGAGCCGCTATGGAGCCAGAGAAACCAGGTCAGTAGAGCTACTTTAGAGGGAGAGAACCAGGTCAGCAGAGCTGCTCCAGATGGAGAGAACCAGGTCAGCAGAGATGCTCCAGAGCCAGAGAACCATGTCAGCAGATCTGCATTAGAGCCATAGAACCGGGTCAGCAGAGCTGCTCTAGAGCCAGAGAACCAGGTCAGCAGAGCTGATTTAGAGCCAGAGATCCAGATCAGCAGAGCTGCTTTAGAGCCAGAGAAACCAGGTCAGTAGAGCTGCTGTAGAGCCATAGAAACCAGGTCAGCAGAGCTGCTTTAGAGCCAGAGAAACCAGGTCAGCAGAGCTGATGTAGAGCCAGAGAAACCAGGTCAGCAGAGCTGCTCTAGAGCCAGAGAACCAGGTCAGCAGAGCTGGTATAGAGCCAGAGAAACCAGGCCAGTAGAGCTGTTTTCGAGTGAGAGAACCAGGTCAGCAGAGCTGCTTTAGAGGCAGAGAAACCAGGTCAGCAGAGCTGCTGTAGAGCCAGAGAAACCAGGTCAGCAGATATGCTCTAGTACCAGAGAACCAGGTCAGCAGAGCTGCTATAGAGCCAGAGAAACCAGGTCAGCAGAGCTGCTTTAGAGGTAGAGAACCAGGTCAGCAGGTCTGCTTTAGAGCCAAAGGACCTGGTCAGCAGAACTGCTCTAGAGCCAGAGAACCGGGTCAGCAGAACTGCTTTAGAGACATAGAACTGGGTCAGCAGAGATGCTTTATAGCCAGAGAACCAGGTCAGCAGAGCTGCTTTAGAGCCAGACAACCAGGTCAGCAGAGCTGTTGTAGAGCCAGAGAATCAGCTCAGCAGAGCTGCTCTAGAGGCAGAGAACCAGGTCAGCAGAGCTGCTCTAGAGCCAGAGAAACCACGTCAGCAGAGCTGCTTTAGAGGGAGGCAATCAGGTCAGCAGAGCTACTTTAGAGCCGGAGAAATAGGCCATCAGAGCTGCTTAATAGCCAGAGAACCAGGTCAGCAGAGCTGCTTTAGATCCAGAGAACCAGGTCAGCAGAGCTGCTCTAGAACCAGAGAACCAAGTTAGCAGAGCAGCTTTAGAGCCATAAAACCAGGTCAGCAGAGCTGCTATAGAGCCAGAGAACCATGTCAGCAGAGCTCTTTAGATGGAAAGAACCAGGAAGCAGAGCTGCTTTAGAGCCATAGAACCATGTCAGCAGAGCTGCTTTAGAGCCAGAGAACCAGGTCAGCAGAGCTGCTCTAGAGGCAGAGAACCAGGTCAGCAGAGTTGCTCTAGAGCCAGAGAACCAGGTCAGCAGAGCCGCTGTGGAGCCAGAGAAACCTGGTCAGTAGAGCTACTTTAGAGGGAGAGAAACAGGTCAGCAGAGCTGCTCCAGATGGAGAGAACCAGGTCAGCAGAGATGCTCCAGAGCCAGAGAACCATGTCAGCAGATCTGCATTAGAGCCATAGAACCGGGTCAGCAGAGTTGCTCTAGATCCAGAGAACCAGGTCAGCAGAGCTGATTTAGAGCCAGAGATCCAGATCAGCAGAGCTGCTTTAGAGCCAGAGAAACCAGGTCAGTAGTGGTGCTGTAGAGCCATAGAAACCAGGTCAGCAGAGCTGCTTTAGAGCCAGAGAAACCAGGTCAGCAGAGCTGCTGTAGAGCCAGAGAAACCAGGTCAGCAGAGCTGTTTTAGGGGAGAGAATCAGGTCAGCAGAGCTGCTTTAGAGCCTGATAAATAGGCCATCAGAGCTGCTTAAGAGCCAGAGAACCAGGACAGCAGAGCTGCTTTAGAGCCAGAGAACCAGGTCAGCAGAGCTGCTCTAGAGCCAGAGAACCAAGTTAGCAGAGCAGCTTTAGAGCCATAGAACCAGGTCAGCAGAGCTGCTTTAGAGCCAGAGAACCATGTCAGCAGAGCTCTTTAGATGGAAAGAACCAGGAAGCAGAGCTGCTTTAGAGCCATAGAACCAGGTCAGCAGAGCTGCTGTAGAGCCAGAGAACCAGGTCAGCAGAGCTGCTTTAGAGCCAGAGAAACCAGGTCAGTAGAGCTGCTGTAGAGCCAGAGAAACCAGGTCAGCAGAGCTGCTGTAGAGCCAGAGAAACCAGGTCCGCAGAGCTGCTCTAGAGCCAGAGAACCAGGTCAGCAGAGCTGGTATAGAGCCAGAGAAACCAGGCCAGTAGAGCTGATTTCGAGCGAGAGAACCAGGTCAGCAGAGCTGCTTTAGAGGGAGAGAACCAGATCAGCAGGTCTGCTTTAGAGCCAAATGACCTGGTCAGCATAGCTGCTCTAGAGCCAGAGAACCAGGTCAACAGAACTGCTTAAGAACCATAGAACTGGGTCAGCAGAGCTGCTTTAGAGCCAGAGAACCAGGTCAGCAGAGCTGTTGTAGAGCCAGCGAATCAGGTCAGCAGAGCTGCTCTAATGCCTAAGAACTAGGTCAGCAGAGCTGCTCTAGAGCCAGAGTGCCAGGTCAGCAAAGCTGCTGTAGAGCCTGGGAAACCAGGTCAGCAGAGCTGTTTTAGGGGAGAGAATCAGGTCAGCAGAGCTGCTTTAGAGCCTGATAAATAGGCCATCAGAGCTGCTTAAGAGCCAGAGAACCAGGACAGCAGAGCTGCTTTAGAGCCAGAGAACCAGGTCAGCAGAGCTGCTCTAGAGCCAGAGAACCAAGTTAGCAGAGCAGCTTTAGAGCCATTGAACCAGGTCAGCAGAGCTGCTTTAGAGCCAGAGAACCATGTCAGCAGAGCTCTTTAGATGGAAAGAACCAGGAAGCAGAGCTGCTTTAGAGCCATAGAACCAGGTCAGCAGAGCTTCTGTAGAGCCAGAGAAACCAGGTCAGCAGAGCTGCTGTAGAGCCAGAGAAACCAGGTCATTAGAGCTGCTCTAGAGCCAGAGAACCAGGTCAGCAGAGCTGCTGTAGAGCCAGAGAAACCAGGTCAGCAGAGCTGCTCTAGAGCCATAGAACTAGGTCAGCAGAGCTGCTTTAGAGCTAGAGAACCATGTCAGCAGAGCTCTTTAGATGGAAAGAACCAGGAAGCAGAGCTGCTTTAGAGCAATAGAACCAGGTCAGCAGAGCTGCTCTAGAGGCAGATAACCAGGTCAGCAGAGCTGCTCTAGAGACAGAAAACCAGGTCAGCAGAGCTGCTCTAGAGCCAGAGAACCAGGTCAGCAGAGCTGATTAGGAGCCAGAAAAACCAGGTCAGCAGAGCTGCTGTAGAGCAAGAGAAACCAGGTCAGCAGAGCTGCTCTAGAACCAGAGAACCAGATCAGCAGAGCTGCTATAGATCTATAGAAACCAGGTCAGCAGAGCTGCTTTAGAGGTAGAGAACCAGGTCAGCAGGTCTGCTTTAGAGCCAAAGGACCTGGTCAGCAGAACTGCTCTGGAGCCAGAGAACCGGGTCAGCAGAACTGCTTTAGAGCCAGAGAACCATGTCAGCAGAGCTCTTTAGATGGAAAGAACCAGGAAGCAGAGCTGCTTTAGAGCCATAGAACCAGGTCAGCAGAGCTGCTTTAGAGCCAGAGAACCAGGTCAGCAGAGCTGCTCTAGAGGCAGAGAACCAGGTCAGCAGAGCTGCTCTAGAGGCAGATAACCAGGTCAGCAGAGCTGCTCTAGAGCCAGAGAACCAGGTCAGCAGAGCTGATTTAGAGCCAGAAAAACCAGGTCAGCAGAGCTGCTGTAAAGTCAGAGAAACCAGGTCAGCAGAGCTGCTCTAGAACCAGAGAACCAGGTCAGCAGAGCTGCTATAGAGCCAGAGAAACCAGGTCAGCAGAGCTGCTTCAGAGGGAGAGAACCAGGTCAGCAGAGCTGCTTTAGAGCCAGAGAAACCAGGTCAGCAGAGCTGCAGTAGAGCCAGAGAAACCAGGTCATCAGAGCTGCTCTAGAGCCAGAGAACCAGGTCAGCAGAGCTGCTGTAGAGCCAGAGAAACCAGGTCAGCAGAGCTGCTCTAGAGCCATAGAACCAGGTCAGCAGAGCTGCTTTAGAGCCAGAGAACCATGTCAGCAGAGCTCTTTAGATGGAAAGAACCAGGAAGCAGAGCTGCTTTAGAGCCATAGAACCAGGTCAGCAGAGCTGCTTTAGAGCCAGAGAACCAGGTCAGCAGAGCTGCTCTAGAGGCAGATAACCAGGTCAGAAGAGCTGCTCTAGAGGCAGAAAACCAGGTCAGCAGAGCTGCTCTAGAGCAAGAGAACCAGGTCAGCAGAGCTGATTTAGAGCCAGAAAAACCAGGTCAGCAGAGCTGCTGTAGAGCCAGAGAAACCAGGTCAGAAGAGCTGCTTTAGAGGCAGAGAAACCAGGTCAGCAGAGCTGCTGTAGAGCCAGAGAAACCAGATCAGCAGACCTGCTCTAGAACCAGAGAACCAGGTCAGCAGAGCTGCTATAGAGCCAGAGAAACCAGGTCAGTAGAGCTGATGTAGAGCCAGAGAATCAGGTCAGCAGAGCTGCTCTAGAGCCTAAGAACTAGGTCAGCAGAGCTGCTGTAGAGCCAGGGAAACCATGTCAGCAGAGCTGCTTTAGAGGGAGGGAATCAGGTCAGCAGAGCTGCTTTAGAGCCGGAGAAATAGGCCATCAGAGCTGCTTAAGAGCCAGAGAACCAGGTCAGCAGAGCTGCTTTAGATCCAGAGAACCAGGTCAGCAGAGCTGCTCTAGAACTAGAGAACCAAGTTAGCAGAGCAGCTTTAGAGCCATAAAACCAGGTCAGCAGAGCTGCTTTAGAGCCAGAGAACCATGTCAGCAGAGCTCTTTAGATGGAAAGAACCAGGAAGCAGAGCTGCTTTAAAGCCATAGAACCAGGTCAGCAGAGCTGCTTTAGAGCCAGAGAACCAGGTCAGCAGAGCTGCTCTAGAGGCAGAGAACCAGGTCAGCAGAGTTGCTCTAGAGCCAGAGAACCAGGTCAGCAGAGCCGCTGTGGAGCCAGAAAAACCAGGTCAGTAGAGCTACTTTAGAGGGAGAGAACCAGGTCAGCAGAGCTGCTCCAGATGGAGAGAACCAGGTCAGCAGAGATGCTCCAGAGCCAGAGAACCATGTCAGCAGATCTGAATTAGAGCCATAGAACCGGGTCAGCAGAGCTGCTCTAGAGCCAGAGAACCAGGTCAGCAGAGCTGATTTAGAGCCAGAGATCCAGATCAGCAGAGCTGCTTTAGAGCCAGAGAAACCAGGTCAGTAGAGCTGTTGTAGAGCCATAGAAACCAGGTCAGCAGAGCTGCTTTAGAGCCAGAGAAACCAGGTCAGCAGAGCTGCTGTAGAGCCAGAGAAACCAGGTCAGCAGAGCTGCTCTAGAGCCAGAGAACCAGGTCAGCAGAGCTGGTATAGAGCCAGAGAAACCAGGCCAGTAGAGCTGTTTTCGAGTGAGAGAACCAGGTCAGCAGAGCTGCTTTAGAGGCAGAGAAACCAGGTCAGCAGAGCTGCTGTAGAGCCAGAGAAACCAGGTCAGCAGAGCTGCTCTAGTACCAGAGAACCAGGTCAGCAGAGCTGTTATAGAGCCAGAGAAACCAGGTCAGCAGAGCTGCTTTAGAGGTAGAGAACCAGGTCAGCAGGTCTGCTTTAGAGCCAAAGGACCTGGTCAGCAGAACTGCTCTAGAGCCAGAGAACCGGGTCAGCAGAACTGCTTTAGAGACATAGAACTGGGTCAGCAGAGATGCTTTATAGCCAGAGAACCAGGTCAGCAGAGCTGCTTTAGAGCCAGAGAACCAGGTCAGCAGAGCTGTTGTAGAGCCAGAGAATCAGCTCAGCAGAGCTGCTTTAGAGCCTAAGAACTAGGTCAGCAGAGCTGCTGTAGAGCCAGGGAAACCACGTCAGCAGAGCTGCTTTAGAGGGAGGCAATCAGGTCAGCAGAGCTGCTTTAGAGCCGGAGAAATAGGCCATCAGAGCTGCTTAATAGCCAGAGAACCAGGTCAGCAGAGCTGCTTTAGATCCAGAGAACCAGGTCAGCAGAGCTGCTCTAGAGCCAGAGAACCATGTCAGCAGAGCTCTTTAGATGGAAAGAACCAGGAAGCAAAGATGCTTTTGAGCCATAGAACCAAGTCAGCAGAGCTGCTTTAGAGCCAGAGAACCAGGTCAGCAGAGCTGCTCTAGAGGCAGAGAACCAGGTCAGCAGAGTTGCTCTAGAGCCAGAGAACCATGTCAGCAGATCTGCATTAGAGCCATAGAACCGGGTCAGCAGAGCCGCTGTGGAGCCAGAGAAACCAGGTCAGTAGAGCTACTTTAGAGGGAGAGAACCAGGTCAGCAGAGCTGCTCCAGATGGAGAGAACCCGGTCAGCAGAGATGCTCCAGAGCCAGAGAACCATGCCAGCAGATCTGCATTAGAGCCATGGAACTGGGTCAGCAGAGCTGCTCTAGAGCCAGAGAACCAGGTCAGCAGAGCTGATTTAGAGCCAGAGATCCAAATCAGCAGAGCTGCTTTAGAGCCAGAGAAACCAGGTCAGTAGAGGTGCTGTAGAGCCATAGAAACCAGGTCAGCAGAGCTGCTTTAGAGCCAGAGAAACCAGGTCAGCAGAGCTGCTGTAGAGCCAGAGAAACCAGGTCAGCAGAGCTGCTCTAGAGCCAGAGAACCAGGTCAGCAGAGCTGGTATAGAGCCAGAGAAACCAGGCCAGTAGAGCTGATTTCGAGCGAAAGAACCAGGTCAGCAGAGCTGCTTTAGAGGGAGAGAACCAGATCAGCAGATCTGCTTTAGAGCCAAATGACCTGGTCAGCATAGCTGCTCTAGAGCCAGAGAACCAGGTCAACAGAACTGCTTAAGAACCATAGAACTGGGTCAGCAGAGCTGCTTTAGAGCCAGAGAACCAGGTCAGCAGAGCTGTTGTAGAGCCAGCGAATCAGGTCAGCAGAGCTGCTCTAATGCCTAAGAACTAGGTCAGCAGAGCTGCTCTAGAGCCAGAGAGCCAGGTCAGCAAAGCTGCTGTAGAGCCTGGGAAACCAGGTCAGCAGAGCTGTTTGAGAGGGAGAGAATCAGGTCAGCAGAGCTGCTTTAGAGCCTGAGAAATAGGCCATCAGAGCTGCTTAAGAGCCAGAGAACCATGACAGCAGAGCTGCTTTAGAGCCAGAGAACCAAGTCAGCAGAGCTGCTCTACAGCCAGAGAACCAAGTTAGCAGAGCAGCTTTAGAGCCATAGAACCAGGTCAGCAGAGCTGCTTTAGAGCCAGAGAACCATGTCAGCAGAGCTCTTTAGATGGAAAGAACCAGGAAGCAGAGCTGCTTTAGAGCCATAGAACCAGGTCAGCAGAGCTTCTGTAGAGCCAGAGAAACAGGTCAGCAGAGCTGCTTTAGAGCCAGAGAAACCAGGTCAGCAGAGCTGCTGTAGAGCCAGAGAAACCAGGTCATTAGAGCTGCTCTAGAGCCAGAGAACCAGGTCAGCAGAGCTGCTGTAGAGCCAGAGAAACCAGGTCAGCAGAGCTGCTCTAGAGCCATAGAACCAGGTCAGCAGAGCTGCTTTAGAGCCAGAGAACCATGTCAGCAGAGCTCTTTAGATGGAAAGAACCAGGAAGCAGAGCTGCTTTAGAGAAATAGAACCAGGTCAGGAGAGCTGCTTTAGAGCCAGAGAACCAGGTCAGCAGAGCTGCTCTAGAGGCAGATAACCAGGTCAGCAGAGCTGCTCTAGAGGCAGAAAACCAGGTCAGCAGAGCTGCTCTAGAGCCAGAGAACCAGGTCAGCAGAGCTGATTTAGAGCCAGAAAAACCAGGTCAGCAGAGCTGCTGTAGAGCCAGAGAAACCAGGTCAGCAGAGCTGCTCTAGAACCAGAGAACCAGGTCAGCAGAGCTGCTATAGATCCATAGAAACCAGGTCAGCAGAGCTGCTTTAGAGGTAGAGAACCAGGTCAGCAGGTCTGCTTTAGAGCCAAAGGACCTGGTCAGCAGAACTGCTCTGGAGCCAGAAAACCGGGTCAGCAGAACTGCTTTAGAGCCAGAGAACCATGTCAGCAGAGCTCTTTAGATGGAAAGAACCAGGAAGCAGAGCTGCTTTAGAGCCATAGAACCAGGTCAGCAGAACTGCTTTAGAGCCAGAGAACCAGGTCAGCAGAGCTGCTCTAGAGGCAGAGAACCAGGTCAGCAGAGCTGCTCTAGAGGCAGATAACCAGGTCAGCAGAGCTGCTCTAGAGCCAGAGAACCAGGTCAGCAGAGCTGATTTAGAGCCAGAAAAACCAGGTCAGCAGAGCTGCTGTAAAGTCAGAGAAACCAGGTCAGCAGAGCTGCTCTAGAACCAGAGAACCAGGTCAGCAGAGCTGCTATAGAGCCAGAGAAACCAGGTCAGCAGAGCTGCTTCAGAGGGAGAGAACCAGGTCAGCAGGTCTGCTTTAGAGCCAAAGGACCTGGTCAGCAGAACTGCTCTAGAGTCAGAGAACCGGGTCAGCAGAACTGCTTTAGTGCCATAGAACTGGGTCAGCAGAGCTGCTTCATAGCCAGAGAACCAGGTCAGCAGAGCTGCTTTAGAGCCAGAGAACCAGGTCAGCAGAGCTGTTGTAGAGCCAGAGAATCAGCTCAGCAGAGCTGCTTTAGAGCCTAAGAACTAGGTCAGCAGAGCTGCTGTAGAGCCAGGGAACCAGGTCAGCAGAGATGCTTTAGAGGGAGGGAATCAGGTCAGCAGAGCTGCTTTAGAGCCGGAGAAATAGGCCATCAGAGCTGCTTAAGAGCCAGAGAACCAGGTCAGCAGAGCTGCTTTAGAGCCAGAGAACCAGGTCAAAAGAGCTGCTCTAGAACCAGAGAACCAAGTTAGCAGAGCAGCTTTAGAGCCATAAAACCAGGTCAGCAGAGCTGCTTTAGAGCCAGAGAACCATGTCAGGAGAGCTCTTTAGATGGAAAGAACCAGGAAGCAGAGCTGCTTTGGAGCCATAGAACCAGGTCAGCTGAGCTGCTTTAGAGCCAGAGAACCAGGTCAGCAGAGCTGCTCTAGAGGCAGAGAACCAGGTCAGCAGAGCTGCTTTAGAGCCAGAGAACCAGGTCAGCAGAGCTGCTCTAGAGCCAGAGAACCAAGTTAGCAGAGCAGCTTTAGAGCCATAGAACCAGGTCAGCAGAGCTGCTTTAGAGCCAGAGAACCATGTCAGCAGAGCTCTTTAGATGGAAAGAACCAGGAAGCAGAGCTGCTTTAGAGCCATAGAACCAGGTCAGCAGAGCTTCTGTAGAGCCAGAGAACCAGGTCAGCAGAGCTGCTTTAGAGCCAGAGAAACCAGGTCAGCAGAGCTGCTGTAGAGCCAGAGAAACCAGGTCATCAGAGCTGCTCTAGAGCCAGAGAACCAGGTCAGCAGAGCTGCTGTAGAGCCAGAGAAACCAGGTCAGCAGAGCTTCTCTAGAGCCATAGAACCAGGTCAGCAGAGCTGCTTTAGAGCCAGAGAACCATGTCAGCAGACCTCTTTAGATGGAAAGAACCAGGAAGCAGAGCTGCTTTAGAGCCATAGAACCAGGTCAGCAGAGCTGCTTTAGAGCCAGAGAACCAGGTCAGCAGAGCTGCTCTAGAGACAGAAAACCAGGTCAGCAGAGCTGCTCTAGAGGCAGAAAACCAGGTCAGCAGAGCTGCTCTAGAGCCAGAGAACCAGGTCAGCAGAGCTGATTTAGAGCCAGAAAAACCAGGTCAGCAGAGCTGCTGTAGAGCCAGAGAAACCAGGTCAGCAGAGCTGCTCTAGAACCAGAGAACCAGATCAGCAGAGCTGCTATAGATCCATAGAAACCAGGTCAGCAGAGCTGCTTTAGAGGTAGAGAACCAGGTCAGCAGGTCTGCTTTTGAGCCAAGGGACCTGGTCAGCAGAACTGCTCTGGAGCCAGAGAACCGGGTCAGCAGAACTGCTTTAGAGCCAGAGAACCATGTCAGCAGAGCTCTTTAGATGGAAAGAACCAGGAAGCAGAGCTGCTTTAGAGCCATAGAACCAGGTCAGCAGAGCTGCTTTAGAGCCAGAGAACCAGGTCAGCAGAGCTGCTCTAGAGGCAGAGAACCAGGTCAGCAGAGCTGCTCTAGAGGCAGAAATCCAGGTCAGCAGAGCTGCTCTAGAGCCAGAGAACCAGGTCAGCAGAGCTGATTTAGAGCCAGAAAAACCAGGTCAGCAGAGCTGCTGTAGAGTCAGAGAAACCAGGCCAGCAGAGCTGCTCTAGAACCAGAGAACCAGGTCAGCAGAGCTGCTATAGAGCCAGAGAAACCAGGTCAGCAGGTCTGCTTTAGAGCCAAAGGACCTGGTCAGCAGAACTGCTCTAGAGCCAGAGAACCGGGTCAGCAGAACTGCTTTAGAGCCATAGAACTGGGTCAGCAGAGCTGCTTCATAGCCAGAGAACCAGGTCAGCAGAGCTGCTTTAGAGCCAGAGAACCAGGTCAGCAGAGCTGTTGTAGAGCCAGAGAATCAGCTCAGCAGAGCTGCTTTAGAGCCTAAGAACTAGGCCAGCAGAGCTGCTGTAGAGCCAGGGAACCAGGCCAGCAGAGATGCTTTAGAGGGAGGGAATCAGGTCAGCAGAGCTGCTTTAGAGCCGGAGAAATAGGCCATCAGAGCTGCTTAAGAGCCAGAGAACCAGGTCAGCAGAGCTGCTTTAGAGCCAGAGAATCAGGTCAACAGAGCTGCTCTAGAACCAGAGAACCAAGTTAGCAGAGCAGCTTCAGAGCCATAAAACCAGGTCAGCAGAGCTGCTTTAGAGCCAGAGAACCATGTCAGGAGAGCTCTTTAGATGGAAAGAACCAGGAGGCAGAGCTGCTTTAGAGCCATAGAACCAGGTCAGCTGAGCTGCTTTAGAGCCAGAGAACCAGGTCAGCAGAGCTGCTCTAGAGGCAGAGAACCAGGTCAGCAGAGTTGCTCTAGAGCCAGAGAACCAGGTCAGCAGAGCTGATTTAGAGCCAGAGAAACCAGGACAGCAGAGCTGCTGTAGAGCCAGAGAACCAGTTCAGCAGAGCTGCTTTAGAGGCAGAGAAACCAGGTCAGCAGAGCTGCTGTAGAGCCAGAGAAACCAGGTCAGCAGACCTGCTCTAGAACCAGAGAACCAGGTCAGCAGAGCTGCTATAGAGACAGAGAAACCAGGTCAGCAGAGCTGCTTTAGAGGGAGAGAACCAAGTCAGCAGGTCTGCTTTAGAGCCAAAGGACCTGGTCAGCAGAGCTGCTTTAGAGCCAGAGAACTGGGTCAGCAGAACTGCTTTAGAGCCATAGAACTGGGTCAGCAGAGCTGCTTCAGATCCAGAGAACCAGGTCAGCAGAGCTGCTCTAGAGCCAGAGAACCAGGTCAGCATAGCTGCCGTAGAGCAAGAGAAACCAGGTCAGCAGAGCTGCTTTAGAGGGAGAGAACCAGGTCAGCAGAGCTGCTCTAGAGCCAGAGAACCAAGTTAGCTGAGCAGCTTTAGCGCCATAGAACCAGGTCAGCAGAGCTGATTAGAGCCAGAGAACCAGGTCAGCAGAGCTGCTCTAGAGCTTAAGAACCAGGTCAGCAGAGTCGCTCTAGAGACAGAGAACCAGGTCAGCAGAGCCGCTGAGGAGCCAGAGAAACCAGGTCAGTAGAGCTACTTTAGAGGGAGAGGACCAGGTCAGCAGAGCTGCTCCAGAGGGAGAGAACCAGGTCAGCAGAGATGCTCCAGAGCCAGAGAACCATGTCAGCAGATCTGCTTTAGAGCCATAGAACCGGGTCAGCAGAGCTGCTCTAGAGCCAGAGAACCAGGTCAGCAGAGCTCATTTAGAGCCAGAGAACCAGATCAGCAGAGCTGCTTTAGAGCCAGAGAAACCAGGTCAGTAGAGCTGCTGTAGAGCCAGATAAACCAGGTCAGAAGAGCTGCTCTAGAGCCAGAGAAACCAGGTCAGTAGAGCTTCTGTAGTGCTAGAGAACCAGGTCAGCAGAGCTGCTTTAGAGCCAGAGAAACCAGGTCAGCAGAGCTGCTGAAGAGCCAAAAAAAACAGGTCAGCAGAGCTGCTCTAGAGCCAGAGAACCAGGTCAGCAGAGCTGCTATAGAGCAAGAGAAACCAGGCCAGTAGAGCTTCTCTAGAGGCAGAGAACTAGGTCAGCAGAACTGCTCTAGAGCCAGATAGCCAGGTCAGCAGAGCTGCTGTAGAGCCAGGGAAACCATGTCAGCAGATATGCTTTAGAGGGAGAGAATCAGGTCAGCAGAGCTGCTTTAGAGCCGGAGAAATAGGCCATCAGAGCAGCTTAAGAGCCAGAGAACCAGGTCAGCAGAGCTGCTTTAGAGCCAGAGAACCAGGTCAGCAGAGGTGCTCTAGAGCCAGAGAACCAAGTTTGCAGAGCAGCTTTAGAGCCATAGAACCAGGTCAGCAGAGCTGCTTTAGAGCCAGAGAACCATGTCAGCAGAGCTCTTTAGATGGAAAGAACCAGGAAGCAGAGCTGCTTTAGAGCCATAGAACCAGGTCAGCAGAGCTGCTTTAGAGCCAGAGAACCAGGTCAGCAGAGCTGATCTAGAGGCAGAGAACCAGGTCAGCAGAGCTGCTCTAGAGGCAGAGAACCAGGTCAGCAGAGCTGCTCTAGAGCCAGAGAACCAGGTCAGCAGAGCTGATTTAGAGCCAGAGAAACCAGGTCAGCAGAGCTGCTGTAGAGCCAGAGAACCAGTTCAGCAGAGCTGCTTTAGAGGCAGAGAAACCAGGTCAGCAGAGCTGCTGTAGAGCCAGAGAAACCAGGTCAGCAGAGCTGCTCTAGAACCAGAGAACCAGGTCAGCAGAGCTGCTATAGAGCCAGAGAAACCAGGTCAGTGTAGCTGATTTAGAGCGAGAGAACCAGGTCAGCAGAGCTGCTTTAGAGGGAGAGAACCAGGTCAGCAGGTCTGCTTTAGAGCCAAAGGACCTGGTCAGCAGAGCTGCTTTAGAGCCAGAGAACGATGTCAGCAGAGCTCTTTAGATGGAAAGAACCAGGTCAGCAGAGCTGCTTTAGAGCCAGAGAACCAGGTCAGCAGAGCTGCTCTAGAGCCAGAGAACCGGGTCAGCAGAAGTGCTTTAGAGCCATTTAAATGGGTCAGCAGAGTTGCTTCAGAGCCAGAGAACCAGGTCAGCAGAGCTGCTTTAGAGCCAAAGAACCAGGTCAGCAGAGCTGTTGTAGAGCCAGAGAATCAGGTCAGCAGAGCTGCTCTAGAGCCTAAGAACTAGGTCAACAGAGCTGATCTAGAGCCAGAGAACCAGGTCAGCAGAGCTGTTGTAGAGCCAGAGAAACCAGGTCAGCAGAGCTGCTTTAGAGAGAGAGAACCAGGTCAGCAGAGCTGCTCTATAGCCAGAGAACCAAGTTAGCAGAGCAGCTTTAGCACCATAGAACCAGGTCAGCAGAGCTGATTAGAGCCAGAGAACCAGGTCAGCAGAGCTGCTTTAGAGCCAGAGAAACCAGGTCAGTAGAGCTGCTGTAGAGCCAGATAAACCAGGTCAGAAGAGCTGCTCTAGAGCCAGAGAAACCAGGTCAGTAGAGCTTCTGTAGTGCTAGAGAACCAGGTCAGCAGAGCTGCTTTAGAGCCAGAGAAACCAGGTCAGCAGAGCTGCTGAAGAGCCAAAAAAACAGGTCAGCAGAGCTGCTCTAGAGCCAGAGAACCAGGTCAGCAGAGCTGCTATAGAGCAAGAGAAACCAGGCCAGTAGAGCTGATTTCGAGCGAGAGAAACAGGTCAGCAGAGCTGGTTTAGAGGGAGAGAACCAGGTCAGCAGGTCTGCTTTAGAGCCAAATGAGCTGGTCAGCAGAGCTGCTCTAGAGCCAGAGAACCAGGTCAGCAGAACTGCTTAAGAGCCATAGAACTGGGTCAGCAGAGCTGCTTTAGAGCCAGAGAACCAGGTCAGCAGAGCTGTTGTAGAGCCAGAGAATCAGGTCAGCAGAGCTGCTCTAGAGCCTAAGAACTAGGTCAGCAGAGCTGCTCTAGAGCCAGAGAGCCAGGTCAGCAGAGCTGCTGTAGAGCCAGGGAAACCATGTCAGCAGATATGCTTTAGAGAGAGAGAATCAGGTCAGCAGAGCTGCTTTAGAGCCAGAGAAATAGGCCATCAGAGCAGCTTAAGAGCCAGAGAACCAGGTCAGCAGAGCTGCTTTAGAGCCAGAGAACCAGGTCAGCAGAGGTGCTCTAGAGCCAGAGAATCAAGTTAGCAGAGCAGCTTTAGAGCCATAGAACCAGGTCAGCAGAGCTGCTTTAGAGCCAGAGAACCATGTCAGCAGAGCTCTTTAGATGGAAAGAACCAGGAAGCAGAGCTGCTTTAGAGCCATAGAACCAGGTCAGCAGAGCTGCTTTAGAGCCAGAGAACCAGGTCAGCAGAGCTGATCTAGAGGCAGAGAACCAGGTCAGCAGAGCTGCTCTAGAGCCAGAGAACCAAGTCAGCAGAGCTGATTTAGAGCCAGAGAAACCAGGTCAGCAGAGCTGCTGTAGAGCCAGAGAACCAGTTCAGCAGAGCTGCTTTAGAGGCAGAGAAACCAGGTCAGCAGAGCTGCTGTAGAGCCAGAGAAACCAGGTCAGCAGAGCTGCTCTAGAACCAGAGAACCAGGACAGCAGAGCTGCTATAGAGCCAGAGAAACCAGGTCAGTATAGCTGATTTAGAGCGAGAGAACCAGGTCAGCAGAGCTGCTTTAGAGGGATAGAACCAGGTCAGCAGGTCTGCTTTAGAGCCAAAGGACCAGGTCAGCAGAGCTGCTTTAGAGCCAGAGAACCATGTCAGCAGAGCTCTTTAGATGGAAAGAACCAGGTCAGCAGAGCTGCTTTAGAGCCAGAGAACCAAGTCAGCAGAGCTGCTCTAGAGCCAGAGAACCGGGTCAGCAGAAGTGCTTTAGAGCCATTGAAATGGGTCAGCAGAGTTGCTTCAGAGCCAGAGAACCAGGTCAGCAGAGCTGCTTTAGAGCCAAAGAACCAGGTCAGCAGAGCTGTTGTAGAGCCAGAGAATCAGGTCAGCAGAGCTGCTCTAGAGCCTAAGAACTAGGTCAGCAGAGCTGCTCTAGAGCCAGAGAAACCAGGTCAGCAGAGCTGCTTTAGAGAGAGAGAACCAGGTCAGCAGAGCTGATCTATAGCCAGAGAACCAAGTTAGCAGAGCAGCTTTAGCACCATAGAACCAGGTCAGCAGAGCTGATTAGAGCCAGAGAACCAGGTCAGCAGAGCTGCTCTAGAGCTGAAGAACCAGGTCAGCAGAGTCGCTCTAGAGACAGAGAACCAGGTCAGCAGAGCCGCTGCGGAGCCAGAGAAACCAGGTCAGTAGAGCTACTTTAGAGGGAGAGAACCAGGTCAGCAGAGCTGCTCCAGAGGGAGAGAACCAAGTCAGCAGAGATGCTCCAGAGCCAGAGAACCATGTCAGCAGATCTGCTTTAGAGCCAGAGAACCGGGTCAGCAGAGCTGCTCTAAAGCCAGAGAACCAGGTCAGCAGAGCTGCTTTAGAGCCAGAGAAACCAGGTCAGTAGAGCTGCTGTAGAGCTAGAGAAACCAGGTCAGCAAAGCTGCTCTAGAGCCAGTGAAACCAGGTCAGTAGAGCTTCTGTAGTGCCAGAGAACCAGGTCAGCAGAGCTGTTTTAGAGCCAGAGAAACCAGGTCAGCAGAGCTGCTGTAGAGCCAAAAAAAACAGGTCAGCAGAGCTGCTCTAGAGCCAGAGAACCAGGTCAGCAGATCTGCTATAGAGCAAGAGAAACCAGGCCAATAGAGCTGATTTTGAGCGTGAGAAACAGGTCAGCAGTGCTGCTTTAGAGGGAGAGAACCAGGTCAGCAGGTCTGCTTTAGAGCCAAATGAGCTGGTCAGAAGAGCTGCTCTAGATCCAGAGACCCAGGTCAGCAGAACTACTTAAGAGCCATAGAACTGGGTCAGCAGAGCTGCTTTAGAGACAGAGAACCAGGTTAGCAGAGCTGTTGTAGAGCCAGAGAATCAGGTAAGCAGAGCTGCTCTAGAGCCTAAGAACTAGGTCAGCAGAGCTGCTCTAGAGCCAGAGAGCCAGGTCAGCAGAGCTGCTGTAGAGCCAGGGAAAGCAGGTCAGCAGATATGCTTTAGAGGGAGAGAATCAGGTCAGCAGAGCTGCTTTAGAGCCAGAGAAATAGGCCATCAGAGCTGCTTAAGAGCCAGAGAACCAGGTCAGCAGAGCTGCTTTAGAGCCAGAGAACCAGGTCAGCAGAGCTGCTCTAGAGCTAGAGAACCAAGTTAGCAGAGCAGCTTTAGAGCCATAGAACCAGGTCAGCAGAGCTGCTTTAGAGCCAGAAAACTATGTCAGCAGAGATCTTTAGATGGAAAGAACCAGGAAGCAGAGCTGCTTTAGTGCCATATAACCAGGTCAGCAGAGCTGCTTTAGAGCCAGAGAACCAGGTCAGCAGAGCTGCTCTAGAGCCAGAGAACCAGGTCAGCAGAGCTGATTTAGAGCCAGAGAAACCAGGTCAGCAGAGCTGCTGTAGAGCCAGAGAACCAGTTCAGCAGAGCTGCTTTAGAGGCAGAGAAACCAGTTCAGCAGAGCTGCTGTAGAGCCAGAGAAACCAGGTCAGCAGAGCTGATTCAGAGCGAGAGAACCAGGTCAGCAGAGCTGCTTTAGAGGGAGAGAACCAGGTCAGCAGGTCTGCTTTAGAGCCAAAGGACCTGGTCAGCAGAGCTGCTCTAGAGCCAGAGAACCGGGTCAGCAGAACTGCTTTAGAGCCATAGAACTGGGTAAGCAGAGCTGCTTCAGAGCCAGAGAACCAGGTCAGCAGAGCTGCTTTAGAGCCAGAGAACTAGGTCAGAAGAGCTGCTGTAGAGCCAGAGAAACCAGGTCAGCATAGCTGCTTTAGAGAGAGAGAACCAGGTCAGCAGAGCTGCTCTAGAGCCAGAGAACCAAGTTAGCAGAGCAGCTTTAGCGCCATAGAACCAGGTCAGCAGAGCTGATTAGAGCCAGAGAACCAGGTCAGCAGAGCTGCTCTAGAGCTGAAGAACCAGGTCAGCAGAGTCGCTCTAGAGACAGAGAACCAGGTCAGCAGAGCCGCTGTGGAGCCAGAGAAACCAGGTCAGTAGAGCTACTTTAGAGGGAGAGAACCAGGTCAGCAGAGCTGCTCCAGAGGGAGAGAACCAAGTCAGCAGAGATGCTCCAGAGCCAGAGAACCATGTCAGCAGGTCTGCTTTAGAGCCAAAGGACCTGGTCAGCAGAGCTGCTTTAGAGCCAGAGAACCATGTCAGCAGAGCTCTTTAGATGGAAAGAACCAGGTCAGCAGAGCTGCTTTAGAGCCAGAGAACCAAGTCAGCAGAGCTGCTCTAGAGCCAGAGAACCGGGTCAGCAGAAGTGCTTTAGAGCCATTGAAATGGGTCAGCAGAGTTGCTTCAGTGCCAGAGAACCAGGTCAGCAGAGCTGCTTTAGAGCCAAAGAACCAGGTCAGCAGAGCTGTTGTAGAGCCAGAGAATCAGGTCAGCAGAGCTGCTCTAGAGCCTAAGAACTAGGTCAGCAGAGCTGCTCTAGAGCCAGAGAACCAGGTCAGCAGAGCTGTTGTAGAGCCAGAGAAACCAGGTCAGCAGAGCTGCTTTAGAGAGAGAGAACCAGGTCAGCAGAGCTGATCTATAGCCAGAGAACCAAGTTAGCAGAGCAGCTTTAGCACCATAGAACCAGGTCAGCAGAGCTGATTAGAGCCAGAGAACCAGGTCAGCAGAGCTGCTCTAGAGCTGAAGAACCAGGTCAGCAGAGTCGCTCTAGAGACAGAGAACCAGGTCAGCAGAGCCGCTGTGGAGCCAGAGAAACCAGGTCAGTAGAGCTACTTTAGAGGGAGAGAACCAGGTCAGCAGAGCTGCTCCAGAGGGAGAGAACCAAGTCAGCAGAGATGCTCCAGAGCCAGAGAACCATGTCAGCAGATCTGCTTTAGAGCCAAAGGACCTGGTCAGCAGAGCTGCTTTAGAGCCAGAGAACCATGTCAGCAGAGCTCTTTAGATGGAAAGAACCTGGTCAGCAGAGCTGCTTTAGAGCCAGAGAACCAAGTCAGCAGAGCTGCTCTAGAGCCAGAGACCTGGGTCAGCAGAAGTGCTTTAGAGCCATTGAAATGGGTCAGCAGAGTTGCTTCAGAGAACCAGGTCAGCAGAGCTGCTTTAGAGCCAAAGAACCAGGTCAGCAGAGCTGTTGTAGAGCCAGAGAATCAGGTCAGCAGAGCTGCTCTAGAGCCTAAGAACTAGGTCAGCAGAGCTGCTCTAGAGCCAGAGAACCAGGTCAGCAGAGCTGTTGTAGAGCCAGAGAAACCAGGTCAGCAGAGCTGCTTTAGAGAGAGAGAACCAGGTCAGCAGAGCTGATCTATAGCCAGAGAACCAAGTTAGCAGAGCAGCTTTAGCACCATAGAACCAGGTCAGCAGAGCTGATTAGAGCCAGAGAACCAGGTCAGCAGAGCTGCTCTAGAGCTGAAGAACCAGGTCAGCAGAGTCGCTCTAGAGACAGAGAACCAGGTCAGCAGAGCCGCTGTGGAGCCAGAGAAACCAGGTCAGTAGAGCTACTTTAGAGGGAGAGAACCAGGTCAGCAGAGCTGCTCCAGAGGGAGAGAACCAAGTCAGCAGAGATGCTCCAGAGCCAGAGAACCATGTCAGCAGATCTGCTTTAGAGCCAGAGAACCGGGTCAGCAGAGCTGCTCTAAAGCCAGAGAACCAGGTCAGCAGAGCTGCTTTAGAGCCAGAGAAACCAGGTCAGTAGAGCTGCTGTAGAGCTAGAGAAACCAGGTCAGCAAAGCTGCTCTAGAGCCAGTGAAACCAGGTCAGTAGAGCTTCTGTAGTGCCAGAGAACCAGGTCAGCAGAGTTGCTCTAGAGCCAGAGAACCATGTCAGCAGATCTGCATTAGAGCCATAGAACCGGGTCAGCAGAGCCGCTGTGGAGCCAGAGAAACCAGGTCAGTAGAGCTACTTTAGAGGGAGAGAACCAGGTCAGCAGAGCTGCTCCAGATGGAGAGAACCAGGTCAGCAGAGATGCTCCAGAGCCAGAGAACCATGCCAGCAGATCTGCATTAGAGCCATGGAACTGGGTCAGCAGAGCTGCTCTAGAGCCAGAGAACCAGGTCAGCAGAGCTGATTTAGAGCCAGAGATCCAAATCAGCAGAGCTGCTTTAGAGCCAGAGAAACCAGGTCAGTAGAGGTGCTGTAGAGCCATAGAAACCAGGTCAGCAGAGCTGCTTTAGAGCCAGAGAAACCAGGTCAGCAGAGCTGCTGTAGAGCCAGAGAAACCAGGTCAGCAGAGCTGCTCTAGAGCCAGAGAACCAGGTCAGCAGAGCTGGTATAGAGCCAGAGAAACCAGGCCAGTAGAGCTGATTTCGAGCGAAAGAACCAGGTCAGCAGAGCTGCTTTAGAGGGAGAGAACCAGATCAGCAGATCTGCTTTAGAGCCAAATGACCTGGTCAGCATAGCTGCTCTAGAGCCAGAGAACCAGGTCAACAGAACTGCTTAAGAACCATAGAACTGGGTCAGCAGAGCTGCTTTAGAGCCAGAGAACCAGGTCAGCAGAGCTGTTGTAGAGCCAGCGAATCAGGTCAGCAGAGCTGCTCTAATGCCTAAGAACTAGGTCAGCAGAGCTGCTCTAGAGCCAGAGAGCCAGGTCAGCAAAGCTGCTGTAGAGCCTGGGAAACCAGGTCAGCAGAGCTGTTTGAGAGGGAGAGAATCAGGTCAGCAGAGCTGCTTTAGAGCCTGAGAAATAGGCCATCAGAGCTGCTTAAGAGCCAGAGAACCATGACAGCAGAGCTGCTTTAGAGCCAGAGAACCAAGTCAGCAGAGCTGCTCTACAGCCAGAGAACCAAGTTAGCAGAGCAGCTTTAGAGCCATAGAACCAGGTCAGCAGAGCTGCTTTAGAGCCAGAGAACCATGTCAGCAGAGCTCTTTAGATGGAAAGAACCAGGAAGCAGAGCTGCTTTAGAGCCATAGAACCAGGTCAGCAGAGCTTCTGTAGAGCCAGAGAAACAGGTCAGCAGAGCTGCTTTAGAGCCAGAGAAACCAGGTCAGCAGAGCTGCTGTAGAGCCAGAGAAACCAGGTCATTAGAGCTGCTCTAGAGCCAGAGAACCAGGTCAGCAGAGCTGCTGTAGAGCCAGAGAAACCAGGTCAGCAGAGCTGCTCTAGAGCCATAGAACCAGGTCAGCAGAGCTGCTTTAGAGCCAGAGAACCATATCAGCAGAGCTCTTTAGATGGAAAGAACCAGGAAGCAGAGCTGCTTTAGAGAAATAGAACCAGGTCAGGAGAGCTGCTTTAGAGCCAGAGAACCAGGTCAGCAGAGCTGCTCTAGAGGCAGATAACCAGGTCAGCAGAGCTGCTCTAGAGGCAGAAAACCAGGTCAGCAGAGCTGCTCTAGAGCCAGAGAACCAGGTCAGCAGAGCTGATTTAGAGCCAGAAAAACCAGGTCAGCAGAGCTGCTGTAGAGCCAGAGAAACCAGGTCAGCAGAGCTGCTCTAGAACCAGAGAACCAGGTCAGCAGAGCTGCTATAGATCCATAGAAACCAGGTCAGCAGAGCTGCTTTAGAGGTAGAGAACCAGGTCAGCAGGTCTGCTTTAGAGCCAAAGGACCTGGTCAGCAGAACTGCTCTGGAGCCAGAAAACCGGGTCAGCAGAACTGCTTTAGAGCCAGAGAACCATGTCAGCAGAGCTCTTTAGATGGAAAGAACCAGGAAGCAGAGCTGCTTTAGAGCCATAGAACCAGGTCAGCAGAACTGCTTTAGAGCCAGAGAACCAGGTCAGCAGAGCTGCTCTAGAGGCAGAGAACCAGGTCAGCAGTGCTGCTCTAGAGGCAGATAACCAGGTCAGCAGAGCTGCTCTAGAGCCAGAGAACCAGGTCAGCAGAGCTGATTTAGAGCCAGAAAAACCAGGTCAGCAGAGCTGCTGTAAAGTCAGAGAAACCAGGTCAGCAGAGCTGCTCTAGAACCAGAGAACCAGGTCAGCAGAGCTGCTATAGAGCCAGAGAAACCAGGTCAGCAGAGCTGCTTCAGAGGGAGAGAACCAGGTCAGCAGGTCTGCTTTAGAGCCAAAGGACCTGGTCAGCAGAACTGCTCTAGAGTCAGAGAACCGGGTCAGCAGAACTGCTTTAGTGCCATAGAACTGGGTCAGCAGAGCTGCTTCATAGCCAGAGAACCAGGTCAGCAGAGCTGCTTTAGAGCCAGAGAACCAGGTCAGCAGAGCTGTTGTAGAGCCAGAGAATCAGCTCAGCAGAGCTGCTTTAGAGCCTAAGAACTAGGTCAGCAGAGCTGCTGTAGAGCCAGGGAACCAGGTCAGCAGAGATGCTTTAGAGGGAGGGAATCAGGTCAGCAGAGCTGCTTTAGAGCCGGAGAAATAGGCCATCAGAGCTGCTTAAGAGCCAGAGAACCAGGTCAGCAGAGCTGCTTTAGAGCCAGAGAACCAGGTCAAAAGAGCTGCTCTAGAACCAGAGAACCAAGTTAGCAGAGCAGCTTTAGAGCCATAAAACCAGGTCAGCAGAGCTGCTTTAGAGCCAGAGAACCATGTCAGGAGAGCTCTTTAGATGGAAAGAACCAGGAAGCAGAGCTGCTTTGGAGCCATAGAACCAGGTCAGCTGAGCTGCTTTAGAGCCAGAGAACCAGGTCAGCAGAGCTGCTCTAGAGGCAGAGAACCAGGTCAGCAGAGCTGCTTTAGAGCCAGAGAACCAGGTCAGCAGAGCTGCTCTAGAGCCAGAGAACCAAGTTAGCAGAGCAGCTTTAGAGCCATAGAACCAGGTCAGCAGAGCTGCTTTAGAGCCAGAGAACCATGTCAGCAGAGCTCTTTAGATGGAAAGAACCAGGAAGCAGAGCTGCTTTAGAGCCAGAGAAACCAGGTCAGCAGAGCTGCTGTAGAGCCAGAGAAACCAGGTCATCAGAGCTGCTCTAGAGCCAGAGAACCAGGTCAGCAGAGCTGCTGTAGAGCCAGAGAAACCAGGTCAGCAGAGCTTCTCTAGAGCCATAGAACCAGGTCAGCAGAGCTGCTTTAGAGCCAGAGAACCATGTCAGCAGACCTCTTTAGATGGAAAGAACCAGGAAGCAGAGCTGCTTTAGAGCCATAGAACCAGGTCAGCAGAGCTGCTTTAGAGCCAGAGAACCAGGTCAGCAGAGCTGCTCTAGAGACAGAAAACCAGGTCAGCAGAGCTGCTCTAGAGGCAGAAAACCAGGTCAGCAGAGCTGCTCTAGAGCCAGAGAACCAGGTCAGCAGAGCTGATTTAGAGCCAGAAAAACCAGGTCAGCAGAGCTGCTGTAGAGCCAGAGAAACCAGGTCAGCAGAGCTGCTCTAGAACCAGAGAACCAGATCAGCAGAGCTGCTATAGATCCATAGAAACCAGGTCAGCAGAGCTGCTTTAGAGGTAGAGAACCAGGTCAGCAGGTCTGCTTTTGAGCCAAGGGACCTGGTCAGCAGAACTGCTCTGGAGCCAGAGAACCGGGTCAGCAGAACTGCTTTAGAGCCAGAGAACCATGTCAGCAGAGCTCTTTAGATGGAAAGAACCAGGAAGCAGAGCTGCTTTAGAGCCATAGAACCAGGTCAGCAGAGCTGCTTTAGAGCCAGAGAACCAGGTCAGCAGAGCTGCTCTAGAGGCAGAGAACCAGGTCAGCAGAGCTGCTCTAGAGGCAGAAATCCAGGTCAGCAGAGCTGCTCTAGAGCCAGAGAACCAGGTCAGCAGAGCTGATTTAGAGCCAGAAAAACCAGGTCAGCAGAGCTGCTGTAGAGTCAGAGAAACCAGGTCAGCAGAGCTGCTCTAGAACCAGAGAACCAGGTCAGCAGAGCTGCTATAGAGCCAGAGAAACCAGGTCAGCAGGTCTGCTTTAGAGCCAAAGGACCTGGTCAGCAGAACTGCTCTAGAGCCAGAGAACCGGATCAGCAGAACTGCTTTAGAGCCATAGAACTGGGTCAGCAGAGCTGCTTCATAGCCAGAGAACCAGGTCAGCAGAGCTGCTTTAGAGCCAGAGAACCAGGTCAGCAGAGCTGTTGTAGAGCCAGAGAATCAGCTCAGCAGAGCTGCTTTAGAGCCTAAGAACTAGGCCAGCAGAGCTGCTGTAGAGCCAGGGAACCAGGCCAGCAGAGATGCTTTAGAGGGAGGGAATCAGGTCAGCAGAGCTGCTTTAGAGCCGGAGAAATAGGCCATCAGAGCTGCTTAAGAGCCAGAGAACCAGGTCAGCAGAGCTGCTTTAGAGCCAGAGAATCAGGTCAACAGAGCTGCTCTAGAACCAGAGAACCAAGTTAGCAGAGCAGCTTCAGAGCCATAAAACCAGGTCAGCAGAGCTGCTTTAGAGCCAGAGAACCATGTCAGGAGAGCTCTTTAGATGGAAAGAACCAGGAAGCAGAGCTGCTTTAGAGCCATAGAACCAGGTCAGCTGAGCTGCTTTAGAGCCAGAGAACCAGGTCAGCAGAGCTGCTCTAGAGGCAGAGAACCAGGTCAGCAGAGTTGCTCTAGAGCCAGAGAACCAGGTCAGCAGAGCTGATTTAGAGCCAGAGAAACCAGGACAGCAGAGCTGCTGTAGAGCCAGAGAACCAGTTCAGCAGAGCTGTTTTAGAGGCAGAGAAACCAGGTCAGCAGAGCTGCTGTAGAGCCAGAGAAACCAGGTCAGCAGACCTGCTCTAGAACCAGAGAACCAGGTCAGCAGAGCTGCTATAGAGACAGAGAAACCAGGTCAGCAGAGCTGCTTTAGAGGGAGAGAACCAAGTCAGCAGGTCTGCTTTAGAGCCAAAGGACCTGGTCAGCAGAGCTGCTTTAGAGCCAGAGAACTGGGTCAGCAGAACTGCTTTAGAGCCATAGAACTGGGTCAGCAGAGCTGCTTCAGATCCAGAGAACCAGGTCAGCAGAGCTGCTCTAGAGCCAGAGAACCAGGTCAGCATAGCTGCCGTAGAGCAAGAGAAACCAGGTCAGCAGAGCTGCTTTAGAGGGAGAGAACCAGGTCAGCAGAGCTGCTCTAGAGCCAGAGAACCAAGTTAGCAGAGCAGCTTTAGCGCCATAGAACCAGGTCAGCAGAGCTGATTAGAGCCAGAGAACCAGGTCAGCAGAGCTGCTCTAGAGCTTAAGAACCAGGTCAGCAGAGTCGCTCTAGAGACAGAGAACCAGGTCAGCAGAGCCGCTGAGGAGCCAGAGAAACCAGGTCAGTAGAGCTACTTTAGAGGGAGAGGACCAGGTCAGCAGAGCTGCTCCAGAGGGAGAGAACCAGGTCAGCAGAGATGCTCCAGAGCCAGAGAACCATGTCAGCAGATCTGCTTTAGAGCCATAGAACCGGGTCAGCAGAGCTGCTCTAGAGCCAGAGAACCAGGTCAGCAGAGCTCATTTAGAGCCAGAGAACCAGATCAGCAGAGCTGCTTTAGAGCCAGAGAAACCAGGTCAGTAGAGCTGCTGTAGAGCCAGATAAACCAGGTCAGAAGAGCTGCTCTAGAGCCAGAGAAACCAGGTCAGTAGAGCTTCTGTAGTGCTAGAGAACCAGGTCAGCAGAGCTGCTTTAGAGCCAGAGAAACCAGGTCAGCAGAGCTGCTGAAGAGCCAAAAAAAACAGGTCAGCAGAGCTGCTCTAGAGCCAGAGAACCAGGTCAGCAGAGCTGCTATAGAGCAAGAGAAACCAGGCCAGTAGAGCTGCTCTAGAGGCAGAGAACTAGGTCAGCAGAACTGCTCTAGAGCCAGATAGCCAGGTCAGCAGAGCTGCTGTAGAGCCAGGGAAACCATGTCAGCAGATATGCTTTAGAGGGAGAGAATCAGGTCAGCAGAGCTGCTTTAGAGCCGGAGAAATAGGCCATCAGAGCAGCTTAAGAGCCAGAGAACCAGGTCAGCAGAGCTGCTTTAGAGCCAGAGAACCAGGTCAGCAGAGGTGCTCTAGAGCCAGAGAACCAAGTTAGCAGAGCAGCTTTAGAGCCATAGAACCAGGTCAGCAGAGCTGCTTTAGAGCCAGAGAACCATGTCAGCAGAGCTCTTTAGATGGAAAGAACCAGGAAGCAGAGCTGCTTTAGAGCCATAGAACCAGGTCAGCAGAGCTGCTTTAGAGCCAGAGAACCAGGTCAGCAGAGCTGATCTAGAGGCAGAGAACCAGGTCAGCAGAGCTGCTCTAGAGGCAGAGAACCAGGTCAGCAGAGCTGCTCTAGAGCCAGAGAACCAGGTCAGCAGAGCTGATTTAGAGCCAGAGAAACCAGGTCAGCAGAGCTGCTGTAGAGCCAGAGAACCAGTTCAGCAGAGCTGCTTTAGAGGCAGAGAAACCAGGTCAGCAGAGCTGCTGTAGAGCCAGAGAAACCAGGTCAGCAGAGCTGCTCTAGAACCAGAGAACCAGGTCAGCAGAGCTGCTATAGAGCCAGAGAAACCAGGTCAGTGTAGCTGATTTAGAGCGAGAGAACCAGGTCAGCAGAGCTGCTTTAGAGGGAGAGAACCAGGTCAGCAGGTCTGCTTTAGAGCCAAAGGACCTGGTCAGCAGAGCTGCTTTAGAGCCAGAGAACCATGTCAGCAGAGCTCTTTAGATGGAAAGAACCAGGTCAGCAGAGCTGCTTTAGAGCCAGAGAACCAGGTCAGCAGAGCTGCTCTAGAGCCAGAGAACCGGGTCAGCAGAAGTGCTTTAGAGCCATTTAAATGGGTCAGCAGAGTTGCTTCAGAGCCAGAGAACCAGGTCAGCAGAGCTGCTTTAGAGCCAAAGAATCAGGTCAGCAGAGCTGTTGTAGAGCCAGAGAATCAGGTCAGCAGAGCTGCTCTAGAGCCTAAGAACTAGGTCAACAGAGCTGCTCTAGAGCCAGAGAACCAGGTCAGCAGAGCTGTTGTAGAGCCAGAGAAACCAGGTCAGCAGAGCTGCTTTAGAGAGAGAGAACCAGGTCAGCAGAGCTGCTCTATAGCCAGACAACCAAGTTAGCAGAGCAGCTTTAGCACCATAGAACCAGGTCAGCAGAGCTGATTAGAGCCAGAGAACCAGGTCAGCAGAGCTGCTTTAGAGCCAGAGAAACCAGGTCAGTAGAGCTGCTGTAGAGCCAGATAAACCAGGTCAGAAGAGCTGCTCTAGAGCCAGAGAAACCAGGTCAGTAGAGCTTCTGTAGTGCTAGAGAACCAGGTCAGCAGAGCTGCTTTAGAGCCAGAGAAACCAGGTCAGCAGAGCTGCTGAAGAGCCAAAAAAACAGGTCAGCAGAGCTGCTCTAGAGCCAGAGAACCAGGTCAGCAGAGCTGCTATAGAGCAAGAGAAACCAGGCCAGTAGAGCTGATTTCGAGCGAGAGAAACAGGTCAGCAGAGCTGGTTTAGAGGGAGAGAACCAGGTCAGCAGGTCTGCTTTAGAGCCAAATGAGCTGGTCAGCAGAGCTGCTCTAGAGCCAGAGAACCAGGTCAGCAGAACTGCTTAAGAGCCATAGAACTGGGTCAGCAGAGCTGCTTTAGAGCCAGAGAACCAGGTCAGCAGAGCTGTTGTAGAGCCAGAGAATCAGGTCAGCAGAGCTGCTCTAGAGCCTAAGAACTAGGTCAGCAGAGCTGCTCTAGAGCCAGAGAGCCAGGTCAGCAGAGCTGCTGTAGAGCCAGGGAAACCATGTCAGCAGATATGCTTTAGAGAGAGAGAATCAGGTCAGCAGAGGTGCTTTAGAGCCAGAGAAATAGGCCATCAGAGCAGCTTAAGAGCCAGAGAACCAGGTCAGCAGAGCTGCTTTAGAGCCAGAGAACCAGGTCAGCAGAGGTGCTCTAGAGCCAGAGAATCAAGTTAGCAGAGCAGCTTTAGAGCCATAGAACCAGGTCAGCAGAGCTGCTTTAGAGCCAGAGAACCATGTCAGCAGAGCTCTTTAGATGGAAAGAACCAGGAAGCAGAGCTGCTTTAGAGCCATAGAACCAGGTCAGCAGAGCTGCTTTAGAGCCAGAGAACCAGGTCAGCAGAGCTGATCTAGAGGCAGAGAACCAGGTCAGCAGAGATGCTCTAGAGGCAGAGAACCAGGTCAGCAGAGCTGCTCTAGAGCCAGAGAACCAGGTCAGCAGAGCTGATTTAGAGCCAGAGAAACCAGGTCAGCAGAGCTGCTGTAGAGCCAGAGAACCAGCTCAGCAGAGCTGCTTTAGAGGCAGAGAAACCAGGTCAGCAGAGCTGCTGTAGAGCCAGAGAAACCAGGTCAGCAGAGCTGCTCTAGAACCAGAGAACCAGGACAGCAGAGCTGCTATAGAGCCAGAGAAACCAGGTCAGTATAGCTGATTTAGAGTGAGAGAACCAGGTCAGCAGAGCTGCTTTAGAGGGATAGAACCAGGTCAGCAGGTCTGCTTTAGAGCCAAAGGACCAGGTCAGCAGAGCTGCTTTAGAGCCAGAGAACCATGTCAGCAGAGCTCTTTAGATGGAAAGAACCAGGTCAGCAGAGCTGCTTTAGAGCCAGAGAACCAAGTCAGCAGAGCTGCTCTAGAGCCAGAGAACCGGGTCAGCAGAAGTGCTTTAGAGCCATTGAAATGGGTCAGCAGAGTTGCTTCAGAGCCAGAGAACCAGGTCAGCAGAGCTGCTTTAGAGCCAAAGAACCAGGTCAGCAGAGCTGTTGTAGAGCCAGAGAATCAGGTCAGCAGAGCTGCTCTAGAGCCTAAGAACTAGGTCAGCAGAGATGCTCTAGAGCCAGAGGAACCAGGTCAGCAGAGCTGCTTTAGAGAGAGAGAACCAGGTCAGCAGAGCTGATCTATAGCCAGAGAACCAAGTTAGCAGAGCAGCTTTAGCACCATAGAACCAGGTCAGCAGAGCTGATTAGAGCCAGAGAACCAGGTCAGCAGAGCTGCTCTAGAGCTGAAGAACCAGGTCAGCAGAGTCGCTCTAGAGACAGAGAACCAGGTCAGCAGAGCCGCTGTGGAGCCAGAGAAACCAGGTCAGTAGAGCTACTTTAGAGGGAGAGAACCAGGTCAGCAGAGCTGCTCCAGAGGGAGAGAACCAAGTCAGCAGAGATGCTCCAGAGCCAGAGAACCATGTCAGCAGATCTGCTTTAGAGCCAGAGAACCGGGTCAGCAGAGCTGCTCTAAAGCCAGAGAACCAGGTCAGCAGAGCTGCTTTAGAGCCAGAGAAACCAGGTCAGTAGAGCTGCTGTAGAGCTAGAGAAACCAGGTCAGCAAAGCTGCTCTAGAGCCAGTGAAACCAGGTCAGTAGAGCTTCTGTAGTGCCAGAGAACCAGGTCAGCAGAGCTGTTTTAGAGCCAGAGAAACCAGGTCAGCAGAGCTGCTGTAGAGCCAAAAAAAACAGGTCAGCAGAGCTGCTCTAGAGCCAGAGAACCAGGTCAGCAGATCTGCTATAGAGCAAGAGAAACCAGGCCAATAGAGCTGATTTTGAGCGTGAGAAACAGGTCAGCAGTGCTGCTTTAGAGGGAGAGAACCAGGTCAGCAGGTCTGCTTTAGAGCCAAATGAGCTGGTCAGAAGAGCTGCTCTAGAGCCAGAGACCCAGGTCAGCAGAACTACTTAAGAGCCATAGAACTGGGTCAGCAGAGCTGCTTTAGAGCCAGAGAACCAGGTTAGCAGAGCTGTTGTAGAGCCAGAGAATCAGGTAAGCAGAGCTGCTCTAGAGCCTAAGAACTAGGTCAGCAGAGCTGCTCTAGAGCCAGAGAGCCAGGTCAGCAGAGCTGCTGTAGAGCCAGGGAAAGCAGGTCAGCAGATATGCTTTAGAGGGAGAGAATCAGGTCAGCAGAGCTGCTTTAGAGCCAGAGAAATAGGCCATCAGAGCTGCTTAAGAGCCAGAGAACCAGGTCAGCAGAGCTGCTTTAGAGCCAGAGAACCAGGTCAGCAGAGCTGCTCTAGAGCTAGAGAACCAAGTTAGCAGAGCAGCTTTAGAGCCATAGAACCAGGTCAGCAGAGCTGCTTTAGAGCCAGAAAACTATGTCAGCAGAGATCTTTAGATGGAAAGAACCAGGAAGCAGAGCTGCTTTAGTGCCATATAACCAGGTCAGCAGAGCTGCTTTAGAGCCAGAGAACCAGGTCAGCAGAGCTGCTCTAGAGCCAGAGAACCAGGTCAGCAGAGCTGATTTAGAGCCAGAGAAACCAGGTCAGCAGAGCTGCTGTAGAGCCAGAGAACCAGTTCAGCAGAGCTGCTTTAGAGGCAGAGAAACCAGTTCAGCAGAGCTGCTGTAGAGCCAGAGAAACCAGGTCAGCAGAGCTGATTTAGAGCGAGAGAACCAGGTCAGCAGAGCTGCTTTAGAGGGAGAGAACCAGGTCAGCAGGTCTGCTTTAGAGCCAAAGGACCTGGTCAGCAGAGCTGCTCTAGAGCCAGAGAACCGGGTCAGCAGAACTGCTTTAGAGCCATAGAACTGGGTAAGCAGAGCTGCTTCAGAGCCAGAGAACCAGGTCAGCAGAGCTGCTTTAGAGCCAGAGAACTAGGTCAGAAGAGCTGCTGTAGAGCCAGAGAAACCAGGTCAGCATAGCTGCTTTAGAGGGAGAGAACCAGGTCAGCAGAGCTGCTCTAGAGCCAGAGAACCAAGTTAGCAGAGCAGCTTTAGCGCCATAGAACCAGGTCAGCAGAGCTGATTAGAGCCAGAGAACCAGGTCAGCAGAGCTGCTCTAGAGCTGAAGAACCAGGTCAGCAGAGTCGCTCTAGAGACAGAGAACCAGGTCAGCAGAGCCGCTGTGGAGCCAGAGAAACCAGGTCAGTAGAGCTACTTTAGAGGGAGAGAACCAGGTCAGCAGAGCTGCTCCAGAGGGAGAGAACCAAGTCAGCAGAGATGCTCCAGAGCCAGAGAACCATGTCAGCAGGTCTGCTTTAGAGCCAAAGGACCTGGTCAGCAGAGCTGCTTTAGAGCCAGAGAACCATGTCAGCAGAGCTCTTTAGATGGAAAGAACCAGGTCAGCAGAGCTGCTTTAGAGCCAGAGAACCAAGTCAGCAGAGCTGCTCTAGAGCCAGAGAACCGGGTCAGCAGAAGTGCTTTAGAGCCATTGAAATGGGTCAGCAGAGTTGCTTCAGTGCCAGAGAACCAGGTCAGCAGAGCTGCTTTAGAGCCAAAGAACCAGGTCAGCAGAGCTGTTGTAGAGCCAGAGAATCAGGTCAGCAGAGCTGCTCTAGAGCCTAAGAACTAGGTCAGCAGAGCTGCTCTAGAGCCAGAGAACCAGGTCAGCAGAGCTGTTGTAGAGCCAGAGAAACCAGGTCAGCAGAGCTGCTTTAGAGAGAGAGAACCAGGTCAGCAGAGCTGATCTATAGCCAGAGAACCAAGTTAGCAGAGCAGCTTTAGCACCATAGAACCAGGTCAGCAGAGCTGATTAGAGCCAGAGAACCAGGTCAGCAGAGCTGCTCTAGAGCTGAAGAACCAGGTCAGCAGAGTCGCTCTAGAGACAGAGAACCAGGTCAGCAGAGCCGCTGTGGAGCCAGAGAAACCAGGTCAGTAGAGCTACTTTAGAGGGAGAGAACCAGGTCAGCAGAGCTGCTCCAGAGGGAGAGAACCAAGTCAGCAGAGATGCTCCAGAGCCAGAGAACCATGTCAGCAGATCTGCTTTAGAGCCAAAGGACCTGGTCAGCAGAGCTGCTTTAGAGCCAGAGAACCATGTCAGCAGAGCTCTTTAGATGGAAAGAACCTGGTCAGCAGAGCTGCTTTAGAGCCAGAGAACCAAGTCAGCAGAGCTGCTCTAGAGCCAGAGAACCGGGTCAGCAGAAGTGCTTTAGAGCCATTGAAATGGGTCAGCAGAGTTGCTTCAGAGAACCAGGTCAGCAGAGCTGCTTTAGAGCCAAAGAACCAGGTCAGCAGAGCTGTTGTAGAGCCAGAGAATCAGGTCAGCAGAGCTGCTCTAGAGCCTAAGAACTAGGTCAGCAGAGCTGCTCTAGAGCCAGAGAACCAGGTCAGCAGAGCTGTTGTAGAGCCAGAGAAACCAGGTCAGCAGAGCTGCTTTAGAGAGAGAGAACCAGGTCAGCAGAGCTGATCTATAGCCAGAGAATCAAGTTAGCAGAGCAGCTTTAGCACCATAGAACCAGGTCAGCAGAGCTGATTAGAGCCAGAGAACCAGGTCAGCAGAGCTGCTCTAGAGCTGAAGAACCAGGTCAGCAGAGTCGCTCTAGAGACAGAGAACCAGGTCAGCAGAGCCGCTGTGGAGCCAGAGAAACCAGGTCAGTAGAGCTACTTTAGAGGGAGAGAACCAGGTCAGCAGAGCTGCTCCAGAGGGAGAGAACCAAGTCAGCAGAGATGCTCCAGAGCCAGAGAACCATGTCAGCAGATCTGCTTTAGAGCCAGAGAACCGGGTCAGCAGAGCTGCTCTAAAGCCAGAGAACCAGGTCAGCAGAGCTGCTTTAGAGCCAGAGAAACCAGGTCAGTAGAGCTGCTGTAGAGCTAGAGAAACCAGGTCAGCAAAGCTGCTCTAGAGCCAGAGAAACCAGGTCAGTAGAGCTTCTGTAGTGCCAGAGAACCAGGTCAGCAGAGCTGTTTTAGAGCCAGAGAAACCAGGTCAGCAGAGCTGCTGTAGAGCCAAAAAAAAACAGGTCAGCAGAGCTGCTCTAGAGCCAGAGAACAAGGTCAGCAGATCTGCTATAGAGCAAGAGAAACCAGGCCAATAGAGCTGATTTTGAGCGTGAGAAACAGGTCAGCAGTGCTGCTTTAGAGGGAGAGAACCAGGTCAGCAGGTCTGCTTTAGAGCCAAATGAGCTGGTCAGCAGAGCTGCTCTAGAGCCAGAGACCCAGGTCAGCAGAACTACTTAAGAGCCATAGAACTGGGTCAGCAGAGCTGCTTTAGAGCCATAGAACCAGGTTAGCAGAGCTGTTGTAGAGCCAGAGAATCAGGTAAGCAGAGCTGCTCTAGAGCCTAAGAACTAGGTCAGCAGAGCTGCTCTAGAGCCATAGAGCCAGGTCAGCAGAGCTGCTGTAGAGCCAGGGAAAGCAGGTCAGCAGATATGCTTTAGAGGGAGAGAATCAGGTCAGCAGAGCTGCTTTAGAGCCAGAAAAATAGGCCATCAGAGCTGCTTAAGAGCCAGAGAACCAGGTCAGCAGAGCTGCTTTAGAGCCAGAGAACCAGGTCAGCAGAGCTGCTCTAGAGCTAGAGAACCAAGTTAGCAGAGCAGCTTTAGAGCCAGAAAACCATGTCAGCGGAGATCTTTAAATGGAAAGAACCAGGAAGCAGAGCTGCTTTAGTGCCATATAACCAGGTCAGCAGAGCTGCTTTAGAGCCAGAGAACCAGGTCAGCAGAGCTGCTCTAGAGGCAGAGAACCAGTTTAGCAGAGCTGCTCTAGAGCCAGAGAACCAGGTCAGCAGAGCTGATTTAGAGCCAGAGAACCAGTTCAGCAGAGCTGCTTTAGAGGCAGAGAAACCAGTTCAGCAGAGCTGCTGTAGAGCCAGAGAAACCAGGTCAGCAGAGCTGATTTAGAGCGAGAGAAGCAGGTCAGCAGAGCTGCTTTAGAGGGAGAGAACCAGGTCAGCAGGTCTGCTTTAGAGCCAAAGGACCTGGTCAGCAGAGCTGCTCTAGAGCCAGAGAACCGGGTCAGCAGAACTGCTTTAGAGCCATAGAACTGGGTAAGCAGAGCTGCTTCAGAGCCAGAGAACCAGGTCAGCAGAGCTGCTTTAGAGCCAGAGCACCAGGTCAGCAGAGCTGTTGTAGAGCCAGAGAATCAGGTCAGCAGAGCTGCTCTAGAGCCTAAGAACTAGGTCAGCAGAGCTCCTCTAGAGCCAGAGAACTAGGTCAGCAGAGCTGCTGTAGAGCCAGAGAAACCAGGTCAGCATAGCTGCTTTAGAGGGAGAGAACCAGGTCAGCAGAGCTGCTCTAGAGCCAGAGAACCAAGTTAGCAGAGCAGCTTTAGCGCCATAGAACCAGGTCAGCAGAGCTGATTAGAGCCAGAGAACCAGGTCAGCAGAGCTGCTCTAGAGCTTAAGAACCAGGTCAGCAGAGTCGCTCTAGAGACAGAGAACCAGGTCAGCAGAGCCGCTGTGGAGCCAGAGAAACCAGGTCAGTAGAGCTACTTTAGAGGGAGAGAACCAGGTCAGCAGAGCTGCTCCAGAGGAAGAGAACCAGGTCAGCAGAGATGCTCCAGAGCCAGAGAACCATGTCAGCAGATCTGCTTTAGAGCCATAGAACCGGGTCAGCAGAGCTGATTTAGCTCCAAAGAACCAGGTCAGCAGAGCTGTTGTAGAGCCAGAGTACCAGGTCAGCAGAGCTGCTCTAGAGGCAGAGAACCAGGTCAGCAGAGCTGCTCTAGAGGCAGAGAACCAGGTCAGCAGAGCTGCTCTAGAGATAGAGAACCAGGTCAGCAGAGCTGATTTAGAGCCAGAGAAACCAGGTCAGCAGAGCTGCTTTATAGCCAGAGAACCAGGTCAGCAGAGCTGGTCTAGAGCCAGAGAACCAGGTCAGCAGATCTGCTCTGGAGCCAGAGAACCAGGTCAGCAGAGCTGCTTTAGAGCCAGAGAAACCAGGTCAGCAGAGCTGCTGTAGAGCCAGAAAAATAAGGTCAGAAGAGCTGCTCTAGAGCCAGAGAAACCAGGTCAGCAGAGCTGCTGTAGAGCCAGAGAACCAGGTCAGCAGAGCTGCTGTAGAGCCAGAGAAACCAGGTCAGCAGAGCTGCTCTAGAGCCAGAGAACCAGGTCAGCAGAGCAGCTATAGAGCCATAGAAACCAGGTCAGTAGAGCTTCTTTAGAGGGAGAGAACCAGGTCAGTAGAGCTGCTTTAGAGCCGGAGATATAGGCCATCAGAGCTGCTTAAGAGCCAGAGAACCAGGTCAGCAGAGCTGCTTTAGAGCCAGAGAACCAGGTCAGCAGAGCTGCTCTAGAGCCAGAGAACCAAGTTAGCAGAGCAGCTTTAGAGCCATAGAACCAGGTCAGCAGAGCTGCTTTAGAGCCAGAGAACCATGTCAGCAGAGCTCTTTAGATGGAAAGAACCAGGTCAGCAGAGCTGCTGTAGAGCCAGAGAACCGTGTCAGCAGAGCTGCTCTAGAGCCAGAGAACCAGGGAAGCAGAGCTGCTTTAGAGCCATAGAACCAGGTCAGCAGAGCTGCTCTAGAGGCAGAGAACCAGGTCAGCAGAGCTGCTCTAGAGGCAGAGAACCAGGTCAGCAGAGCTGCTCTAGAGGCAGAGAACCAGGTCAGCAGAGCTGCTCTAGAGCCAGAGAACCAGGACAGTGTATGGAGTGCCAGGATATTTCTGCAGGAGCGTCAGGAACTCGGAGAGAATGCCTCAGCCTTCCCCTACGGCCTTCTGACTCTATCAGACTCTAGAGTATCAGATGGCACGCCAGGGGAAAACAGGGAAACAAAACAAGGAAAGGCGGGGGTAAACTCCTGTAACGTGGCTGGCGGCAGGTCAGGAATAGGTGAGGCAATACCCAGCTGTAAAACAAAGACTGTGTTATCTCCTGTCTTCACATTACAACTAACCCCGGGCGTAGCACTACGCTTCGCCCACGTAGTGTACGTAGCGCTGCCTGCTTCGCACTTTCCGAAGTAGGCGAAGCAGGGCAGCGCTACGCACAAGCCGAGGGCGAAGCGTAGCTGCCTGCCACCCGCCACCCACCTCCCGCCTGCCCTCCTTTTAAATAATATCAGCAATGAAAAATAAATTAAAGTAAAGTGACTTACCTTGAGCGCGGCATCTCCGGGGCTCCCTCTTTCTCGTTTCTAATTTCTTCTGGCAAATGCGCATGCGCGGACACCCGCGCATGCGCATTTCTTGCGAGAAATGCGCATGCGCGGGCGTCCGCGCATGCGCATTTGTCAGAAGAAATTAGAAACGAAGAAGAGGGAGCCCCGGAGACGCCGCGCTTAAGGTAAGTCTCTTTACTTTAATTTATTTTACATTGCTGATATTATTTAAAAGGAGGGCGGGCGGGAGGTGGGTGGCACGTAGTGGGGCTACGCGAAGCGCGTAGTGTGCGTAGATTTGGGCACACTACGTGCTGCTTCAGTTAGCCCCACTACGCCCACTACGCCCACCCTTAATTACAACCCAATTGTATGACTTGACCCTTGACAACACCTACCACGGTTATGTTACATCTAGGCGTATAGGGGGAAGGCGTAAGTGGTTCAATATTTAGTATCCTATACAACAGAAAACACAGGGTTAGAAGGGAGTCTCCACTATATACTAAAACATATGCAATAAATGTGTGCAACTCACCCCACCATTCTACTGGAGTACTATAGGTACACAGGATTGTACTCCACCTTGGGTCCACTAAGAATGAGAGTTGAGCTTATTCTGCTAAGGTGTATGGTATAATCTGCCAAAAGAGTAAAGCAAAACTAAGTACCCCCCTTACGGTTACCATAAGCCAATGTATAGAAAAAAAAGGCAGTGCACTGCGCTGTTACCGTGATTCTGGCGCAATAAGACTTAATTGCACAGTTGTCCACGCAAGTGTCCCAAGAGAACAACAGGACAATCTCTTCTCTGGACAGGCAAGGGAACACCCCACGCAAATATGCAGAGCCCACAGGAAGTCTCCAAGGCTGAACACGCAAGCAGTGCCCGGCCTGGCGGCGAGGACAGAGCCGGCCGCGTGGCGGTGCACCAGGTTAGGGTATGTGGTAATAATGGACAGAAGGAGTAGCTGAACCACTCTAGGGACCGTAACTCGGCCTCAACTTCTCCCTAAGGTTTGTGGAGTTTACAGGCAGTGCCCGGCGGCGGGGATTGAGCCAACCGCGGGGCGGAGCACCAGGAGTAGGGAAGCTTGGGAAGAAAGATCAGCGTGCCCGTCCCGGCGGCGGGGATTGAGCTGACCGCGGGGCGGAGCACCAAGAGCAGGGAAGCTCGGGAAGAAAGATCAGCGTGCCCGGCCCGGCGGCAGGGATTGAGCCGACCGCGGGGCGGAGCACCAAGAGTAGAGAGACTCGGGAAGAAAGGATCAGCGTTGCAAATCTCTCCCGACACAACAGGGAGATCAGAGGCAGTGTCCGGCCCGGCAGCGAAGGAGGAGCTGGCTGCGGGGCGGAACACCGAGTCCAGGGGAGTCAGATAGAAATACGCGGCAAGAAATCCAACCAACTAGGGGACGATAGCGGAAACAGGAAACACGACAACGGAAGTCAGGCACCAAGAACAAGGACGGAAATGGAGCTCGAAGCAAGAACGCTAAGCGCGTTTGTGTGTGTCGAGGTTCCTTAAATACTGGAACATCTTGGGGGCTGGACTGCTGAGCATGACAGCCAGCAGAGCTGATTTAGAGCCAGAGAACCAGGTCAGCAGAGGTGCTTTACAGCCAGAGAACCAGGTCGGCAGAGCTGCTCTAGAGCCAAAGAACCAGGTCAGCAGAGCTGCTCTAGATCCAGAGAAACCAGGTCAGCAGAGCTGCTGTAGAGCCAGAGAAACCAGGTCAGCAGAGCTGCTCTAGAGCCAGAGAAACCAGGTCAGCAGAGCTGCTGTAGAGCTAGAGAACCAGTTCAACAGAGCTACTTTAGAGCCAGAGAAACCAGGTCAGCAGAGCTGCTGTAGATCCAGAGAAACCAGGTCAGCAGAGCTGCTCTAGAACCAGAGAACCAGGACAGCAGAGCTGCTATAGAGCCAGAGAAACCAAGTCAGTAGAGCTGATTTAGAGCGAGAGAACCAGGTCAGCAGAGCTGCTTCAGAGGGAGAGAACCAGGTCAGCAGGTCTGCTTTAGAGCCAAAGGACCTGGTCAGCAGAGCTGCTCTAGAGCCAGTGAACCGGGTCAGCAGAACTGCTTTAGAGCCATAGAACTGGGTCAGCAGAGCTGCTTCAGATCCAGAAAACCAGGTCAGCAGAGCTGCTTTAGAGCCAGAGAACCAGGTCAGCAGAGCTGTTGTAGAGCCAGAGAATCGGGTCAGCAGAGCTGCTCTAGAGCCTAAGAACTAGGTCAGCAGAGCTGCTCTAGAGCCAGAGAACCAGGTCAGCAGAGCTGCTCTAGAGCCAGAGAACCAAGTTAGCAGAGCAGCTTTAGCAGCTTTAGCACCATAGAACCAGGTCAGCAGAGCTGATTAGAGCCAGAGAACCAGGTCAGCAGAGCTGCTCTAGAGCTTAAGAACCAGGTCAGCAGAGCCGCTGTGGAGCCAGAGAAACCAGGTCAGTAGAGCTACTTTAGAGGGAGAGAACCAGGTCAGCAGAGCTGCTCCAGAGGGAGATAACCAGGTCAGCAGAGATGCTCCAGAGCCAGAGAACCATGTCAGCAGATCTGCTTTAGAGCCATAGAACCGGGTCAGCAGAGCTGCTCTAGAGCCAGGGAACCAGGTCAGCAGAGCTGCTCTAGAGCGAGAGAAACCAGGTCAGCAGAGCTGCTGTACAGCCAGATAAACCAGGTCAGCAGAGCTGCTCTAGAGCCAGAGAAACCAGGTCAGCAGAGCTGCTGTAGAGCTAGAGAACCAGTTCAGCAGAGCTGCATTAGAGCCAGAGAAACCAGTTCAGCAGAGCTGCTGTAGAGCCAGAGAAACCAGGTCAGCAGAGCTGCTCTAGAGCCAGAGAACCAGGTCAGCAGAGCTGCTATAGAGCCAGAGAAACCAGGTCAGTAGAGCTGATTTAGAGCGAGAGAACCAGGTCAGCAGAGCTGCTTTAGAGGGAGAGAACCAGGTCAGCAGGTCTGCTTTAGAGCCAAAGGACCTGGTCAGCAGAGCTGCTCTAGAGCCAGAGAACCAGGTCAGCAGAACTGCATTAGAGCCAGAGAACAGGGTCAGCAGAGCTGCTTTAGAGCCAGAGAACCAGGTCAGCAGAGCTGTTGTAGAGCCAGAGAATCGGGTCAGCAGAGCTGCTCTAGAGCCTAAGAACTAGGTCAGCAGAGCTGCTTAAGAGCCAGAAAACCAGGTCAGCAGAGCTGCTTTAGAGCCAGAGAACCTTGTTCAGCAGAGCTGCTCTAGAGCCAGCGAACCAAGTTAGCAGAGCAGCTTTAGAGCCATAGAACCAGGTCAGCAGAGCTGCTTTAGAGCCAAAGAACCATGTTAGCAGAGCTCTATAGATTGAAAGAACCAGGAAGCAGAGCTGCTTTAGAGCCATAGAACCAGGTCAGCAGAGCTGCTTTAGAGCCAGAGAACCAGGTCAGCAGAGCTGCTCTAGAGGCAGAGAGCCAGGTCAGCAAATCTGCTCTAGAGGCAGAGAACCAGGTCAGCAGACTGCTCTACAGCCAGAGAACCAGGTCAGCAGAGCTGATTTGGAGCCAGAGAAACCAGGTCAGCAGAGCTGCTGTAGAGCCAGAGAACCAGTTCAGCAGAGCTGCTTTAGAGGCAGAGAAACCAGGTCGGCAGAGCTGCTGTAGAGCCAGAGAAACCAGGTCAGCAGACCTGCTCTAGAACCAGAGAACCCGGTCAGCAGAGCTGCTATAGAACCAGAGAAACCAGGTCAGAAGAGCTGAGTTAGAGCGAGAGAACCAGGTCAGCAGAGCTGCTTTCGAGGGAGAGAAAGAGGTCAGCAGGTCTGCTTGAGAGCCAAAGGACCTCGTCAGCAGAGCTGCTCTAGAGCCAGTGAACCGGGTCAGCAGAACTGCTTTAGAGCCATAGAACTGGGTCAGCAGAGCTGCTTCAGAGCCAGAGAACCAGGACAGCAGAGCTGCTTTAGAGCCAGAGAACCAGGTCAGCAGAGCTGTTGTAGAGCCAGAGAATCAGGTCAGCAGAGCTGCTCTAGAGCCTAAGAACTAGGTCAGAAGAGCTGCTCTAGAGCCAGAGAACCAGGTCAGCAGAGCTGCTGTAGAGCCAGAGAAACCAGTTCAGCAGAGCTGCTTTAGAGGGAGAGAACCAGGTCAGCAGAGCTGCTCTAGAGCCAGAGAACCAAGTTAGCAGAGCAGCTTTAGCACCATAGAACCAGGTCAGCAGGGCTGATTAGAGCCAGAGAACCAGGTCAGCAGAGCTGCTCTAGAGCTTAAGAACCAGGTCAGCAGAGTCGCTCTAGAGACAGAGAACCAGGTCAGCAGAGCCGCTGTGGAGCCAGAGAAACCAGGTCAGTAGAGCTACTTTAGAGGGAGAGAACCAGGTCAGCAGAGCTGCTCCAGAGGGAGATAACCAGGTCAGCAGAGCTGTTGTAGAGCCAGAGAATCAGGTCAGCAGAGCTGCTCTAGAGCCTAAGAACTAGGTCAGCAGAGCTGCTCTAGAGCCAGAGAACCAGGTCAGCAGAGCTGCAGTAGAGCCAGAGAAACCAGGTCAGCAGAGCTGCTTTAGAGGGAGAGAACCAGGTCAGCAGAGCTGCTCTAGAGCCAGAGAACCAAGTTAGCAGAGCAGCTTTAGCGCCATAGAACCAGGTCAGCAGAGCTGATTAGAGCCAGAGAACCAGGTCAGCAGAGCTGCTCTAGAGCCAGCGAACCAAGTTAGCAGAGCAGCTTTAGAGCCATAGAACCAGGTCAGCGGAGCTCCTCTAGAGCCAGAGAACCAGGTCAGCAGATCTGCTATAGAGCCAGAGAAACCAGGTCAGTAGAGCTGATTTAGAGCGAGAGAACCAGGTCAGCAGAGCTGCTTTAGAGGGAGAGAACCAGGTCAGCAGGTCTGCTTTAGAGCCAAAGGACCTGGTCAGCAGAGCTGCTCTAGAGCCAGAGAACCAGGTCAGCAGAACTGCTTTAGAGCCATAGAACAGTGTCAGCAGAGCTGCTTTAGAGCCAGAGAACCAGGTCAGCAGAGCTGTTGTAGAGTCAGAGAATCGGGTCAGCAGAGCTGCTCTAGAGCCTAAGAACTAGGTCAGCAGAGCTGCTTAAGAGCCAGAAAACCAGGTCAGCAGAGCTGCTTTAGAGCCAGAGAACCTTGGTCAGCGGAGCTGCTCTACAGCCAGCGAACCAAGTTAGCAGAGCAGCTTTAGAGCCATAGAACCAGGTCAGCAGAGCTGCTTTAGAGCCAAAGAACCATGTCAGCAGAGCTCTATAGATTGAAAGAACCAGGAAGCAGAGCTGCTTTAGAGCCATAGAACCAGGTCAGCAGAGCTGCTTTAGAGCCAGAGAACCAGGTCAGCAGAGCTGCTCTAGAGGCAGAGAACCAGGTCAGCAAAGCTGCTCTAGAGGCAGAGAACCATGTCAGCAGAGCTGCTCTAGAGCCAGAGAACCAGGTCAGCAGAGCTGATTTAGAGCCAGAGAAACCAGGTCAGCAGAGCTGCTGTAGAGCCAGAGAACCAGTTCAGCAGAGCTGCTTTAGAGGCAGAGAAACCAGGTCAGCAGAGCTGCTGTAGAGCTAGAGAAACCAGGTCAGCAGAACTGCTCTAGAACCAGAGAACCAGGTCAGCAGAGCTGCTATAGAGCCAGAGAAACCAGGTCAGTAGAGCTGAGTTAGAGCGAGAGAACCAGGTCAGCAGAGCTGCTTTAGAGGGATAGAACCAGGTCAGCAGGTCTGCTTGAGAGCCAAAGGACCTGGTCAGCAGAGCTGCTCTAGAGCCAGTGAACCGGGTCAGCAGAGCTGCTTTAGAGCCAGAGAACAAGGTCAGCAAAGCTGTTGTAGAGCCAGAGAATCAGGTCAGCAGAGCTGCTCTAGAGCCTAAGAACTAGGTCAGCAGAGCTGCTCTAGAGAAAGAGAACCAGGTCAGCAGAGCTGCTGTAGAGCCAGATAAACCAGGTCAGCAGAGCTGTTGTAGAGCCAGAGAATCAGGTCAGCAGAGCTGCTCTAGAGCCTAAGAACTAGGTCAGCAGAGCTGCTCTAGAGCCAGAGAACCAGGTCAGCAGAGCTGCTGTAGAGCCAGAGAAACCAGTTCAGCAGAGCTGCTTTAGAGGGAGAGAACCAGGTCAGCAGAGCTGCTCTAGAGCCAGAGAACCAAGTTAGCAGAGCAGCTTTAGCACCATAGAACCAGGTCAGCAGGGCTGATTAGAGCCAGAGAACCAGGTCAGCAGAGCTGCTCTAGAGCTTAAGAACCAGGTCAGCAGAGTCGCTCTAGAGACAGAGAACCAGGTCAGCAGAGCCTCTGTGGAGCCAGAGAAACCAGGTCAGTAGAGCTACTTTAGAGGGAGAGAACCAGGTCAGCAGAGCTGCTCCAAAGGGAGATAACCAGGTCAGCAGAGCTGTTGTAGAGCCAGAGAATCAGGTCAGCAGAGCTGCTCTAGAGCCTAAGAACTAGGTCAGCAGAGCTGCTCTAGAGCCAGAGAACCAGGTCAGCAGAGCTGCAGTAGAGCCAGAGAAACCAGGTCAGCAGAGCTGCTTTAGAGGGAGAGAACCAGGTCAGCAGAGCTGCTCTAGAGCCAGAGAACCAAGTTAGCAGAGCAGCTTTAGCGCCATAGAACCAGGTCAGCAGAGCTGATTAGAGCCAGAGAACCAGGTCAGCAGAGCTGCTCTAGAGCCAGCGAACCAAGTTAGCAGAGCAGCTTTAGAGCCATAGAACCAGGTCAGCGGAGCTCCTCTAGAGCCAGAGAACCAGGTCAGCAGATCTGCTATAGAGCCAGAGAAACCAGGTCAGTAGAGCTGATTTAGAGCGAGAGAACCAGGTCAGCAGAGCTGCTTTAGAGGGAGAGAACCAGGTCAGCAGGTCTGCTTTAGAGCCAAAGGACCTGGTCAGCAGAGCTGCTCTAGAGCCAGAGAACCAGGTCAGCAGAACTGCTTTAGAGCCATAGAACAGTGTCAGCAGAGCTGCTTTAGAGCCAGAGAACCAGGTCAGCAGAGCTGTTGTAGAGTCAGAGAATCGGGTCAGCAGAGCTGCTCTAGAGCCTAAGAACTAGGTCAGCAGAGCTGCTTAAGAGCCAGAAAACCAGGTCAGCAGAGCTGCTTTAGAGCCAGAGAACCTTGGTCAGCGGAGCTGCTCTAGAGCCAGCGAACCAAGTTAGCAGAGCAGCTTTAGAGCCATAGAACCAGGTCAGCAGATCTGCTTTAGAGCCAAAGAACCATGTCAGCAGAGCTCTATAGATTGAAAGAACCAGGAAGCAGAGCTGCTTTAGAGCCATAGAACCAGGTCAGCAGAGCTGCTTTAGAGCCAGAGAACCAGGTCAGCAGAGCTGCTCTAGAGGCAGAGAACCAGGTCAGCAAAGCTGCTCTAGAGGCAGAGAACCAGGTCAGCAGAGCTGCTCTAGAGCCAGAGAACCAGGTCAGCAGAGCTGATTTAGAGCCAGAGAAACCAGGTCAGCAGAGCTGCTGTAGAGCCAGAGAACCAGTTCAGCAGAGCTGCTTTAGAGGCAGAGAAACCAGGTCAGCAGAGCTGCTGTAGAGCCAGAGAAACCAGGTCAGCAGAACTGCTCTAGAACCAGAGAACCAGGTCAGCAGAGCTGCTATAGAGCCAGAGAAACCAGGTCAGTAGAGCTGAGTTAGAGCGAGAGAACCAGGTCAGCAGAGCTGCTTTAGAGGGATAGAACCAGGTCAGCAGGTCTGCTTGAGAGCCAAAGGACCTGGTCAGCAGAGCTGCTCTAGAGCCAGTGAACCGGGTCAGCAGAGCTGCTTTAGAGCCAGAGAACAAGGTCAGCAGAGCTGTTGTAGAGCCAGAGAATCAGGTCAGCAGAGCTGCCCTAGAGCCTAAGAACTAGGTCAGCAGAGCTGCTCTAGAGAAAGAGAACTAGGTCAGCAGAGCTCCTGTAGAGCCAGATAAACCAGGTCAGCAGAGCTGCTTTAGAGGGAGAGAACCAGGTCAGCAAAGCTGCTCTAGAGCCAGAGAACCAAGTTAGCAGAGCAGCTTTAGAACCATAGAACCAGGTCAGCAGAGCTGATTAGAGCCAGAGAACCAGGTCAGCAGAGCTGCTCTAGAGTTTAAGAACCAGGTCAGCAGAGTCACTCTAGAGACAGAGAACCAGGTCAGCAGAGCCGCTGTGGAGCCAGAGAAACCAGGTCAGTAGAGCTACTTTAGAGGGAGAGAACCAGGTCAGCAGAGCTGCTCCAGAGGGTGATAACCAGGTCAGCAGAGATGCTCCAGAGCCAGAGAACTATGTCAGCAGATCTGCTTTAGAGCCATAGAACCGGGTCAGCAGAGCTGCTCTAGAGCCAGAGAACCAGGTCAGCAGAGCTGCTGTAGAGCCAGAGAAACCAGGTCAGCAGAGCTGCTCTAGAGCCAGAGAAACCAGGTCAGCAGAGCTGCTGTAGAGCTAGAGAACCAGTTCAGCAGAGCTGCTTTAGAGCCAGAGAAACCAGTTCAGCAGAGCTGCTGTAGAGCCAGAGAAACCAGGTCAGCAGAGCTGCTCTAGAGCCAGAGAACCAGGTCAGCAGAGCTGCTATAGAGCCAGAGAAACCGTTCAGTAGAGCTGAGTTAGAGCGAGAGAACCAGGTCAGCAGAGCTGCTTTAGAGGGAGAGAACCAGGTCAGCAGGTCTGCTTGAGAGCCAAAGGACCTGGTCAGCAGAGCTGCTCTAGAGCCTAAGAACTAGTTCAGCAGAGCTGCTTAAGAGCCAGAAAACCAGGTCAGCAGAGCTGCTTTAGAGCCAGAGAACCTTGGTCAGCAGAGCTGCTCTAGAGCCAGCGAACCAAGTTAGCAGAGCAGCTTTAGAGCCCTAGAACCGGGTCAGCAGAGCTGCTTTAGAGCCAAAGAACCATGTCAGCAGAGCTCTATAGATTGAAAGAACCAGGTCAGCAGAGCTGCTTTAGAGCCAGAGAACCAGGTCAGCAGAGCTGCTCTTGAGGCAGAGAACCAGGTCAGCAAAGCTGCTCTAGACACAGAGAACCAGGTCAGCAGACTGCTCTATAGCCAGAGAACCAGGTCAGCAGAGCTGATTTAGAGCCAGAGAACCCAGGTCAGCAGAGCTGCTGTAGAGCCAGAGAACCAGTTCAGCAGAGCTGCTTTAGAGGCAGAGAAACCAGGTCAGCAGAGCTGCTGTAGAGCCAGAGAAACCAGGTCAGCAGACCTGCTCTAGAACCAGAGAACCAGGTCAGCAGAGCTGCTATAGAGCCAGAGAAACCAGGTCAGTAGAGCTGAGTTAGAGCGAGAGAACCAGGTCAGCAGAGCTGCTTTAGAGGGAGAGAACTAGGTCAGCAGAGATGCTGTAGAGCTAGAGAACCAGTTCAGCAGAGCTGCTTTAGAGCCAGAGAAACCATTTAAGCAGAGCTGCTGTAGAGCCAGAGAAACCAGGTCAGCAGAGCTGCTCTAGAGCCAGAGAACCAGGTCAGCAGAGCTGCTATAGAGCCAGAGAAACCAGGTCAGTAGAGCTGATTTAGAGCGAGAGAACCAGGTCAGCAGAGCTGCTTTAGAGGGAGAGAACCAGGTCAGCAGGTCTGCTTTAGAGCCAAAGGACCTGGTCGGCAGAGCTGCTCTAGAGCCAGAGAACCAGGTCAGCAGAACTGCTTTAGAGCCATAGAACAGGGTCAGCAGAGCTGCTTTAGAGCCAGAGAACCAGGTCAGCAGAGCTGTTGTAGAGTCAGAGAATCGAGTCAGCAGAGCTGCTCTAGAGCCTAAGAACTAGGTCAGCAGAGCTGCTTAAGAGCCAGAAAACCAGGTCAGCAGAGCTGCTTTAGAGCCAGAGAACCTTGGTCAGCAGAGCTGCTCTAGAGCCAGCGAACCAAGTTAGCAGATCAGCTTTAGAGCCATAGAACCAGGTCAGCGGAGCTCCTCTAGAGCCAGAGAACCAGGTCAGCAGATCTGCTATAGAGCCAGAGAAACCAGGTCAGTAGAGCTGATTTAGAGCGAGAGAACCAGGTCAGCAGAGCTGCTTTAGAGGGAGAGAACCAGGTCAGCAGGTCTGCTTTAGAGCCAAAGGACCTGGTCAGCAGAGCTGCTCTAGAGCCAGAGAACCAGGTCAGCAGAACTGCTTTAGAGCCATAGAACAGTGTCAGCAGAGCTGCTTTAGAGCCAGAGAACCAGGTCAGCAGAGCTGTTGTAGAGTCAGAGAATCGGGTCAGCAGAGCTGCTCTAGAGCCTAAGAACTAGGTCAGCAGAGCTGCTTAAGAGCCAGAAAACCAGGTCAGCAGAGCTGCTTTAGAGCCAGAGAACCTTGGTCAGCGGAGCTGCTCTAGAGCCAGCGAACCAAGTTAGCAGAGCAGCTTTAGAGCCATAGAACCAGGTCAGCAGAGCTGCTTTAGAGCCAAAGAACCATGTCAGCAGAGCTCTATAGATTGAAAGAACCAGGAAGCAGAGCTGCTTTAGAGCCATAGAACCAGGTCAGCAGAGCTGCTTTAGAGCCAGAGAACCAGGTCAGCAGAGCTGCTCTAGAGGCAGAGAACCAGGTCAGCAAAGCTGCTCTAGAGGCAGAGAACCAGGTCAGCAGAGCTGCTCTAGAGCCAGAGAACCAGTTCAGCAGAGCTGCTTTAGAGGCAGAGAAACCAGGTCAGCAGAGCTGCTGTAGAGCCAGAGAAACCAGGTCAGCAGAACTGCTCTAGAACCAGAGAACAGGTCAGCAGAGCTGCTATAGAGCCAGAGAAACCAGGTCAGTAGAGCTGAGTTAGAGCGAGAGAACCAGGTCAGCAGAGCTGCTTTAGAGGGATAGAACCAGGTCATCAGGTCTGCTTGAGAGCCAAAGGACCTGGTCAGCAGAGCTGCTCTAGAGCCAGTGAACCGGGTCAGCAGAGCTGCTTTAGAGCCAGAGAACAAGGTCAGCAGAGCTGTTGTAGAGCCAGAGAATCAGGTCAGCAGAGCTGCTCTAGAGCCTAAGAACTAGGTCAGCAGAGCTGCTCTAGAGACAGAGAACCAGGTCAGCAGAGCTGCTGTAGAGCCAGATAAACCAGGTCAGCAGAGCTGCTTTAGAGGGAGAGAACCAGGTCAGCAGAGCTGCTCTAGAGCCAGAGAACCAAGTTAGCAGAGCAGCTTTAGAACCATAGAACCAGGTCAGCAGAGCTGATTAGAGCCAGAGAACCAGGTCAGCAGAGCTGCTCTAGAGCTTAAGAACCAGGTCAGCAGAGTCGCTCTAGAGACAGAGAACCAGGTCAGCAGAGCCGCTGTGGAGCCAGAGAAACCAGGTCAGTAGAGCTACTTTAGAGGGAGAGAACCAGGTCAGCAGAGCTGCTCCAGAGGGTGATAACCAGGTCAGCAGAGATGCTCCAGAGCCAGAGAACCATGTCAGCAGATCTGCTTTAGAGCCATAGAACCGGGTCAGCAGAGCTGCTCTAGAGCCAGAGAACCAGGTCAGCAGAGCTGCTGTAGAGCCAGAGAAACCAGGTCAGCAGAGCTGCTCTAGAGCCAGAGAAACCAGGTCAGCAGAGCTGCTGTAGAGCTAGAGAACCAGTTCAGCAGAGCTGCTTTAGAGCCAGAGAAACCAGTTCAGCAGAGCTGCTGTAGAGCCAGAGAAACCAGGTCAGCAGAGCTGCTCTAGAGCCAGAGAACCAGGTCAGCAGAGCTGCTATAGAGCCAGAGAAACCGTTCAGTAGAGCTGAGTTAGAGCGAGAGAACCAGGTCAGCAGAGCTGCTTTAGAGGGAGAGAACCAGGTCAGCAGGTCTGCTTGAGAGCCAAAGGACCTGGTCAGCAGAGCTGCTCTAGAGCCTAAGAACTAGTTCAGCAGAGCTGCTTAAGAGCCAGAAAACCAGGTCAGCAGAGCTGCTTTAGAGCCAGAGAACCTTGGTCAGCAGAGCTGCTCTAGAGCCAGCGAACCAAGTTAGCAGAGCAGCTTTAGAGCCCTAGAACCAGGTCAGCAGAGCTGCTTTAGAGCCAAAGAACCATGTCAGCAGAGCTCTATAGATTGAAAGAACCAGGAAGCAGAGCTGCTTTAGAGCCATAGAACCAGGTCAGCAGAGCTGCTTTAGAGCCAGAGAACCAGGTCAGCAGAGCTGCTCTTGAGGCAGAGAACCAGGTCAGCAAAGCTGCTCTAGACACAGAGAACCAGGTCAGCAGACTGCTCTACAGCCAGAGAACCAGGTCAGCAGAGCTGATTTAGAGCCAGAGAAACCAGGTCAGCAGAGCTGCTGTAGAGCCAGAGAACCAGTTCAGCAGAGCTGCTTTAGAGGCAGAGAAACCAGGTCAGCAGAGCTGCTGTAGAGCCAGAGAAACCAGGTCAGCAGACCTGCTCTAGAACCAGAGAACCAGGTCAGCAGAGCTGCTATAGAGCCAGAGAAACCAGGTCAGTAGAGCTGAGTTAGAGCGAGAGAACCAGGTCAGCAGAGCTGCTTTAGAGGGAGAGAACCAGGTCAGCAGAGATGCTGTAGAGCTAGAGAACCAGTTCAGCAGAGCTGCTTTAGAGCCAGAGAAACCATTTAAGCAGAGCTGCTGTAGAGCCAGAGAAACCAGGTCAGCAGAGCTGCTCTAGAGCCAGAGAACCAGGTCAGCAGAGCTGCTATAGAGCCAGAGAAACCAGGTCAGCAGAGCTGCTGTAGAGCTAGAGAACCAGTTCAGCAGAGCTGCTTTAGAGCCATAGAACCAGGTCAGCAGAGCTGCTTTAGAGCCAGAGAACCAGGTCAGCAGAGCCGCTCTAGAGGCAGAGAACCAGGTCAGCAAAGCTGCTCTAGAGGCAGAGAACCAGGTCAGCAGAGCTGCTCTAGAGCCAGAGAACCAGGTCAGCAGAGCTGATTTAGAGCCAGAGAAACCAACGTCAGCAGAGCTGCTGTAGAGCCAGAGAACCAGTTCAGCAGAGCTGCTTTAGAGGCAGAGAAACCAGGTCAGCAGAGCTGCTGTAGAGCCAGAGAAACCAGGTCAGCAGACCTGCTCTAGAACCAGAGAACCAGGTCAGCAGAGCTGCTATAGAGCCAGAGAAACCAGGTCAGTAGAGCTGAGTTAGAGCGAGAGAACCAGGTCAGCAGAGCTGCTTGAGAGCCAAAGGACCTGGTCAGCAGAGCTGCTCTAGAGCCAGTGAACCGGGTCAGCAGAGCTGCTTCAGAGCCAGAGAACAAGGTCAGCAGAGCTGCTTTAGAGCCAGAGAACCAGGTCAGCAGAGCTGTTGTAGAGCCAGAGAATCAGGTCAGCAGAGCTGCTCTAGAGCCTAAGAACTAGGTCAGCAGAGCTGCTTTAGAGCCAGAGAACCAGGTCAGCAGAGCTGCTGTAGAGCCAGAGAAACCAGGTCAGCAGAGCTGCTTTAGAGGGAGAGAACCAGGTCAGCAGAGCTGCTCTAGAGCCAGAGAACCAAGTTAGCAGAGCAGCTTTAGCACCATAGAACCAGGTCAGCAGAGCTGATTAGAGCCAGAGAACCAGGTCAGCAGAGCTGCTCTAGAGCTTAAGAACCAGGTCAGCAGAGTCGCTCTAGAGACAGAGAACCAGGTCAGCAGAGCCGCTGTGGAGCCAGAGAAACCAGGTCAGTAGAGCTACTTTAGAGGGAGAGAACCAGGTCAGCAGAGCTGCTCCAGAGGGAGATAACCAGGTCAGCAGAGATGCTCCAGAGCCAGAGAACCATGTCAGCAGATCTGCTTTAGAGCCATAGAACCGGGTCAGCAGAGCTGCTCTAGAGCCAGAGAACCAGGTCAGCAGAGCTGCTCTAGAGCCAGAGAAACCAGGTCAGCAGAGCTGCTGTAGAGCCAGATAAACCAGGTCAGCAGAGCTGCTCTAGAGCCATAGAAACCAGGTCAGCAGAGCTGCTGTAGAGCTAGAGAACCAGTTCAGCAGAGCTGCTTTAGAGCCAGAGAAACCAGTTCAGCAGAGCTGCTGTAGAGCCAGAGAAACCAGGTCAGTAGAGCTGCTCTAGAGCCAGAGAACCAGGTCAGCAGAGCTGCTATAGAGCCAGAGAAACCAGGTCAGTAGAGCTGATTTAGAGCTAGAGAACCAGGTCAGCAGAGCTGCTTTAGAGGCAGAGAACCAGGTCAGCAGGTCTGCTTTAGAGCCAAAGGACCTGGTCAGCAGAGCTGCTCTAGAGCCAGAGAACCAGGTCAGCAGAACTGCTTTAGAGCCATAGAACAGGGTCAGCAGAGCTGCTTTAGAGCCAGAGAACAAGGTCAGCAGAGCTGCTTTAGAGCCAAAAAACCATGTCAGCAGAGCTCTATAGATGGAAAGAACCAGCAAGCAGAGCTGCTTTAGAGCCATAGAACCAGGTCAGCAGAGCTGCTTTAGAGCCAGAGAACCAGGTCAGCAGAGCTGCTCTAGAGGCAGAGAACCAGGTCAGCAAAGCTGCTCTAGAGGCAGAGAACCAGGTCAGCAGAGCTGCTCTAGAGCCAGAGAACCAGGTCAGCAGAGCTGATTTAGAGCCAGAGAAACCAACGTCAGCAGAGCTGCTGTAGAGACAGAGAACCAGTTCAGCAGAGCTGCTTTAGAGGCAGAGAAACCAGGTCAGCAGAGCTGCTGTAGAGCCAGCGAAACCAGGTCAGCAGACCTGCTCTAGAACCAGAGAACCAGGTCAGCAGAGCTGCTATAGAGCCAGAGAAACCAGGTCAGTAGAGCTGAGTTAGAGCGAGAGAACCAGGTCAGCAGAGCTGCTTGAGAGCCAAAGGACCTGGTCAGCAGAGCTGCTCTAGAGCCAGTGAACCGGGTCAGCAGAGCTGCTTCAGAGCCAGAGAACAAGGTCAGCAGAGCTGCTTTAGAGCCAGAGAACCAGGTCAGCAGAGCTGTTGTAGAGCCAGAGAATCAGGTCAGGAGAGCTGCTCTAGAGCCTAAGAACTAGGTCAGCAGAGCTGCTTTAGAGCCAGAGAACCAGGTCAGCAGAGCTGCTGTAGAGCCAGATAAACCAGGTCAGCAGAGCTGCTTTAGAGGGAGAGAACCAGGTCAGCAGAGCTGCTCTAGAGCCAGAGAACCAAGTTAGCAGAGCAGCTTTAGCACCATAGAACCAGGTCAGCAGAGCTGATTAGAGCCAGAGAACCAGGTCAGCAGAGCTGCTCTAGAGCTTAATAACCAGGTCAGCAGAGTCGCTCTAGAGACAGAGAACCAGGTCAGCAGAGCCGCTGTGGAGCCAGAGAAACCAGGTCAGTAGAGCTACTTTAGAGGGAGAGAACCAGGTCAGCAGAGCTGCTCCAGAGGGAGATAACCAGGTCAGCAGAGATGCTCCAGAGCCAGAGAACCATGTCAGCAGATCTGCTTTAGAGCCATAGAACCGGGTCAGCAGAGCTGCTCTAGAGCCAGAGAACCAGGTCAGCAGAGCTGCTCTAGAGCCAGAGAAACCAGGTCAGCAGAGCTGCTGTAGAGCCAGATAAACCAGGTCAGCAGAGCTGCTCTAGAGCCAGAGAAACCAGGTCAGCAGAGCTGCTGTAGAGCTAGAGAACCAGTTCAGCAGAGCTGCTTTAGAGCCAGAGAAACCAGTTCAGCAGAGCTGCTATAGAGCCAGAGAAACCAGGTCAGCAGAGCTGCTCTAGAGACAGAGAACCAGGTCAGCAGAGCTGCTATAGAGCCAGAGAAACCAGGTCAGTAGAGCTGATTTAGAGCGAGAGAACCAGGTCAGCAGAGCTGCTTTAGAGGGAGAGAACCAGGTCAGCAGGTCTGCTTTAGAGCCAAAGGACCTGGTCAGCAGAGCTGCTCTAGAGCCAGAGAACCAGGTCAGCAGAACTGCATTAGAGCCATAGAACAGGGTCAGCAGAGCTGCTTTAGAGCCAGAGAACCAGGTCAGCAGAGCTGTTGTAGAGCCAGAGAATCGGGTCAGCAGAGCTGCTCTAGAGCCTAAGAACTAGGTCAGCAGAGCTGCTTAAGAGCCAGAAACCCAGGTCAGCAGAGCTGCTTTAGAGCCAGAGAACCTTGTTCAGCAGAGCTGCTCTAGAGCCAGCGAACCAAGTTAGCAGAGCAGCTTTAGAGCCATAGAACCAGGTCAGCAGAGCTGCTTTAGAGCCAAAGAACCATGTCAGCAGAGCTCTATAGATTGAAAGAACCAGGAAGCAGAGCTGCTTTAGAGCCATAGAACCAGGTCAGCAGAGCTGCTTTAGAGCCAGAGAACCAGGTCAGCAGAGCTGCTCTAGAGGCAAAGAGCCAGGTCAGCAAAGCTGCTCTAGAGGCAGAGAACCAGGTCAGCAGACTGCTCTACTGCCAGAGAACCAGGTCAGCAGAGCTGATTTAGAGCCAGAGAAACCAGGTCAGCAGAGCTGCTGTAGAGCCAGAGAACCAGTTCAGCAGAGCTGCTTTAGAGGCAGAGAAACCAGGTCAGCAGAGCTGCTGTAGAGCCAGAGAAACCAGGTCAGCAGACCTGCTCTAGAACCAGAGAACCAGGTCAGCAGAGCTGCTATAGAGCCAGAGAAACCAGGTCAGTAGAGCTGAGTTAGAGCGAGAGAACCAGGTCAGCAGAGCTGCTTTCGAGGGAGAGAACCAGGTCAGCAGGTCTTCTTGAGAGCCAAAGGACCTCGTCAGCAGAGCTGCTCTAGAGCCAGTGAACCGGGTCAGCAGAACTGCTTTAGAGCCATAGAACTGGGTCAGCAGAGCTGCTTCAGAGCCAGAGAACCAGGACAGCAGAGCTGCTTTAGAGCCAGAGAACAAGGTCAGCAGAGCTGTTGTAGAGCCAGAGAATCAGGTCAGCAGAGCTGCTCTAGAGCCTAAGAACTAGGTCAGCAGAGCTGCTCTAGAGACAGAGAACCAGGTCAGCAGAGCTGCTGTAGAGCCAGAGAAACCAGTTCAGCAGAGCTGCTTTAGAGGGAGAGAACCAGGTCAGCAGAGCTGCTCTAGAGCCAGAGAACCAAGTTAGCAGAGCAGCTTTAGCACCATAGAACCAGGTCAGCAGAGCTGATTAGAACCAGAGAACCAGGTCAGCAGAGCTGCTCTAGAGCTTAAGAACCAGGTCAGCAGAGTCGCTCTAGAGACAGAGAACCAGGTCAGCAGAGCCGCTGTGGAGCCAGAGAAACCAGGTCAGTAGAGCTACTTTAGAGGGAGAGAACCAGGTCAGCAGAGCTGCTCCAGAGGGAGATAACCAGGTCAGCAGAGCTGTTGTAGAGCCAGAGAATCAGGTCAGCAGAGCTGCTCTAGAGCCTAAGAACTAGGTCAGCAGAGCTGCTCTAGAGCCAGAGAACCAGGTCAGCAGAGCTGCAGTAGAGCCAGAGAAACCAGGTCAGCAGAGCTGCTTTAGAGGGAGAGAACCAGGTCAGCAGAGCTGCTCTAGAGCCAGAGAACCAAGTTAGCAGAGCAGCTTTAGCGCCATAGAACCAGGTCAGCAGAGCTGATTAGAGCCAGAGAACCAGGTTAGCAGAGCTGCTCTAGAGCCAGCGAACCAAGTTAGCAGAGCAGCTTTAGAGCCATCGAACCAGGTCAGCAGAGCTGCTTTAGAGCCAATGACCATGTCAGCAGAGCTCTATAGATTGAAAGTACCAGGAAGCAGAGCTGCTTTAGAGCCATAGAACCAGGTCAGCAGAGCTGCTTTAGAGCCAGAGAACCAGGTCAGCAGAGCTGCTCTAGAGGCAGAGAACCAGGTCAGCAAAGCTGCTCTAGAGGCAGAGAACCAGGTCAGCAGAGCTGCTCTAGAGCCAGAGAACCAGGTCAGCAGAGCTGATTTAGAGCCAGAGAAACCAGGTCAGCAGAGCTGCTGTAGAGCCAGAGAACCAGTTCAGCAGAGCTGCTTTAGAGGCAGAGAAACCAGGTCAGCAGAGCTGCTGTAGAGCCAGAGAAACCAGGTCAGCAGACCTGCTCTATAACCAGAGAACCAGGTCAGCAGAGCTGCTATAGAGCCAGAGAAACCAGGTCAGTAGAGCTGAGTTAGAGCGAGAGAACCAGGTCAGCAGAGCTGCTTTAGAGGGAGAGAACCAGGTCAGCAGGTCTGCTTGAGAGCCAAAGGACCTGGTCAGCAGAGCTGCTCTAGAGCCAGTGAACCGGGTCAGCAGAACTGCTTTAGAGCCATAGAACTGGGTCAGCAGAGCTGCTTCAGAGCCAGAGAACCAGGTCAGCAGAGCTGCTTTAGAGCCAGCGAACCAAGTTAGCAGAGCAGCTTTAGAGCCATAGAACCAGGTCAGCAGAGCTGCTTTAGAGCCAAAGAACCATGTCAGCAGAGCTCTATAGATTGAAAGAACCAGGAAGCAGAGCTGCTTTAGAGCCATAGAACCAGGTCAGCAGAGCTGCTTTAGAGCCAGAGAACCAGGTCAGCAGAGCTGCTCTAGAGGCAAAGAGCCAGGTCAGCAAAGCTGCTCTAGAGGCAGAGAACCAGGTCAGCAGACTGCTCTACTGCCAGAGAACCAGGTCAGCAGAGCTGATTTAGAGCCAGAGAAACCAGGTCAGCAGAGCTGCTGTAGAGCCAGAGAACCAGTTCAGCAGAGCTGCTTTAGAGGCAGAGAAACCAGGTCAGCAGAGCTGCTGTAGAGCCAGAGGAACCAGGTCAGCAGACCTGCTCTAGAACCAGAGAACCAGGTCAGCAGAGCTGCTATAGAGCCAGAGAAACCAGGTCAGTAGAGCTGAGTTAGAGCGAGAGAACCAGGTCAGCAGAGCTGCTTTCGAGGGAGAGAACCAGGTCAGCAGGTCTGCTTGAGAGCCAAAGGACCTCGTCAGCAGAGCTGCTCTAGAGCCAGTGAACCGGGTCAGCAGAACTGCTTTAGAGCCATAGAACTGGGTCAGCAGAGCTGCTTCAGAGCCAGAGAACCAGGACAGCAGAGCTGCTTTAGAGCCAGAGAACCAGGTCAGCAGAGCTCTTGTAGAGCCAGAGAATCAGGTCAGCAGAGCTGCTCTAGAGCCTAAGAACTAGGTCAGCAGAGCTGCTCTAGAGCCAGAGAACCAGGTCAGCAGAGCTGCTGTAGAGCCAGAGAAACCAGTTCAGCAGAGCTGCTTTAGAGGGAGAGAACCAGGTCAGCAGAGCTGCTCTAGAGCCAGACAACCAAGTTAGCAGAGCAGCTTTAGCACCATAGAACCAGGTCAGCAGAGCTGATTAGAACCAGAGAACCAGGTCAGCAGAGCTGCTCTAGAGCTTAAGAACCAGGTCAGCAGAGTCGCTCTAGAGACAGAGAACCAGGTCAGCAGAGCCGCTGTGGAGCCAGAGAAACCAGGTCAGTAGAGCTACTTCAGAGGGAGAGAACCAGGTCAGCAGAGCTGCTCCAGAGGGAGATAACCAGGTCAGCAGAGCTGTTGTAGAGCCAGAGAATCAGGTCAGCAGAGCTGCTCTAGAGCCTAAGAACTAGGTCAGCAGAGCTGCTCTAGAGCCAGAGAACCAGGTCAGCAGAGCTGCAGTAGAGCCAGAGAAACCAGGTCAGCAGAGCTGCTTTAGAGGGAGAGAACCAGGTCAGCAGAGCTGCTCTAGAGCCAGAGAACCAAGTTAGCAGAGCAGCTTTAGCGCCATAGAACCAGGTCAGCAGAGCTGATTAGAGCCAGAGAACCAGGTTAGCAGAGCTGCTCTAGAGCCAGCGAACCAAGTTAGCAGAGCAGCTTTAGAGCCATAGAACCAGGTCAGCAGAGCTGCTTTAGAGCCAATGACCATGTCAGCAGAGCTCTATAGATTGAAAGTACCAGGAAGCAGAGCTGCTTTAGAGCCATAGAACCAGGTCAGCAGAGCTGCTTTAGAGCCAGAGAACCAGGTCAGCAGAGCTGCTCTAGAGGCAGAGAACCAGGTCAGCAAAGCTGCTCTAGAGGCAGAGAACCAGGTCAGCAGAGCTGCTCTAGAGCCAGAGAACCAGGTCAGCAGAGCTGATTTAGAGCCAGAGAAACCAGGTCAGCAGAGCTGCTGTAGAGCCAGAGAACCAGTTCAGCAGAGCTGCTTTAGAGGCAGAGAAACCAGGTCAGCAGAGCTGCTGTAGAGCCAGAGAAACCAGGTCAGCAGACCTGCTCTATAACCAGAGAACCAGGTCAGCAGAGCTGCTATAGAGCCAGAGAAACCAGGTCAGTAGAGCTGAGTTAGAGCGAGAGAACCAGGTCAGCAGAGCTGCTTTAGAGGGAGAGAACCAGGTCAGCAGGTCTGCTTGAGAGCCAAAGGACCTGGTCAGCAGAGCTGCTCTAGAGCCAGTGAACCGGGTCAGCAGAACTGCTTTAGAGCCATAGAACTGGGTCAGCAGAGCTGCTTCAGAGCCAGAGAACCAGGTCAGCAGAGCTGCTTTAGAGCCAGAGAACCAGGTCAGCAGAGCTGTTGTAGAGCCAGAGAATCGGGTCAGCAGAGCTGCTCTAGAGCCTAAGAACTAGGTCAGCAGAGCTGCTCTAGAGCCAGAGAACCAGGTCAGCAGAGCTGCTGTAGAGCCAGAGAAACCAGGTCAGCAGAGTTGCTTTAGAGGGAGAGAACCAGGTCAGCAGAGCTGCTTTAGAGCCAGAGAACCAAGTTAGCAGAGCAGCTTTAGCACCATAGAACCAGGTCAGCAGAGCTGATTAGAGCCAGAGAACCAGGTCATCAGAGCTGCTCTAGAGCTTAAGAACCAGGTCAGCAGAGTCGCTCTAGAGACAGAGAACCAGGTCAGCAGAGCCGCTGTGGAGCCAGAGAAACCAGGTCAGTAGAGCTACTTTAGAGGGAGAGAACCAGGTCAGCAGAGCTGCTCCAGAGGGAGATAACCAGGTCAGCAGAGCTGTTGTAGAGCCAGAGAATCAGGTCAGCAGAGCTGCTCTAGAGCCTAAGAACTAGGTCAGCAGAGCTGCTCTAGAGCCATAGAACCAGGTCAGCAGAGCTGCAGTAGAGCCAGAGAAACCAGGTCAGCAGAGCTGCTTTAGAGGGAGAGAACCAGGTCAGCAGAGCTGCTCTAGAGCCAGAGAACCAAGTTAGCAGAGCAGCTTTAGCGCCATAGAACCAGGTCAGCAGAGCTGATTAGAGCCAGACCACCAGGTCAGCAGAGCTGCTCTAGAGCTTAAGAACCAGGTCAGCAGATTCGCTCTAGAGACAGAGAACCAGGTCAGCAGAGCCGCTGTGGAGCCAGAGAAACCAGGTCAGTAGAGCTAATTTAGAGGGAGAGAACCAGGCCAGCAGAGCTGCTCCAGAGGGAGAGAACCAGGTCAGCAGAGATGCTCCAGAGCCAGAGAACCATGTCAGAAGATCTGCTTTAGAGCCATAGAACCGGGTCAGCAGAGCTGCTTTAGAGCCAAAGAACCAGATCAGCAGAGCTGTTGTAGAGCCAGAGTACCAGGTCAGCAGAGCTGCTCTAGAGGCAGAGAACCAGGTCAGGAGATCTGCTCTAGAGGCAGAGAACCAGGTCAGCAGAGCTGCTCTAGAGCCAGAGAACCAGGTCAGCAGAGCTGATTTAGAGCCAGAGAAACCAGGTCAGCAAAGATGCTTTATAGCCAGAGAACCAGGTCAGCAGAGCTGCTCTAGAGCCAGAGAACCAGGTCAGCAGAGCTGCTATAGAGCCAGAGAAACCAGGTCAGCAGAGCTGCTTTAGAGGGAGAGAACCAGGTTAGCAGAGCTGCTTTAGAGCCGGAGAAATAGGACATCAGAGCTGATTAAGAGCCAAAGAACCAGGTCAGCAGAGCTGCTTTAGAGCCAGAGAACCAGGTCAGCAGAGCTGCTGTAGAGACAGAGGACCAAGTTAGCAGAGCAGCTTTAGAGCCATAGAACCAGGTCAGCAGAGCTGCTTTAGAGCCAGAGAACCATGTCAGCAGAGCTCTTTAGATGGAAAGAACCAGGTCAGCAGAGGTGCTTTAGAGCCAGAGAACCAGGTCAGCAGAGCTGCTCTAGAGCCAGAGAACCAGGAAGCAGAGCTGCTTTAGAGCCATAGAACCAGGTCAGCAGAGCTGCTTTAGAGCCAGAGGACCAGGTCAGCAGAGCTGCTCTAGAGGCAGAGAACCAGGTCAGCAGAGCTGCTTTAGAGCCAGAGAACCAGGTCAGCAGAGCTGCTATAGAGCCAGAGTACCAGGTCAGCAGAGCTGCTTTAGAGGGAGAGAACCAGTTCATGAGATCTGCTCTAGAGGCAGAGAACCAGGTCAGCAGAGCTGCTCTAGAGCCAGAGAACCAGGTCAGCAGAGCTGATTTAGAGCCAGAGTAACCAGGTCAGCAGAGATGCTTTATAGCCAGAGAACCAGGCCAGCAGAGCTGCTCTAGAGCCAGAGAACCAGGTCAGCAGAGCTGCTTTAGAGCCAGAGAACCAGGTCAGCAGAGCTGCTATAGAGCCAGAGAAACCAGGTCAGCAGAGCTGCTTTGGAGGGAGAGAACCAGGTTAGTAGAGCTGCTTTAGAGCCGGAGAAATAGGACATCAGAGCTTCTTAAGAGCCAGAGAACCAGGTCAGCAGAGCTGCTTTAGAGCCAGAGAACCATGTCAGCAGAGCTCTTTAGATGGAAAGAACCAGGTCAGCAGAGCTGCTTTAGAGCCAGAGAACCAGGTCAGCAGAGCTGCTCTAGAGCCAGAGAACCAGGAAGCAGAGCTGCTTTAGAGCCATAGAACCAGGTCAGCAGAGCTGCTTTAGAGCCAGAGGACCAGGTCAGCAGAGCTGCTCTAGAGGCAGAGAACCAGGTCAGCAGAGCTGCTTTAGAGCCATAGAACCAGGTCAGCAGAGCTGCTATAGAGCCAGGCAAACCAGGTCAGCAGAGCTGCTTTAGAGGGAGAGAACCAGGTTAGCAGAGCTGTTTTAGAGCCGGAGAAATAGGACATCAGATCTGCTTAAGAGCCAGAGAACCAGGTCAGCAGAGCTGCTTTAGAGCCCGAGAACCATGTCAGCAGAGCTGCTCTAGAGCCAGAGAACCAATTTAGCAGAGCAGCTTTAGAGCCATAGAACCAGGTCAGCAGGGCTGCTTTAGAGCCAGAGAACCATGTCAGCAGAGCTCTTTAGATGGAAAGAACCAGGTCAGCAGAGCTGCTTTAGAGCCAGAAAACCAGGTCAGCAGAGCTGTTCTAGAGCCAGAGAACCAGGAAGCAGAGCTGCTTTAGAGCCATGGAACCAGGTCAGCAGAGATGCTTTAGAGCCAGAGGACCAGGTCAGCAGAGCTGCTCTAGAGGCAGAGAACCAGGTCAGCAGAGCTGCTCTAGAGGCAGAGAATCAAGTCAGCAGAGCTGCTCTAGAGGCAGAGAACCAGGTCAGCAGAGCTGCTCTAGAGCCAGAGAACTAGGAGAGCAGAGCTGATTTAGAGCCAGAGAACCAGGTCAGCAGAGCTGATTATAGTCAGAGAACCAGGTCAGCAGAGTTGCTCTAGAGCCAGAGAACCAGGTCAGCAGAGCTGCTCTAGAGCCAGAGAAACCAGGTTAGCAGAGCTGCTGTAGAGCCAGAGAAACCAGGTCAGCAGAGCTGCTCCAGAGCCAGAGAAACCAGGTCAGCAGAGCTGCTGTAGAGCTAGAGAACCAGTTCAGCAGAGCTGCTTTAGAGCCAGAGAAACCAGTTCAGCAGAGCTGCTGTAGAGCCAGAGAAACCAGGTCAGCAGAGCTGCTCTAGAGCCAGAGAACCAGGTCAGCAGAGCTGCTATAGAGCCAGAGAAACCAGGTCAGTAGAGCTGATTTAGAGCGAGAGAACCCGGTCAGCAGAGCTGCTTTAGAGGGAGAGAACCAGGTCAGCAGGTCTGCTTAAGAGCCAAAGGACCTGGTTGTAGGAAGGTGGAATCTGACTATATGGTTGCCCCCACTTTTTTCCTGGTGTTTAAATGGTTTTTGACTAGTCTGGCTGGGATCCTGCTATTCAGGACCCCAGCCTATCTGCTTACTCCCTAAAATGATTGGTGTGCATATTAGATGCACTAGTGATTGGATACTGTGGTACCTTGTGAGCCCCTAGTATATGGTACCTTAGGTACCTAGGGCATTGGTACTTCACAGGCCTACCAGGGGCTGCAGCATGTATTATGCCACCCCTGGGAAGCATTCTCAATCTGACACCACAGGCCTGCTACTGCAGCCTGTGTGCGGTAGTGTTAGCACTCCTCACTGAGGTATAGGTTTCTATATCTCACCATACACACACATATAAACCTATCAGTCACCCCTATGGTAGGCCCTATCAATCCCAAGGGCAGGGTGCGTGGTCTACTATGTGAGGGGGTGTTTATGCCTGAGCAGGACCCCTCTGCAGCTGGCAGAGTCTATTCTCTGCTGCTGTTTGTGGATGCGGTTAAACCATATACTCTTAAGTGCATTATAACCTCCCGGTTAATGCAAACTTTGGAATGACTGCATCAAAACATGTCGTGTTTGGTGTCAAACATTTTGGAATCATACCCCCACACCAGTAACTGGTGTGGGAGTATGATCCCACCCTACTAGAGGGGACGACATGTACCCACTGTACCAAACGGTAGAAATCTTCTAAAGCCCTGGCATCACAAAATGGATGCCACCAGCACAGACACCGGGCTGCCCTCCTGCTGCTGACCGAAACTCGCAGTGGAGGGAGCTCAACAAAGGGTTTCCTGTCACAGGGAGGTGTCACAACCTTCCAGACAGGATTTAGTGTATTGGAGCTGGGTGGGTGCACTCTTAGAGTGCCTTTGAAGTCCTGCACTGGGGGAGCAGAAGGCTCCTCTGTGCATATGCCAGCTCAAACCGGTTCAGGGGCCTCTGCCCCTGTCCTGGCGCGAAACTGGACAAAGGGAAGTGGGTGTAACCACCCCCTACCCTGGCCCTCCAAGAGGAGTGGCCATAGAGCTAGTCCCTCCCATCTTTACAGTATAAGATACCAAACATTGCCAATGCAATTCAGATTACACCTGGACAACGCTCTACGAAGAAGAATCCGGTCCCTTCAACGTTCTACTACCTTTAGAAGACCGAAGGATCTCGCTTGGAGCCAAGGAGTGGCTCCACCTTAAGGACTGAACAACGGTTGCAAACTTTACCGCTCCCGCCGGAGCCCGAAGTCCCTGCGTCCCCTGAAGTCAATTTCCTGACCTCTCTACAGTCATTTTGAGTCCCCAGCGTAGCTGTGGCGTCTGGACCCCACGAGTGACGAGGAACGACAATACAAGGGAACCGTGCACTGATTTCGAGTGCAAGCCCTGAACGACAAACTACAAACCTGTGCTTTGGACCACTTAATGTCCAAGTCCCGAGCAGGTACTGAACCAAAGATCAGCGGCTTACCCCATCCCGAGTGACCGTGGGCTGTTGCTGAAGTTTTCCTGCAAAGGCGTCTTCGCGGTTGCTTGCCCATTGGCTAGTAGCCCTCCTGAAGACATCCTCAACTATTCCAAGGGCTGGCCTGGTTGCGCTAGGCCTACCCTCACTTACCCTTGCTGGGTAAGTCCCTCGGACCTTGATGGTCTGAGCCATCCACAATCTTCACTCTACACGAGACTTGCAGTTGCCAAGGTTTGTTGGCTCCAATCTGAGTGCCGACACCGCCAACAGCTGCAGACGTTGTATGACCCTCCAACTCCAGCTGCTGATTGTCATCGATCCCTCCTGGACGACGTGGGCAAAGAGACAAAACACCATCAGCGACAAAAGCGACGCGACAGTTGTGGTCATCTATCCTGAAGGCCACCGGTCACTGGCAAGTGACTCTGGACTCTATCCCCTCAATTTCTAGGTTGCCTGCAACTCCAATCCATCGTTGGAACCGAACGGACACCTCTCTCGACGACACAAGCAGCAAGACCACCTCGATTCCCATTGAAATCAGCATCGCGACCCGACACCAAAGAACACCTGTGCACCCGGACTCCCTGGGTGAGGTAACTATGGCATTACGGTGCCCAAGTGTGCATTGGCTATCGAAATACTTACCCTGTAAGTTGTGTGCTTGTTGTCCACTCAGAAGTGCCCTAAAACTTTAAAATACAAAACGCAACATTTTTGCATTGAAGTCTATGAGAAACCCGCGTGCGTGTTTAGACACTGCACGCGCCTCCTGTGGGCTGATTACTTACCTGAAAACACTACAGCAGTGAAGCCCCAGCGATTCCCAAGGCCCTAGGCCTCTTCATTTTGCTTGTCGAATTTGTTATACCATTTACTTAGTATATGGTCTGGTACGCCCCTAGGGCTACAGTGATTTATGTGCTTAATTTATTGAGAAATGTTGATCTTTTGAATGTTTACCTGGGACTAATCTCATAAAGAGATTAGTAGAGTATATTTAGTAATAAATACATATATATTTCATATATATACCTGTGTGGTGTCTTTTCATTTGGTAATTCAAGAGATTATAAGGTAAAACAAGCTGCTTTACATTCCTCAGAGACTTAGCCTGAAGGCTGCTCTCCACAGCTACCACTAGGATAGCTTTCTTTTAAAAGGTTGTCTTTAAACCTATCTACCAAGAGTCGAATTGGACTGGTGCAAGGTGGCCACTAGAACTAGTGACCAGCATATGCCAGGCCAACTTCTCACACTGGTCAGCAGAGCTACTCTAGAGCCAGAGAACCAGGTCAGCAGAACTGCTTTAGAGCCATAGAACAGAGTCAGTAGAGCTGCTTTAGAGCCAGAGAACCTTGGTCCGCAGAGCTGCTCTAGAGCCAGCAAACCAAGTTAGCAGAGCAGCTTTAGAGCCATAGAACCAGGTCAGCAGAGCTGCTTTAGAGCCAAAGAACCATGTCAGCAGAGCTCTATAGATTGAAAGAACCAGGAAGCAGAGCTGCTTTAGAGCCATAGAACCAGGTCAGCAGAGCTGCTTTAGAGCCAGAGAACCAGGTCAGCAGAGCTGCTCTAGAGGCAGAGAACCAGGTCAGCAAAGCTGCTCTAGAGGCAGAGAACCAGGTCAGCAGATCTGCTCTAGAGCCAGAGAACCAGGTCAGCAGAGCTGATTTAGAGCCAGAGAAACCAGATCAGCAGAGCTGCTGTAGAGCCAGAGAACCAGTTCAGCAGAGCTGCTTTAGAGGCAGAGAAACCAGGTCAGCAGAGCTGCTCTAGAGCCAGAGAAACCAGGTTAGCAGAGCTGCTGTAGAGCCAGAGAAACCAGGTCAGCAGAGCTGCTCTAGAGCCAGAGAAACCAGGTCAGCAGAGCTGCTGTAGAGCTAGAAAACCAGTTCAGCAGAGCTGCTTTAGAGCCAGAGAAACCAGTTCAGCAGAGCTGCTGTAGAGCCAGAGAAACCAGGTCAGCAGAGCTGCTCTAGAGCCAGAGAACCAGGTCAGCAGAGCTGCTATAGAGCCAGAGAAACCAGGTCAGTAGAGCTGATTTAGAGCGAGAGAACCAGGTCAGCAGAAATGCTTTAGAGGGAGAGAACCAGGTCAGCAGGTCTGGTTTAGAGCCAAAGGACCTGGTCAGCAGAGCTGCTCTAGAGCCAGAGAACCAGGTCAGCAGAACTGCTTTAGAGCCATAGAACAGAGTCAGCAGAGCTGCTTTAGACCCAGAGAACCAGGTCAGCAGAGCTGTTGTAGAGCCAGAGAATCGGGTCAGCAGAGCTGCTCTAGAGCCTAAGAACTAGGTCAGCAGAGCTGCTTAAGAGCCAGAAAACCAGGTCAGCAGAGCTGCTTTAGAGCCAGAGAACCTTGGTCAGCAGAGTTGCTCTAGAGCCAGCAAAGCAAGTTAGCAGAGCAGCTTTAGAGCCATTGAACCAGGTCAGCAGAGCTGCTTTAGAGCCAAAGAACCATGTCAGCAGAGCTCTATAGATTGAAAGAACCAGGAAGCAGAGCTGCTTTAGAGCCATAGAACCAGGTCAGCAGAGCTGCTTTAGAGCCAGAGAACCAGGTCAGCAGAGCTGCTCTAGAGGCAGAGAACCAGGTCAGAAAAGCTGCTCTAGAGGCAGAGAACCAGGTCAGCAGAGCTGCTCTAGAGCCAGAGAACCAGGTCAGCAGAGCTGATTTAGAGCCAGAGAAACCAGGTCAGCAGAGCTGCTGTAGAGCCAGAGAACCAGTTCAGCAGAGCTGCTTTAGAGGCAGAGAAACCAGGTCAGCAGAGCTGCTGTAGAGCCAGAGAAACCAGGTCAGCAGACCTGCTCTAGAACCAGAGAACCAGGTCAGCAGAGCTGCTATAGAGCCAGAGAAACCAGGTCAGTAGAGCTGAGTTAGAGCGAGAGAACCAGGTCAGCAGAGCTGCTTTAGAGGGAGAGAACCAGGTCAGCAGGTCTGCTTGAGAGCCAAAGGACCTGGTCAGCAGAGCTGCTCTAGAGCCAGTGAACCGGGTCAGCAGAACTGCTTTAGAGCCATTGAACTGGGTCAGCAGAGCTGCTTCAGAGCCAGAGAACCAGGTCAGCAGAGCTGCTTTAGAGCCAGAGAACCAGGTCAGCAGCGCTGTTGTAGAGCCAGAGAATCAGGTCAGCAGAGCTGCTCTAGAGCCTAAGAACTAGGTCAGCAGAGCTGCTCTAGAGCCAGAGAACCAGGTCAGCAGAGCTGCTGTAGAGCCAGAGAAACCAGGTCAGCAGAGCTGCTTTAGAGGGAGAGAACCAGGTCAGCAGAGCTGCTCTAGAGCCAGAGAAGCAAGTTAGCAGAGCAGCTTTAGCACCATAGAACCAGGTCAGCAGAGCTGATTAGAGCCAGAGAACCAGGTCAGCAGAGCTGCTCTAGAGCTTAAGAACCAAGTCAGCAGAGTCGCTCTAGAGACAGAGAACCAGGTCAGCAGAGCCGCTGTGGAGCCAGAGAAACCAGGTCAGTAGAGCTACTTTAGAGGGAGAGAACAAGGTCAGCAGAGCTGCTCCAGAGGGAGATAACCAGGTCAGCAGAGATGCTCCAGAGCCAGAGAACCATGTCAGCAGATCTGCTTTAGAGCCATAGAACCGGGTCAGCAGAGCTGCTCTAGAGCCAGAGAACCAGGTCAGCAGAGCTGCTGTAGAGCTAGAGAACCAGTTCAGCAGAGCTGCTTTAGAGCTAGAGAAACCAGGTCAGCAGAACTACTGTAGAGCCAGAGAAACCAGGTCAGCAAAGCTGCTCTAGAGCCAGAGAACCAGGTCAGCAGAGCTTCTGTAGAGCCAGAGAAACCAGGTCAGTAGAGCTGATTTAGAGCGAGAGAACCAGGTCAGCAGAGCTGCTTTAGAGGGAGAGAACCAGGTCAGCAGGTCTGCTTTAGAGCCAAAGGACCTGGTCAGCAGAGCTGCTCTAGAGCCAGAGAACCAGGTCAGCAGAACTGCTTTAGAGCCATAGAAGTGGGTCAGCAGAGCTGCTTTAGAGCCAGAGAACCAGGTCAGCAGAGCTGTTGTAGAGCCAGAGAATCGGGTCAGCAGAGCTGCTCTAGAGCCTAAGAACTAGGTCAGCAGAGCTGCTCTAGAGCCAGAGAACCAGGTCAGCAGAGCTGCTGTAGAGCCAGAGAAACCAGGTCAGCAGAGCTGCTTTAGAGGGAGAGAACCAGGTCAGCAGAGCGGCTTTAGAACGGGAGAAATAGGCCATCAGAGCTTCTTTAGAGCCAGAGAACCAGGTCAGCAGAGCTGCTCTAGAGCCAGAGAACCAAGTTAGCGAGCAGCTTTAGTGCCATAGAACCAGGTCAGCAGAGCTGCTTTAGAGCCAGAGAACCAGGTCAGCAGAGCTGCTCTAGAGCTTAAGAACCAGGTCAGCAGAGTCGCTCTAGAGACAGAGAACCAGGTCAGCAGAGCCGCTGTGGAGCCAGAGAAACCAGGTCAGTAGAGCTGCTTTAGAGGGAGAGAACCAGGTCAGCAGAGCTGCTCCAGAGGGAGAGAACCAGGTCAGCAGAGATGCTCCAGAGCCAGAGAACCATGTCAGCAGATCTGCTTTAGAGCCATAGAACCGGCTCAACAGAGCTCCTTTAGAGCAAAAGAACCAGGTCAACAGAGCTGTTGTAGAGCCAGAGAACCAGATCATCAAAGCTGCTCTGTAGCCGAAGAACAAGGTCAGCGGAGCTGCTCTAGAGCCAGAGAACCAGGTCAGCAGAGATGCTCTAGCTGACACTGACTGACTGACTGACTGACACTGACAGATTGACACTGACTGACACTGATTGACTGACACTGACTGAATGACAATGACTGACACTGATTGACTGACACTGACTGACTGACACTGACAGACACTGATTGAATGACACTGACTGACTGACACTGACTGACACTGACACTGATTGACTGACACTGACTTACACTGACTGACACTGACACTGAGTGACTGACACTGACTGACACTGACTGACTGACTGATTGACACTGACTGACACTGACTGACTACTCTCTACTACTCTACTACTCACTCTCTACTACTCGCTCTCTACTACTCTCTACTACTCTCTCTCTACTACTCACACTCTACTACTCTCTACTACTCACTCTCTACTACTCACTCTCTACTATTCACTCTCTACTACTCGCTCTCTACTATTCTACTAATCACTCTCTACTATTTGCTCTCTACTTCTCTCTACTACTCACTCTCTACTAGTCTCTACTACTCACTCTCTACTACTCACTCTCTACTACTCTACTACTCTCTACTACTGTCTCTACTACTCACTCTCTACTATTCTCTACTACTCACTCTACTACTCTCTATTACTCTTTACCACTCACTCTCTACTACTCTACTACTCACTCTCTACTACTCTCTCTACTACTCACTCTCTACTACTCACTCTACTACTCTCTACTACTCACTCTCTACTACTCACTCTTTACTACTCACTCTACTACTCTCTACTACTCACTCTCCACTACTCTCTCTCTACTACTCACTCTCTACTCTTCTCTACTACTCACTCTCTACTACCCACTCTCTACTATTCGCTCTCTACTACTCTCTACTTCTCATTTGCCACTACTCACTCTCTACTACTCGCTCTGAACTACTCTCTACAACTCACTCTATTACTCACTCTCTACTACTCTACTACTCTCTACTACTTTCTCTACTTCTCACTCTCTACTACTCTCTACTACTCACTATCTACTGTACACTTTCTACTACTCACTCTCTACTATTCACTCTCTACTACTCGCTCTCTACTACTCTACTAATCACTCTCTACTCCTCGCTCTCTACTACTCTCTCCTACTCACTCCCTACTAGTCTCTACTACACACTCTCTAATACTCACTCTCTACTACTCTACTACTCTCTACTACTCTGTCTACTACTCACTCTCTACTATTTTCTACTACTCACTCTACTACTCTCTATTACTCTTTACCACTCACTCTCTGCTACTCTACTACTCACTCTCTACTACTCTCTCTCTACTAATCACTCTCTACTACTCACTCTACTACTCTCTACTACTCACTCTCTACTACTCACTCTCTACTACTCTCTCTCTACTACTCACTCTCTACTACTCACTCTCTACTACTCTCTACTACTCACTCTCTACTGCTCTCTCTACTACTACTCTCTACTAATCTCTGCTACTCCCTCTCTACTACTCACTATACTACTCACTCTCTACTACTCCCTCTTTACTACTCTCTACTACTCACTCTACTACTCACTCTCTACTACTCTCTACTGCTCTCTCTCTGCTACTCACTCTCTACTTCTCACTCTCTCCTACTCTCTACTGTTCACTCTCTACTACTCACTCTACTACTCACTCTCTACTATTCTCTACTAACTCTCTACTGCTCACTCTCTATTACTCACTCTACTACTCTCTACTACTCACGCTCTGAAACTCTCTCTACTACTCTCTACTTCTCTCTACTACTCACTCTCTACTCTCTACTCTACCTCTACCTCTACCTCTACCTCTCTACCTCTACCTCTCTACCTCTCTACCTCTACATCTCTACCTCTACACCTCTACCTCTACACCTCTACCTCTATACCTCTAACTCTCTACCTCTCTCTACCTCTCTCTACACACACACATATGCACATATATATGCATATGCATTTATATATATGTATGTGTATATATACATATATATACATACATATATAAACATATATATAATCTGTATATCTATATAAATACAAATATAAATGCATGCATACAAATACATATACATATACATATATGCATTCATATGCATGTTATGTACATGAAAGTTTGAAAAACACTAATACAAGCAAAGCTAAAAAGCCACCTAATTACAGACAGAATTGCTTTAACTTAAACGCATTTTCAATGCTTGTTTACTTGGTTCCATCAAGAAGGCATTCAGATGTATCACACATTTGCCATAAATTCTGAATGGTAGCTCTCTAGTTGCTCATTAGATCACTGTAGGAAAGCTACTGCTCACCAGGGAAGTATGTTGTTGGTATTCAAAGTGCATGTTTCAGTCTGCATGTCAGAATGTTTTAATGAAATAGAAGAGAGTTTGAGAAGTCGAAATGTGCACTAATTTTTCTTTCTGCAGCATTATTCATAATTTGTATGGCAAAATGAACCCCCTCATTGTGTTCCTTTGCAAATTAAATGTTTTAAGTGTTACCACTTTATTCCAATCAAGATGGCTTCAGGTGTGCCATACTTTTGTCATAAGTAAGACTGTTAGCGCTCTAGTTGTTATTTAGAACACTCTGGGACATTTTGTCATTGGGCTATACTTGGGCTACATCTGGGTAATAGTTGTGCTACATTTGGGCTCTTTTGTCTCTGGTAGCCATCTTGGGAGACTTGTTTGTTATGAAGTTTCCTGATTTCCTCATTTACTACAGTCTCCTCAGTAGGAATACCTTCAGTTTTTTGCTTTGATTCCATCAAGAAGGCATTCAAATGTGTCACACATTTGCCATAAATTCTGAACGTTAGCACTCTAGTTGCTCATTAGATCACTGTAGTAAAGCTACTGCTCACCAGGGAAGTCTGCTGCTGGTATTCAAAGTGCATGTTTCAGTCTGCATGTCAGAATATTTTAAGGAAATACAAGAGGATTTGAGAAGTCACTCAAAATGTTCCCTAATTTTTCTTTCTGCAGCACTAATCATACTTTCTATGGCAAAATGAACCCCCTCGTTGTGTTCCTTTTTAAATTAAATGTTTTAAGTGTTACCACTTTATTGCAATCAAGATGGCTTCAGTTGTGCAATACGTTTGTCATAAGTAGGACTGTTAGCGCTCTAGTTGTTCTTTGGAACACTCTGGGAAGCTGCAGTAGAACACAAAGGAATCAACTGACAGTCTCTGCCCTTATTGGATGTACATGTTTTACTGAGAATGTCAGACTTCATTCTCACATGACTGAGAAAGATAATGGGAATTTACAGAAAATATACTCTGGTTAGCTTATAGATCACCTTCCAAACCTCTGTGGGAAAAGCATGAGAAAATATTTTTCTCTCAAACATGATTCATGATATCCCAGCAGAAGGCTTTTTCACATGGTAAAATCACCTTAGAACACACCAGAATTCCTAAAACGAGTATGATTCCATCAACAAATGATTTATAATGTAACTAAAGTCTTAAAACCTTCTATTAACTGCAATGCTTTTTAACCCCTTCAGCGCTGCGCGGATTCCCCCGCGGTGCTGAAGGGTTCGAGCGCGGGCGGGGCCATGAGGGAACGGTTCCGTCATGAGCACAGCTCAACCGATGCTCATGACGGAATCGTTCTGTCATGAGCATGGAAGGGGTTAATAAGGTGCTATCATGTATATTGGTCCCAAGATGGCTGTCAACACTTCTTGGATGAAGTGCTGACAGCCAATCCGATCTCACAATGAGAAGTGTGGTTAGGCTCCGCCCAGATATATATGTGATTTTGATCTTCTCAGGAACAACTGAACAGATTGACACCATTTAAGCAAAAGCACCTCTTTGCCAAATTTGGTGTAATTCCGTTCAGCACTTCGGGCTGTAGCTGTGGCTAAAGGTCCTATGGGAAATTGCATGGGGAAAACACAGTTTGGGAACCCCCTTTTTTTCTCGGCCTCCACTACACAAATAATCCTGAGACTTTCAGGATAGGAGCGGACCAGAGCTGGCCAAAAGTTTTGAAAATTTCGTGAAGATTCATCAATCTGCGCCAAAGTTATTGGGAATAGAATGTTGCGGACTTACTATGCAAAATAGCTCATAACTATAACTACCTACTGGCGACCGCCAGTAGGTAATATATATATATATACTGAGCACTGATGTGGAAACAGCAACAAGGATTTAGGATGGATCCCGACAACTGAGGCCAATGTGTGGCTTTTAAAATATCCGGCAGTGACATTTGTGCATCCATTCAGGAAGAAAGAAAGCCGGTACTACAATTCCCACAGTACCTTGCACTGTCTCAATCGAGCATCCCATCTGGGGGTGTGATATTTGGATTATTTAAATGAGGGGAAATGTGACCGGCTTGCACTTACTTACCCGTCAGCCTGTGAGGAAGAAGATTAAAGACTTTGAAACGCGTCAGGCTGAATGACGGAAAGCTGTTAAAGGAATCAGAAATCGGCATGCCATCCATACCTAATAAAGGCTTGAAAGCATGTTGCTGTTGGAGTGCTGCTTAAATGGGTTGGGCAACCTTGGAGAGTATATATATATATATATATATATATATATATATATATATATATATATATATATATATATATATATATATATATATATATATATATATATATATTCACTGAAAAAACCATAGGTTTCAGGGGTGTTATAGTTAGCTGGACATTTCACTCGTACAAAACCATTAAAATTCCCCAGTTATAGTTAGTTCAGCTAACTATAACTCACGCGCCCGCAATCCACTGCTGATGACGTCACATATTACATCACTCATGACATGGTAAGTGACATCACTGATGACATCACTGATGACATCTCAAATGACATCACTGATGACATCACTGATGACGTCATCCAGTGAGTATGTGTTTTTGTAAAGTTTTAATATGTTTAATATACATAGGGAAAGGCCTGTTGAAGAATGAGTGGGTGTACAAGTGTGTGAATGGATGATTTTCTAGGTGCGTAACTGACTCTATAACTAAGTCATTAAATGTATCTTACTGCAGACTAGTGACTAAACTGAGTGAATGTCTGTATGTGTCTGTGTGATGGTGTATAAGTGGCTGCATGGTTTTGTGAATAGCTATATCTGTGTCTATATGGGTTATTGATTGCTTGTCTGAGTATCTGTATGGGTGCCTGAGTGTTTGTGTGGGTAGGGTGTGTGTGACTCTCTGCATAGATGTGTGAGTGGGTGATTCTATGGGTGCATGGTTTTAAGAGTGCAACTGTGATGGACTGTATGGTTGGGTGACTGTTTGTAAGAGTGTGTTAGTGATGGAATGTATATTTCAGTTGTACATGTGTCAGTAAGTAAATATGTGAAACGCAGTGTATGTCTGTGTAAGAGTATATAACTATCTATATGTGAAAGTGTGTGATTGTGGGAGTCCCTGTATGGATGAGTGTGTGCTTGTATCAGTAATTGTGTAAGAGCGTCAGAATCTGTTAGTATTTTTATGAGTAAGTGAACTTGAGTGTGTTTAACTGTATAGGTGAGTAAATTTGACTGTGATTAATTATTTGCATGACTGACTAGGTGTGTCAGTACCTCAATGGATGATAGGCGGTGTGTGACTGTCTATATAGGTGTATAAATGCATATGATAGCCCTGTATGAAGTGACTGTAATTATGAGTGACTGTACAGGTGAGTGAGTGGAGATATACATAGACCTAAGAGTCAATGAGTGGTTATGTAGTTATTGGTATTGCACTACCTTTGCTTTTCAAAATGTCCGTCTGAAATTTTGAGTCGGCGTTTCAAAGGTTATATTAGGGTGTGAGAAGATGCACTCATTTATCACATGGATGACGTCATCAGTGATGTCATCAGTGATGTCATTTGAGATGTCATCAGTGATGTCATCAATGATGTCACTGACCATGTCATGAGTGATGTAATATGTGACGTCATCAGCAGTGGATTGCGGGCGCGCGAGTTATAGTTAGCTGAACTAACTATAACTGGGGAATTTCAATGGTTTTGTACGAGTGAAATGTCCAGCTAACTATAACACCCCTGAAACCTATGGTTTTTTCAGTGAATTTGCAATGTTTTTTAAATGCTAATTCCTAACTATAACGTGTGTGAAACCTATGGTTTTTTCAGTGAATTTCAAATGTTTTTTAAATGCTAATTTATGAATTTTTTATTATATTTTTTATATATTTATTTTAGAACAAGTTACCTATGTATATATTTATAGATTATGTGTATCCTTTAATTTGGAATGGCTCTGCTTTTTTTTTTTTTATTTGGATAAAGTTAAACAGCATAGTTAATATCTTCTATTAACTTATATACATTTTAAATCTTTTTTTTGGGGGGGGGGTTTTTACCGTGCGCGCTCGGAGCACGCACCCAGGGCGCATGCGTACGTTTTCGTGTACGCATGCATACGTTATCTACGTACGCATGCGTACGTCATACTGCGCGCACACAGTACGCATGTGTATGTTTTTCGTGTACGCATGCGTACGTTATCTATGTACGCATGCGTACGTCATAGTGCGCGCACCCAGTACGCATGCGTACGTTTTTCGTGTACGCATGCATACGTTATCTACGTACGCATGCGTACGTCATAGTGCGCGCACCCAGTACGCATGCGTACATTTTTCGTGTACGCATGCGTACGTTATCTACGTACGCATGCGTACGCCATAGTGTGCGCTCCGTGCGCGCACTCAGACGTACTCCGCGTGCGTGTAACATTCGCGCGTAATGCGTATGCGCGCAACATACGCGCGTAATACACGTACTCGTTCGCGCATATGTGTTTGCTCCGCCGTGCGCGCACTGAGCGCGCACCCGAAGTTATGTGATTATAAAAAAACACTTTTTATTGGTTTATACTAATTTCACTTTCAGATTCTTCCAACACCACACCCACTCCCCTCATGGCAAGTCATGTGATCAAGAAACAACACTTTTCATTGGTTCAAAGTAGTTTCAGTTCCAGATTCTTCCAACACCACACCCACTCCCCTTATTATTACTAGGCCTGGGCGAAGCACTACGCTACGCTCGCGTAGTTTGCGAAGTTCGCGCTACTTCGCACTACGCGAACTGCACGTAGCACAGTGCGAACACGCGTAGCGTAGTGTTGCGTAGTGCTGCGGTCATTTTTTGCTTGCTCGCGGTCCTCAACGTCAAGTTGGCGACCGCGAGCAAGCAAAATGACATCCCGGCGAGACTTTTTCCTTGTTCGCGATCAGCAACTGCAAGTTGGCGATCGCGAGCATGGAAAATAAACCTCCCGGCGAGATTCCCAACGCGAGGAGGTCAGGTTTCTCATTGCGAGTGGTCGCGTATGCTCGCGACCGCTCGCGATGAGAAACTACTAGTTCGCGTTGAGAAAGCTGAAGCTCGAGTAAAAATCTACTCGAGCAGCAGAAAACTACAGCTCGCACTGTGCAAGATGCCATTTTCAATGCTTGTACAGTGCCGGTTGCTTGTCCGCACTGTGCAATCATTGAAAACAACATCTTGCACAGTGCGAACATGTTACTACGCAGTTCGCGAAGTGCTACGCGTAGCTCGCGTAGTGCGAACTTCACTTTGCGTAGCTTCGCGAAGTGCTACTTCGCGAACTACGCCCACCCTTAATTATTACTTCTGATTCCCTAGGAGAAGCAGCTAATCTGTTTTTGTGATACAATGGCAGAGCAGCAGCCATCTTCTGAGAGTGATCAGGATACTCTTGTGAGACAGAGACAGAGGAAGCAGAAAGACTCCTTCATGTGCCAGTTTTTCACTTTTCCTGAAGGCGAAAAGAAGGTGAATGCACCCAAAGTCACCTGCAAACTTTGTCACCGGACCTTATCACGTGGGAATCCTAATAAGAAATATTCTTTTAGTATTCACACAATGTTAAGGCACGTTGAAAAAGTGCATCCTGTGACTTATGCTCGAGCTGTAAGTGAAAACCCACCAGCAGCTCAGCCGAGCACATCCGCAACAGCTCAGCCGAGCACACCATTGGCAGCTCAGCCGAGCACTTCTTTTGCGGTGGTGCCTTCTCCTACTTCTACACCTCTGGATATACGCCCTTCTTCTCGGAGGCTGTATACACGGTGCATAGACTGTCATGCTCTCATTTCTATGGGTGAGACCAGTATTGATCTCATTGAGAGGAAATTAGAGCAACACTCATGCACCAGGCCATAGTTTTTTTCATTTTTTCGTTTTTCTCTTCCTCTGTCCCTACATTAACACAAGGGCTCTTTTTAGAGCCACATAACAAGTAAACACAAAAACTTGTTTTTTACATCTATTTGTCCATTTTGATTTGGGTGCGCGCACGGAGCACGCACCCGAAGTTATGTGATTATAAAACAACACTTTTCATTGGTTTATACTAATTTCACTTTCAGATTCTTCCAACACCACACCCACTCCCCTCATGGCAAGTCATGTGATCAAGAAACAAACACTTTTCATTGGTTCAAAGTAGTTTCAGTTCCAGATTCTTCCAACACCACACCCACTCCCCTTATTATTACTTCTGATTCCCTAGGAGAAGCAGCTAATCTGTTTTTGTGATACAATGGCAGAGCAGCAGCCATCTTCTGAGAGTGATCAGTATACTCTTGTGAGACAGAGACAGAGGAAGCAGAAAGACTCCTTCATGTGCCAGTTTTTCACTTTTCCTGAAGGCGAAAAGAAGGTGAATGCACCCAAAGTCACCTGCAAACTTTGTCACCGGACCTTATCACGTGGGAATCCTAATAAGAAATATTCTTTTAGTATTCACACAATGTTAAGGCACGTTGAAAAAGTGCATCCTGTGACTTATGCTCGAGCTGTAAGTGAAAACCCACCAGCAGCTCAGCCGAGCACATCCGCAACAGCTCAGCCGAGCACACCATTGGCAGCTCAGCCGAGCACTTCTTTTGTGGTGGTGCCTTCTCCTACTTCTACACCTCTGGATATACGCCCTTCTTCTCGGAGGCTGTATACACGGTGCATAGACTGTCATGCTCTCATTTCTATGGGTGAGACCAGTATTGATCTCATTGAGAGGAAATTAGAGCAGCACTCATGCACCAGGCCATAGTTTTTTTCATTTTTTCGTTTTTCTCTTCCTCTGTCCCTACATTAACACAAGGGCTCTTTTTAGAGCCACATAACAAGTAAACACAAAAACTTGTTTTTTACATCTATTTGTCCATTTTTTTTTTGGGTGCGCGCACGGAGCACGCACCCGAAGTTATGTGATTATAAAACAACACTTTTCATTGGTTTATACTAATTTCACTTTCAGATTCTTCCAACACCACACCCACTCCCCTCATGGCAAGTCATGTGATCAAGAAACAACACTTTTCATTGGTTCAAAGTAGTTTCAGTTCCAGATACTTCCAACACCACACCAACTCCCCTTATTATTACTTCTGATTCCCTAGGAGAAGCAGCTAATCTGTTTTTGTGATACAATGGCAGAGCAGCAGCCATCTTCTGAGAGTGATCAGGATACTCTTGTGAGACAGAGACAGAGGAAGCAGAAAGACTCCTTCATGTGCCAGTTTTTCACTTTTCCTGAAGGCGAAAAGAAGGTGAATGCACCCAAAGTCACCTGCAAACTTTGTCACCGGACCTTATCACGTGGGAATCCTAATAAGAAATATTCTTTTAGTATTCACAAAATGTTAAGGCACGTTGAAAAAGTGCATCCTGTGACTTATGCTCGAGCTGTAAGTGAAAACCCACCAGCAATTCAGCCGAGCACATCCGCAACAGCTCAGCCAAGCACACCATTGGCAGCTCAGCCGAGCACTTCTTTTGCGGTGGTGCCTTCTCCTACTTCTACACCTCTGGATATACGCCCTTCTTTTCGGAGGCTGTATACACGGTGCATAGACTGTCATGCTCTCATTTCTATGGGTCAGACCAGTATTGATCTAATTGAGAGGACATTAGAGCAGCACTCATGCACCAGGCCATAGTTTTTTTCATTTTTTCGTTTTTCTCTTCCTCTGTCCCTACATTAACACAAGGGCTCTTTTTAGAGCCACATAACAAGTAAACACAAAATTTGTTTTTTACATCTATTTGTCCATTTTTTTTTAGGGTGCGCGCATGGAGCGCGCACCCTATGATTTTTTTAAAAAAAATAATCGGTTTTTTTACCCTTTGTGATCCTTCAGGGACTCCCTGACAAAGACTAGGGGGTCAGGAAGTCTCTATCCTGCCCCCTTTCCATGTTCTCCACCTTTCTTTTAAATGGATACTTCTAACATGACTTCTACCTGCTAGCACAGCAACAGATCATGGAATACTGGTGTGACCAGAGAGATCAGAACTTCAGCACACAATGGGGCAGATTTACAAGCCCCTTGCGCCACTTTTGCGTCACTTTTAACATGGAAAAAGAGACGCAAAAGTGGCTCAAGGTGGCTTGTAAATCTGCCCCAATGTTTCTAATCCAAAGAGCAAGAGTGCTTAACTTTTCAAACCTAACAGCAAATCCAAAGTAATGTTCTGTGGGAACACATTTGTCTGAATCAATATAAAACATGCTTTCAAAAATGTAAACATACAGCCTAGTTTTTAGTGTTGAGTGGTCTGAAACAGCCAATGACTTGTTTTTAATATAAAAAAAAAATGTAAGCCTCCATTTTACAACTATCTTTCATTTCATAAACACATTCTACTGAAAGACAACTTCTGAGTGGATCCAGGTCTCCTCCTCACTCCCTGAATTAGACTACTGTTCTACAATTTAAAAGGAACATTGATTCCTTTTCAGCTCCTTTTTGAAAGAAACAAGAAGAAATTGTGAGGGGAGTGGCAAGGCATTTATAAAAGAGACGGTGTACATTTAACAGATGAAGCAAACAGAATCTTCCTCTTGAAGTTTAGATTGTGCATCAGTACTTACTTGTAGCTACACTTAAACTCTCAAAAAAGATAACGGCTCGTTTTAGAGACAACCACCATCAAAACACCTAAATTTGATTTTTAATTCTCTTTTTTTTTACGGCCATGAGGATTAGAAAATGGTGTAAGGGAAACTTAGAAATGGAGAGTGACGGGATGGAGGGATTCTGTAAACTGGAGTGAGAGAAAGGGAGTCAGGATGTCAATGAGCAAAGCAGAGTGAGGGAGATTGAAGCAAAGAATGCAAAAAGGAGAAGAGGTGTGAGATACATACAGGAGGAAGTGAAGTAGGAGAATACTGGTGACAATGAGTAAAGGATAGTGACAGTTACGGAAGGTGAGGGAAGGAAAACAACGGAGAAGGTTAAAAAATTAACATAGATGGACAAAGAGTGATGGAGAGAGGAGGAGTGGTAGAAACAGAGGGGCATGAGGGAGTTACGAAAGAGTAGCAAAGCAAGAAGAGACAGAGAAGAGGAATGAGAAAAGCAGAGTGAGGAAAGGTGAAGAAAAAGGAGCATGAAAAGGAATGTGTGAGAAATACAAATATTTAAAACTTACCTGATCTACAAAGTAACTTAATTAGAAATAAATGTTTTTTTTAATTTCAAGTAAAATGGATTAGATTTCCTAAATATTCTTTCAAAATATGAAAAAAAGAAAAAAAGTATTAATATCCAACAAAACATTTTCTTAAACAGTACATGTTTTTTCATATTTAACAAAGCAATTTTTTGCCCTTTTTTTCTGTTTTCAGAAGGTATTGAATTTCACTGAAAATAGTGATATCAATTGTATTCATCATTTAACAGCGGGCAAAAAAAAAAACAACCTGAAAGATTGTTTAAAAAAGCCCTGAATGAATCCTCACTAAAACAGACCTTGATAGAGATGTCACAAATATATTAAAAATACCTTCTAAGAGCAATAACTATTTGCATTAAATAACGTCTGTAAATCTTGCTGCTTAAGCACGTACACCAAAATATTATCTGTCAAACAAGTCCACAATTGTTACCTTTACCTTTCCATGAGGCCAAATGGTAATTTTAAAATCCTTTTTAATTGAAATATCCAATGTTAATCCGATAAAATTGAGCTAATGGTTTCTTCAGATGCTGGAATTTGTATCTAAAATTTTGGTTTTAGAAAAATTAAGTAACAATTTGTAAATCATAAAGCAAACGTTGCTTGAAAATCAATTGAGAATCATTACACAGTGTCCATCCTTTTTCACATTTAAGATAAACTGTGTAATGACCAGAAGTGATAGAAGGTCCATCATGAAAAATATTGCAACTGCAACAAAAGTTTTACCTGATATTGATAATTGATTTCCTACAAACTTCTTTAGTAAAGTTTCCAATTTAGTTCCATCTGCTCTACAACGTTGCATCATTAAAATGACATACTGTCCATATTTATTTAAAAATAACGTAGATAACATGTCTGATTTACATTGAGAACATTCCATGTTGTGATTAGCATCTTTAACTAATTTACTAAAAGTCACTGATTTACTCTCTGGTAATGTTAAATATATGAACCTTTCAGAATCAACATTACTGCTGCATGTGTTCATACAGTTTTCACAACAATGTTCCCATTTATATGAGACACCAAGTATATTTTCTATTTCTACCCCTTCATCTTCCAGTACCATAAGAACATACATTAAAAATTCCTGTGCATCTTGCTGGACATCTTGTGTAAACTGTGTACATCCAGAACATACATCTAAAAGATTTCTAACATCAGAAGCACTTTCTATTTTTGTTTTATCATTACTCAAGCTCTCATAAAGGAGACTCAGCAGAGAACAGAATCGTTTTCCATGATTTAGTATTATCTGCTCTTGCGAAATTTCAAGATAAAATACAACATTCAGCACTACATTTGCGTAGCAGTTGACACCAGAGCTATTTTCAAAATGACAACCAACAACCTCTTCAAGATTGTCCTTTTTCTTTTTGCTCGCACTCACATCAGTCTCCTTTTGTTTTCTCTTCTGTACATCCTCATTACAGATATTCTCAATTCTCCTTTTCCGACAAACAACACGTTTTTCAAATACAGGATACTGACCTAAATGAGGAGCATAGGTTCTTCTTAATCTATTATACTCCTTTACACATTTTGCATCAGCACTAACTTTTGAGTCATCAAAGTCTATCATGAATAAACCAGATAATGTTTTCACTCGTGACAAAGCAACATATGCCATTCCTTCTTTAAACACAGTAGATCCAATGTTTACAAATGCACTATCAACAGTTAATCCTTGAGATTTGTGAATAGTTACAGCATATGCTAGAGAAAACGGAAACTGCTTCCTACGTACATATAAGTCTTTCACAAGCAAGAAACAAACTGAACAATGACAAATGTCTTTAACCTCTTCAATCTGATCAAATTTTATCTTTAAAATTTCAATTCCAAATTTTTTCTGGTTGTTAACAAAACCCACAACTCTACCCATAGCTCCATTCACTAAACCTTTCTCTACATCCAAATTACGTCTTAAAATTACTCGAGAGTTCCTACATACAGAATGATTATTTTCTAAACCGGCTGTTTTCGAGATGTTTTTCTCTAGAGAATCCAATTTACTTGTCAATTTGCTTGTCAATATAATAGTTATACCTTCATGCTGTATTTTATCCACAGCTTCCAGTTTTATAATCTCTTCATTTTCCAATTTCAAAAGTTCTTGATTGAATATACAGCATTCCTGTAGTGTTGGCATTAAGCAGATTACAGTATTTTTTCAGCAATTTTCTTGTATATTTTCTCTGGAACTATTTGTTCTGTTGGAAACACGTTACATAGCAATCAACTCTGTAAAGCTTTCCTTCCATGTTCTGTGAGTACTCCAATTCTGATATATTTGAGAATACTTGCATAATCCTCATCATTGGCTTGCCTCATATTGGTAGTGAGTTCTTTATACTCAAAGTATGTTCAAATATTCACATTACCTATACTACCTAACGACTTTTTTGTTTCTTCATGTGTAAGTGTATAGAATACTGGTTGTCCTTTAACTGGAGTGAGCTGCAAAAGATCCCCAAAAACTATGACGTGTTTTCCTCCAAATAAGACGTCATAGTCTGTTTTTAGAATTTGCTGCATTCTTAAATGCACAAAGGCAAGCATTAAGTTTGATGCCATGCTTACCTCATCAATAATGAGTAGTTTCATTTTCTTCAATACTCTCGAAACTTCAAGACATGCTTCTCCTGTTAGCTTGTGGTATTGTATTTTGTTCTCATGCTCTACTGGTAACATTAGCAAACAATGTAAGGTAACTCCTTTTATGTTATACGCTGCTAACCCAGTTGGAGCAGTAACAACACAAGACAAAGTTGATTCCGTTTTGTTCTGTAGGTAGCTTCTAATTACTTTAATTAAGAAACTTTTTCCAGTTCCTGCTTGTCCACTCACATACATTCTGATTGGTTCAAAAGATGTGCATGAGCACTCTTTATTTTCATGTAGTAATCAGTGGTCAATTTTTTTAGTGACTTCCTCATAAATTTGTTGTTGTTCATCATTCAGTTGTTGTTCCATATTTGGTAAGTTTATTAAATCTTCCTGAGCTTGATTCATAGCTGTTTCCACTTCAGTCATGGCTATTGGTTGTCCTAGAGGATCTTGACTGAACGTCCCAGAACTTTGACTGTCTTGTGAACTGTCTCTAGCTACTTCAGCTGCAATTGTTGCTTTTTGTTCAATTTCTTCATTTAACATTTGAACATAAGCTCTGAAAGTACTGCATTCTATGCTATCTTTGCAAGCATTAAAGGAATCTTCATAGCTGTGAAAAACTCCAAGTAGTTCATCCTCTGAACGCCATGGTTTAAACAGCTGTAAAAGTGCCAAGTAGTAAAATTCCTTTTTTTCAGTAGTGTCGCAACTCAGCTTCCGGTGTTTAATCAAACTTCGTTTTGTTTGCTTCACCAAACATCCTTCCTCACCAGTAACTTTATATTTTCCATTGTTGATGTCTTCTGTGGCATTCCGTTTAAAAATGTAGTTCTGCAGCACTTCATAGAGACACATGTTCTCAAGATGATGACTTCTTTGTGGGTAATATGTGTCCAACATGTTTGATCTTAAAATGTCTGTACTTTGTGGTTCGTACTCAGCTAAATATTCAATTTCTCGAACAGATTTCAGGACCCGATTTCGCATTCCTGCAAGGCCTAAACTTACCCAAATTATTCTCCTGGATTTGGAGTACAGACTTGCAGATGATAACCTGTCTGAGCATTCGTAGGATCCAATTTCTCAATGCGATAACATCTTTAAACTGAAACTGTATAGCTTTTTACTGACAGTCTTCTCGTGAGAAATCACATTTCTTTCAATTCCGTTTTCTCAGATTTTGTGATGTAAGATGTGACATACCGAGCAACAGCAATAGAATTGTCAGCTACATATTGAATATCCATGTTAGCATTCCACATGGATAAAATGACTGGGTTGTAGTCATTTATGTATTTCGACTCTTCTTTTCTTCTTAGGTTGTAGGTATTTTTCGGCGATTTTCTTGTAATAGTATGTCGCACAGCTGACATAAAACTGTTTACTCTTCCTTTTGAAAGAACAGGTTGTGGAAATCCAAATCAACATTTTGTGTAGAATTTATCTTTACTTTTGTACTTCGTCGACAGTATTTCCCACACCGATGACTTTGGAAATGTAAAACTTGCTCTTTTAAGTTTTTCTCTTCTGTGCTTTTAGGTATAGCACATGTTGCATATTGTTCAATGAAAGATAAAACTGCTTCATCAGCATCTGTTCCAAATTTTGGTGCATCCTTGATCCACAACAGCATATGAATATGTGGAGCACCTCTTGCTTGGTACTCTTTTCGCCAAAAGAAAACCACAACTTCTCCAAGAGGTGGATTTTTTTTATTGCAGATGAAGGACATCATAGCCTCAAATCTATGATTGAAATATCTGCAAACATTAACCGGATCCAATGAGCACAATTCTCCTGCTGTCTTGTATTGGATGTTTTCAATATTTGAATTTGCCTCTCGAAGAAAATCCAGTAAATCATCCCAAACGTACTCTGCACAGCTTAGGGTAAGGAACCATGAAGGAGTTCCTAAATTCCGTAACATACATTTCAATTCTCCATGGCGTCGGTACCAATATTCATTAGTTCCACGCTGAGAAGCCATCAAATTAATCAATTGAGATTCCAAATGATCATCTCGCTGTTGCACTTTGTCCATAAAATCCTTTGCAGAGACATTATGTAGATGTACTCCAGTTTTCAAAATGTGATTTACTGCATAAGATAGTGCAGACAAGTCATTTTAAATAAAAGATGGAACAAATAAGGAATACTTTGACGAAATCTTGGATCTTCTGCATATAATCTTGTAGTCCGATACTCTGAAGCAGGAATCTGTACTGGACGTTCATCATATCATCCACCTTTTCCTGTAGGAAACAGCTGGGGAAAACAACGAGCTTCCAAGCTCTCCTCCCATACACTCATGGGAGTTCCTTGTGCTTTTTTCATCTGAAACAGATCAATAGTGTTTCCCATAACTTCTTTAGAATGAAGAGGATAATTGCTGAAATGTTCATAAATTTCTTCTTCTTTTGACTTATCCACTTTTTCAATTTTCCCAGTAGGTATTCCTGTGTCTGCTAGTAATTCTTCTTCATCTTCATCCATATAAATTGTTTCATATCATTTATTATTTCTTTTCAAATATAAATTTGCTCTTTGTACTTTTCGTACATCTACCAGCTCCTGCCAAATTTTCTTATTCTTTGTAGGTACACCATTAACCAGAATAACTAATGGTTCAGTTTCAACACTATCTGCATCAATTGTTTCCATATTTTTTTCAAATCCAATGGCAAATAGACAACTCTTCCTTTTAAACCTCTTTGTAAATCTGAAGGAGGTAATTTACCTGTTTTGGGCTCCATACGCACTATGGTCTGAAACGGATGGACACATTGAATGAGTATAGACTCATACGTATTTAAATCAGAAAGCTCTGCAGGAATATCAACCAATTCTAAATTATTATGTACAGCTCTATCTGGCATTTTATTTTCTTCTAACTTGTTATAAGAGTATTTACAAATACGCTGACCTTCACCCAAATCAAAACAATTTTCCAGAAATATATATGTTGCAAAATCCTTCCACTTATAATTATCTTTATTTTCACTTTTTTTATAGAGATCAACATTCCTTGTTTGAATTTTATAATAGCTTCTCCGGCAACAAATACAAGTAATATTTGGTCTTTCATTAGAGATGATCGTAAATTTTGTAATTTCATCTTCAAAATGTTTAGTAACAGTGAGTTCTACATTCTCTTCCACATTTTCCTCAATAACTGTGTCATTTCCTGCACTTTCTTGCTCTGGACCAAAGTAACAAAACTGAATATCATCAGTAACCTTCTGTCAAGACTTTGGCCACTACTACAACCATAGCGAGAGGCAACTCATGGACAAAACAAATTAAGTATCCGTGCAGGAAACGAAGGTGTATGGCGCCCAAAATCCTGTTGAAACAATGCTTAACAATTATAAGAAACTCAGGTGAGGAAAATGGCCGCGCAGATGGGCACAAATCCGAAGCAGGTCGGCGGTCTAGTGTTTCCCCTCACGCGACAATTAGGGAGCTCAAGGTGCGCGTTCCACAGGGGAACTGCGCACTTCAACTGTAGTCTTCTGGAAGAGTGTAGCGTCACAGTGAGGCGCAGAACTTGTTTTGTTTTTACCTCAGGAAATAACGTTATCTCAATTTTTGGTTCTATTACGCATGCGCAACGTGGGATTCAACTTTTCTGACAAGAAATTATCGAAGGAAGAGAATTTCAAGCCGTGCTTTGGTCTTCTTGTCCCAGTTGCGGTATTTATTCCAACCTTCCTAGCATACCTAAGGTAACACCTTTGTAACGCTTCATGTTTCCGATGACAGTGTGGTGAAACTTCAACCCAAATGAACAACAGTGCTTATGTGATATTATAACAGCGTTTTGCCAGAAGCATCTGATACAGAGACTTAAAATTGACTCGGGGCATCCAGATATTTGTGCATTTGGGAGCATCTCAGTGAGTTATAGCTCATTCCAGAATAAAATACAGACAGTTGGATAAATAAGCTACCACTCGTAGTTAAGGTAAATAGGAGAGCGCTAACTAAAAGTATATATCCAGAGTGACAGGTTCTTAGGAAATGTATTTACAAGTGCTGTCTTCTTTCCTTTATATTCAGATGCAGAATTAACCCAATTATAAAACATCACAGAGAGAAGCAATAGCCTGGGGTCGACAGGGTAAATTTAGTGTTGTGTTGATACATCAAGCATTAAACATGTTTAGGCAGTTTTTACATGTATGTCTTTAAAATCCAGGTGCAGTAAGAAGACCCACCCAGACGACCGTGTGAAGTACCATCAACTTACCAGGCTGTCTCTCTTGTTTCTCGTCCACTTCCCCTTTCCCCCCTGCTTTAGTCGCTACCTCGAGTTGTTCTCGGGTGGTGCCTGAGGTGGCGGGGCGTTGGGACCATCATCGGCTCCTGTGGAGAATTGGTACCTTGACAGATTGAAGTGCCAGCTAATCCACCTGAGCCGATATGGCTGAGGGTTTCGATTTAAAGGCTTTGGCTGGAGTACTTGAAGGTTTACAAAACCAATTGACTCAATCAGCTGATGAAAATCGGAATCTTAGGGAGGAGATTAGAAGGTCTCAACAGGAGACACACCAAATTAAACTGAAAATGGAAGAGTTCCTTGCTGGAACCACTCCATTAGAGACAACCCGTGGGTCAGCGGCAGACGTAGCTACACAAGTTATTCATTCAGTTGCCCCAATAGTACCTTTAGCTAATCCTGAAAGATTCAATGGGGATCCTCACAAGGCACAGATATTTCTGACTCAGTGTTCCTTACACTTTTTGTGTAGATCGGTAGTGTTTAAGGAAGAGCAGGCTAAGGTTGCATTTGTGCTGTCGTACTTGAGTGGTGATGCTGCCGCCTGGTCAATGCCTTTGATCTCTCGAAATGACCCAGCCCTGTACGACTATGAGCTGTTTAAGAAGGAATTTCTGAGAATTTTTGATCGGAGAACCGCCAACCAAGCTACAGACAACGAACTGCTGGATCTGAAGCAAGGGAGTCGTGATTTGGTAGCGTATATCGCACAGTTTAACAAACTAATTGTGGAGACCAACTGGCCAGAGGATAAACGTTCAGCTTTATTCTATCGAGGTCTAAAGGATGACTTAAAGGACGCCCTAGCCCAAATACCCAAGAGACCTCAAGAAATTTCAGAGTTGATTGATCTAGTCCTTCAAATCGATCATCGATTATATGAAAGACGTTCGGAGAAGAAGAAGGAGTTCCGGTCTTTTGTTCCCCGTTGGGACCGCGTCAAGACAGACAGTAGCAAATCAGATACAGTCAGTGGAGAAGAACCTATGCAGATAGGGTCCATTAGAGGGCCTCTTACCAAGGAAGAGCGAGAGAAAAGACAAACAAAAAATCTATGCATGTATTGTGGAGATTCTGGACATTTTGTCAAAGACTGCCTCAAAAAACCCAAGACCAACTTGGGGTTAAAAGACAGATCCCATCAGTAGAGGGAGTTGCCCTGGTGGGAAACAAGGATCAGTCGACTCCTGAACACCAACAATTAGTTAACACACTACAATCGTCAGCTCCGCACTTGATCGTGTCATTTACAATTAAGTTTGGGCACAAGGAGGTTCCTGGGGTGTCAGTCATGATCGACTCTGGAGCCACGGGGAATTTTTGTGACCTGAGCTACGCCAAAGAAATAGGAGTTAGAGCAATCAAAAAGAAGAATCTTGAAGTGGTCAAGTCAGTAGATGGCTCAAACCTCACGTCAGGGCCCATTACAGATGAAACTGAGACTTTAGAGTTAGTTGGTTTACAGAGTCATCGAGAATACATTAGATTCAATCTCATTGATGCTCCACAGTTTCAACTGATACTTGGTTTACCCTGGTTGACTGAGCACAACCCCACAATTGACTGGGAAAGAAGAACAGTCAAAATGAACTCTGAGCATTGTATCCAGAATTGTTTCGCAGGAACTAAAACCAGGTCAGAAGGAACTCCAGCTACTGAATTGGCTCAACTCACCAATTGCATATGTGCTTTAAAAACACAAGAAATCCCAGTGGAATATCAAGATTTGGCAAGTGTATTCGACAAAAGAAATGCGGAGAGGCTTCCGCCACATCGGGAATACGACTGCAAGATCGAGTTAGAACCCGGAGCCACCTTGCCGTGTAGTCGTATCTACGCCTTGACTGAAGCAGAAAATGTCTATCTCAAGGAATACATAGACGAATACTTGAAGATTGGCTTCATTCGACCTTCCCAATCGCCAGTGTCATTCCCGCTATTTTTTCGACCCAAAAAAGACGGAACTCTTCGCACCTGTATAGATTACAGAGCCTTGAATCAGGTAACTGTGAAGAACCGATACCCGTTACCTCTGATTTCACCTCTACTGGATCAAGTCAAAAGAGCTAAAGTTTTTACTAAACTTGATTTACGTGGCGCTTATCATTTGGTGAGAGTGGCTGAAGGTGATGAGTGGAAAACAGCCTTCAGGACTAAATATGGCCTTTTCGAGTATCAGGTAATGCCATATGGATTAAGCAACGCTCCTGCGGCATTTCAGCATCTTGTAAATGATGTTCTTCGGGAATATCTGGATCGAGTAGCCGTGGTTTATATCGATGACATTCTAATTTTCTCGAACAGCCTGGAAGACCATGTAAAACATGTGAGAGCAATCTTACAAACATTATTAGAAAATCATCTATTTGTCAAGTTGGAAAAGTGCTCTTTTCATGTTGAGCGTGTGGAGTTCCTCGGTTTCATAATATCTGCTGAAGCAGTTGCTATGGATCCCGCAAAGGTGCAAGTCATTCAAGACTGGTCTTCACCAAAAAATGTGAAGGAAATACAAAGCTTCCTTGGCTTTGCCAATTTTTATCGAAGATTTATTCCAGATTTCTCGGCCAAGGTGTCCCCTATTACTCAACTCCTGAAGAAAGGAAAGAAATTTGAGTGGTCCAACGAGGCTGAAGAAGCATTTCAAATCCTAAAAAAAACCTTCATTACAGCCCCAATTCTGGTGCACCCAGACCCGGAGCAGGCCTTCTTTGTGGAAACCGATGCGTCAGACTTCGCTACCGGAGGGATCCTGTCACAAAGGGACAAACTGACGGGGCAGCTTCATCCAGTGGCATTTAGATCAAGAAAGCTGACAGAACCGGAAATTAACTATTCAATTGCCGACAAAGAACTGTTGGCTGTAAAAGAAGCCTTCCAGGATTGGCGACACTACTTATTGGGAGCCAAGCATTGCGTGACAGTATTCACAGACCACCGTAACTTGCAGTTTCTGAAATCAGCTAAAACACTCACTCCACGGCAACTAAGATGGTCTCTGTACTTTTCAGACTTTAACTTCGTGATCACCTATAAACCTGGAATAAAAAACGGAAAAGCGGATGCCTTGTCCAGAATGAATGCACCAGAAGAATTGAGAGTCCCTAAGATGGAACCAATCATTCCTTTGAATAAAATTGTGGGAGCTGTCCATCTGGAAGAATTTACTCAGGAAATCCGAGAAAACTGCTCAGACAGAGTTTGGGAAGAGTGGGTCGGCGAGGACAATAAGAAAACAATTTCAGAAGGTCTTCCGTACTATAATGGAAAATTGTATCTTCCTACTGAAGACTTGCAGATCAAGGCCCTGAAGGGATGTCATGATGATCGATTGGCGGGTCACAAGGGCGTAAAGAAAACTCTAGAGTTGATTGAAAGGAGTTTTTGGTGGCCTGGCATGGCAACTCAAGTGGGACAGTACGTTTCAACGTGTGAGACTTGCATAAAAGGGAAGCCCAGTAGGCAGGCTCCACAGGGGCTATTGCAACCCCTGCCTAATGCACCTTACCCATGGCACACTGTGTCTTTAGACCTGATAGTAGATCTACCAGATAGTCAGGGTTATACAGTCATATTGGTGTTAGTGGATTCATTTTCCAAAATGAGCCATTTCATTCCGTTAAAGAGATTACCTACAGCCCCACAACTAGTCCAGATATTTAACCAACACATAGTTCGGGCACATGGGATTCCACAAATAATCATTTCTGACAGAGGAACTCAGTTCATTTCTAAATTCTGGAAAACCTTTATGCACAGTTTAGGAATTGACACACGGTATTCAACCAGTTATCATCCTGAAACCGATGGTCAGACTGAGAGGGTCAATCAGGAGCTGGAACAATATCTGAGACTTTATTTGTTGGAGCAGGATGGAAACTGGTCGGATCTCTTGTGGACTGCGGAGTTTGCTTACAATAATGCAGTGCATAGCTCAACTGGGTATTCACCGTTCTATCTGAACTCTGGAAGACACCCAGATTTAATGGTGGGAAAATTTGATGAGACAGTGCCAGCAGTCACAGTAATGGTGAGGGAGTTGAAGAACTCATATAAAAGAGCACAAGCAAACTTACTCAAGGCAAAAGAGTCCTACAAAAGACAGGCGGATAAGAAGAGACGGGTGGGCACCCAGTTCGTGGTGGGAGATCAAGTCTGGTTGTCCACTAAACATCTGCGACTAAAAGGGAATAGAAAGTTTCAGCCGAGATTCCTCGGTCCTTTCAAGGTCCTCAAGATTATTAATCCAGTAGTGGTGAGGTTACAACTGCCTAAACAGTTAAAGATCCATCCAGCTTTTCACATATCCTTGCTAAAAAAAGGTCCTCCTAATGCAAGACTGAAACCAAACCCCCCCGCTGTTAGAGTGGAGTCAGGAGATGATTTCGAAGTGAGCAGAATTTTAGACTCAAAAATCTCCAGAAACACATTGCATTACTTGGTTGATTGGAAAGGGTTTGGCCCTGAGGAAAGATCGTGGGAGCCTCATTCCATAAGATCAATCCCTCGAAACCAAAATTGGGGGAGCCCCTTTTGGAGGGAGGTACTGTCAAGACTTTGGCCACTACTACAACCATAGCGAGAGGCAACTCATGGACAAAACAAATTAAGTATCCGTGCAGGAAACGAATGTGTATGGCGCCCAAAATCCTGTTGAAACAATGCTTAACAATGATAAGAAACTCAGGTGAGGAAAATGGCCGCGCAGATGGGCACAAATCCGAAGCAGGTCGGCGGTCTAGTGTTTCCCCTCAAGCGACAATTAGGGAGCTCAAGGTGCGCGTTCCACAGGGGAACTGCGCACTTCAACTGTAGTCTTCTGGAAGAGTGTAGCGTCACAGTGAGGCGCAGAACTTGTTTTGTTTTTACCTCAGGAAATAACGTTATCTCAATTTTTGGTTCTATTACGCATGCGCAACGTGGGATTCAACTTTTCTGACAAGAAATTATCGAAGGAAGAGAATTTCAAGCCGTGCTTTGGTCTTCTTGTCCCAGTTGCGGTATTTATTCCAACCTTCCTAGCATACCTAAGGTAACACCTTTGTAACGCTTCATGTTTCCGATGACAGTGTGGTGAAACTTCAGTTCAAAAGATTTTTATTGGATAAGTAAAGGTGTCAATACATAAGAAAAAATACAAACATATCTTCAATATAAGAGAGGAGTAAAACATAGTGATGGAAGTATACAATTGATTCTAGGATAGCAAAGAATTGAGGCTAAATAACAAAAGACAGTGCTGATAATAATGAGCAATATAGTAGCTTATATAAAAAGAGTAATGCAAAATGAAAAGCCATGTGAATCAAGGAGGTTTGGAGACCTCTTGCTGAATAGGTGACATATGAGAGGAACGTTTAGCACAGGTATCTAGGTACAAGGTTACAGGAAGCCATAAATCGTGCCGTTTAGCAGCTAAGCTAAGGGGGTATACAAAGACAGTATCTAGCCTGTGATTATGACAAACATTGTACCACCATGCTTTGAAAGAAATATTCGCAAAGTTTTTCCAATTGACAGTGATTTGCTGGAATGCAACAGCTAACAACAAATCAACAATCTGCGTATTGAGATCAGTATCATCCCAGCAAGGAGAGAGGCTCCCTAAAAAAATATTGACATAAGAGAAGCGGGATGTAGTGCGGAATATGGCGTTGATTTGGGCCCAAACTAGTGTCCAAAAATTATGCGTAAGAGTGCAGGAAAAAAGCATGTGGTAAAGAGTGGCCTCAGGAGTCGAACAGGACCAACAGAGATCCGGGGTAGAAGAAAACCTCCTGTTCAACACCTGAGGAGAAAAGAGAAGCCTGTTGTAATTAAAGAAAAGGGTTTGTGTGAGAGAGGCAGCTCTAGATGTCTTGCGAAGTTTGGTCCATAATTTGTCCCAAAGAGAGGTGGGCCAAGAGATGGCAAGATCAGATTCCCACTGTTCCTCAACTTTGGATTTTGGTCTAGGTGTGAGGCTCGTATGAAATGAGTGATATATTGAGGAGGCTGTAGGGTGGGTACGCAGGAAGGAATGAAGCTGTGAGGTAGGATTGGGAGGGTGAGGTTGCATGAGGGGATTAGAGAGAAGAGCATAAGTGGACATAACTGCATTTTTAAGCATAAGATATTTGCTAGCAAAAGAACGAGGTAGATGGAAGTTTTGGCTAAGAACAGAGAAGGATAAGAAATCAGAATTAGAAAAGAGTTGAGATACCCAGATCAAACCCCTCTGTCTCCAAGTTTTCCAATAAAAGGGCTTACGATTGATGGATATACTGTTATTGTGCCAAATAGTGGAATTGAGAAACTCTGCCATAGAGGAGGGGGGACCTGGAGAGGTGGAAAGAAGCAATTTGGCTGTAAACTTGTGAATGGGAATGGAGGAGAAGTGGGGCTTACGAGAAAATGAAAGGTATTCAGCAAAAGTAAAAGGGGATAAAGAAAGGTGTTCAATGACAACCCATAAGGGGGACGGCTCATCAGGGTCTTGCAACCAATGGGAAGCTTGCCGCAAAAGGAATGCCTTGTGGTAAGCGGGAAAATTCGGAAAGTTAACTCCACCCCCAGACTTGGGGAGTTGCAATCTGAGCAAGGACATACGTGCTTTTTTGCCGGACCAAAGAAAGGAAGAGAGAATAGTGTTGATTTTCTTAAAAAACTTAGCAGGGATAGGAATTGGAATGTTGGAAATGGTGTAAAGGACTAATGGGGAGAGCATCATTTTAATCGTGTCAAGACGGCCCCACCAGGAAAGGTACAGTGGGTGCCATCTGGAAGTAAGGTCGGATAGTTTCTGGATGCACTTATTAAGGCATAACGAAACAGTGTCGGAAAGGGAGGGGGTAATGTGCAGACCAAGGTATTTGATGTGTGAGGAGCTCCAAGTAAATTTGGATGCCATAAAATCCGGTTTAAAAGTGAACTTAGTAAGGGGTAAAATCTCACACTTGTCATTATTTAGCTTATATCCTGAGATCTGAGAGTAATCGTGAACTTCAGCTAGGAACGCGGGGATAGAAGTGGTGGGATTAGACATGAATAATAGAATATCGTCCGCGTAGGCAGCAAGCTTAATATTAGTTTGGGAAATTTGGAACCCATGTAAGTTAGGATTTTGACGAAGTTTTGAGAGAAAGGGTTCCAAGGCCAGATTGAAAAGAAAGGGGGAGAGAGGGCAACCCTGACAAACACCTCTACCTAGATTGAAAAAAGAGGAGACTAGACCATTGGCGCAGACCGCCGCTCCAGGACTGGAGTAAAGGAAGGAGATAAAAGAAATGAAATGCGGACCGAACCCAAACCACTTAAGGGCGGAGAAAAGGAAAGTCCACTCCACCCTATCAAACGCTTTTTCCGCGTCTAGGGCAATGGCTGCTAGTGAGTCTTGAAACTGTGAAGATTTGGAAAGGACATTAAACAAAAGTCTGGTGTTATCTGTGATGAAGCGACCCTTAACGAAACCAGATTGTTCAGGGCCTAGCAGTTCGGGAAGAAAAGGGTCTAGTCTTATGGCGAGAGATTTGGCATATAATTTATAATCAATGTTAACCAAAGAAATTGGTCTGTAATTCTTACAATGCTGAGTATCTTTTCCTTCTTTGGGTATAACACAAATGTGAGCGTCTGAGAATGTACCTGAAGAAGAGCCACTTAATATGAAGGAGTCAATAAGGGAATGTAGCCTGGGCAGTAACAGTTTAGAAAAATGCAAATAAAATTCAACTGTGAATCCATCTGGGCCAGGGGCCTTGTCTTTCTTGAGTGACTGAAGTGCGGTAAGTAATTCATCACTAGAGATTGGTGATTCAAGGGCAGATAGATCAACAGGGAAATTGGAAGGTGGTTGAATGCTGGCAAAAAAAGTAGCAAGAGAGTGAACAGTGGGGTGCGTTTCAGAAGAGTAGAGTTTGGAATAGAACTGGGAAAATTGCTCTAAAATATCGACATCTGTATGCTTTAAAACAGAATTAACATCGTAGACAGATTCAATATTCAGTTTGTTTTGCTTGACTTTTAGATAGTTGGCTAAAACCTTCCCCGCTTTATTTTTACCCCCATAGAATTTTGAACTAGATTTCAACAAGTACAATGAAGCATCCTCAGTGGATTGTTTGTTAAATTGCAACTTGGCAGCAATGAGAGCAGTCAAACTTTCCTGCGAATGGGAAGTATAGAAAGAATGCTCTAATTTTTTAATCGTAGAAAGGAGGTCACTGGTGCGTTTACGAGCATTCTTACGTTTACTAGCCACAAATCTGATAATAAAGTCCCTGGCTGCTGCTTTATAGGCGTCCCAGATAACATGGTTGGGCATGGTTGGTGTGTCATTAATATTGAAAAATTCTGTGGTGAAATCTACAAAGGAGGTGGAGAAATTGGGATCGAGGAGTAAGGCATTGTTAAAACGCCATCTCTTTGGTCCATTGGACTTGGGTAAAATGTCAATGTTAATCAAAACGGGGGCATGATCAGAAAATAAGATGGGACCGATGTCAGCATGGGAGAGGGATTGGGACATGTGATGGGAAAGAAAAATATAGTCAATACGCGATTGCGAATGATGGGTCGGGGAGTAGAAGGTGAATTCTTTAGAAGTAGGGTTACAAAGACGCCAAGCATCAATGAGTTTATGTTGGGATATCGCTTGAGCAAAGAGCTTGTGGGACTTATTAGGGACAAAAGATGCCTTGGAGTTTCTGTCTAAAAAAGGATCAAAGGGTAAGTTACAATCACCTGCTAGGATAAAATTATCATCAATATATTCAGTGATGCGGGAGGCCATTGCGCGCCAAAAGACAGGATCACCACCAGTGGGGGCATAAACATTAAGTAGGGAAAGAGGGACACCCTTCGAGGAAAGTTTGACATACAACCATCTACCTTCGGGATCTGATTCAGAAACCAAGAGCAAATGAGCAAGGGATTTGCGGACTAGTACAACCACACCGTTTCTTTTACCATCACCCGGAGATGAAAATACAGCACCCACCCATCCTCTTTTAAGTTTAGCAGCTTCAGCATCAGACAGATGGGTTTCTTGTAAAAAGGCAATGTCTACATTTAATTTGGCTAAATGAGAGAGAATTTTTTGTCTCTTGATAGGAGAATGCAGACCTTTAACATTCCAGGAAACAATTCGAACTGACATTAAGGGTTAAAGAACGAGTGGACCAAATGGAGAATAGGACAGCAAGGAAAAGCCTCGGACCAAGAAAGGACACGAGAAAAAGAGAGGATGAGGTGAGAACAAACATGATGAAACATGAGCAAAAGAAAAAATGAGAGAGGGACCAGAGAAGCCATGTAAATAGCAAAGAGCCAAAAGATTAATAAGAATGATTAGAAGACACAGCAATTCTCAGAGTTAATGGTAAGTGAGGGCCAAGGGAAAAAAAGGTAAGTAAAGAAAGGTAAACACAAGCAAGAGATCCAATATGCAATGGGGAGAAAAATGAGTGAAGAAAGAGAAGAGAAGAAGAACCATGGAAGAGGTAATGACACCAATAAACCTGAGAGCATCGGGGGAAAGGGTAAGTTAAGAAAATATAAAACAAAGAGAGATATGATAAATAAGGAATGAAGAGTACTTACGGGGGTTAACATGGGAGAAATACAGTCAGGAACTGGGAACAAGCGAAGACAAACGTAGAGACGGGGGGAGGGAGGTAGGGCCAACTGGGAGAAGCAAGGCATTCGGGGTGAAGGAGACGTCCAACCAGAGAAAACAAAACGGAACGCAAAACAATGATCTGTGAAGGGAGAAAAAGAACAAAGTTAGGCAATCAAATACCATGAAGATAAAAAACAAACATATGATCAGCTAAGGAACCAGAACAACAATATCGGAAGCTAAAATAAAAGATATAATCTTGACGAAAGAACATACAATCTGAAGAACCAGTAAAAATGAAAGCACTAAAGCATAGTAAATTGGGGAATCAAACTGCAACTACAGAAAGAAGTCATGGTGGGTGGGAAGAGGGACCAGACAGCTCCATATCACCTTGGCCGCAGGAATTCAGGAAGCTTCGAAGTCGTGCAGGATCCTCATATGTTGTAGTCTAATTATTATGAGTCACCTTAAATAGACAAGGATGAAAGAGCCCATATCTGGCACCAATGGAGCGAAGGTCAGGTCTCATGTCTAGGAAGGCCTTGCGACGATTTGCAGTGGTCCTGGCATAATCCTGTGCAAAGAACAGAGTGGAACCTGACCATGTGAGACGAGGAGAGGCTCTGGCGGCTGAAAGAACTTTCAACAAGTCTGTGTACTCTAAAAAGTACATTATTACACCCCTAGGCTTTGATGACGCGGACAGTGAGGATGATGCTCGACCAAGCCTATGAGCACGTTGGATATTCAGTGAGGTGTCATCAGGTAGGTGCAGAAGCTTAGGAAGGAAGGACTTGAAGAAACTGATGGGATCATTCCCCTCACAACCCTCCACCAGGCCGTAAAGACGAAGATTATTGCGTCTGTTGCGATTTTCAAGGTCCTCCACCTGCTTCTGGAGAGAGGAAATCTGCGCGTGCATGTGGGAGACCTTGGTCGCAGAGTCCTGAAGAGAGGAGACGTCACGCTCCACCGACGACACTCTTTCATCCATCGAAGCCCAATTGTCAGTGAGAATCTGCAACTTAGCATTAGTCTCTTCCATGTAAGGGCGCAAGGCCCGTATCTCTTCGAGAAGTAACTCCATAGAGATGGGCGAAGAGGACTTAGGAGGCGAAGGGGGGTCCTTTTTTAACCTCTTAGAGTTCGCTTTTGCCGAAGATTGTGAGGAGGCGTCCGCAGTCGACGTCATCTCAGTTGAAGCTTCCAAATGAGCCAGTGCCGTGAATAACTTGGAATTTTTAATGAAATTACGCTTTTGAATTCTACTGGAGCAATCCGCCATCAGCACGCCTATGGAGCGTGAGGTCTTAAGATATCCTTTTGCCCGACTCAAAAAGGACCAGAAAGCAGATTAATACAGAAATATGCCAGGCCGAAAAATTGGACTCATAAGTGTTGGAGACTGAAGTCATGAAAATGGCCGCCTTTCATGAGGAGAGGTGAAAATTCCAGTCAAATCATGTAAGGTGATTATTATCTCAGCGTTCGACTAAAAAAGCTCCAAAGGACAGATTAACGTAGAGGTGTGCCAGATAAAAAGAAAAAAAAACTGGAGACGTAAGTATCAAAGACTAAAGTCATAAAATGGCCGCCGTGCATGAGGAGAGCCAAAAATTCCAGTCAAAACCATGAAAAAGGTCACCATTACAGAAGAAAAATAAAGAAAAGTCACCTTAGAGTATTGGTCCGCCACATTTGTGCCTCAGGGGGTGCTGGGGTCATTTGAGTGCGAACGAGGCATCCAGGAATCCCATGCGCGCTAGGGCGCGCTGCTGAAGCGTTTGCGGGCAAAAATAAACAAAATGGCGGTCGCGGCCGATGACAAGCCGCGACCGGAGGTGAAATGGGCTGTAAAACCCAAAGTAGCTGTGCCTTAGGAACGAAAGGGGGATGAAAGTGAGCCTGGCATCTTCCGGTGCGAAGGGCTTCCCTCCGTTACTGGAACCAGGTACGCGAACCGCCGGTATCCTCCGGTTCGGACGGAGCCGTCACCCGGACGCCGCCATCTCCCACGGGCGCCTAGCCACGCCCCCGTGTGGTGAAACTTCAACCCAAATGAACAACAGTGCTTATGTGATATTATAACAGCGTTTTGCCAGAAGCATCTGATACAGAGACTTAAAATTGACTTGGGGCATCCAGATATTTGTGCATTTGGGAGCATCTCAGTGAGTTAGCTCATTTCAGAATAAAATACAGACAGTTGGATAAATAAGCTACCACTCGTAGTTAAGGTAAATAGGAAAACGCTAACTAAAAGTACATATCCAGAGTGACAGGTTCTTAGGAAATGTATTTACAAGTGCTGTCTTCTTTCCTTTATATTCAGATGCAGAATTAACCCAATTATAAAACATCACAGAGAGAAGCAATAGCCTGGGGTCGACAGGGTAAATTTAGTGTTGTGTTGATACATCAAGCATTAAACATGTTTAGGCAGTTTTTACATGTATGTCTTTAAAATCCAGGTGCAGTAAGAAGACCCACCCAGACGACCGTGTGAAGTACCATCAACTTACCAGGCAGTCTCTCTTGTTTCTCATCCACTTCCCCTTTCCCCCCTGCTTTAGTCGCTACCTCGAGTTGTTCTCGGGTGGTGCCTGAGGTGGCGGGGCGTTGGGACCATCATCGGCTCCTGTGGAGAATTGGTACCTTGACACCTTCACTACATCTGATACAGATCCACGAAACAGAGCATTATTCAACTCATTTAACTTTAGTGCTGGACTTTTAGCAAAATACAATGTTCTCACAAACGTTCTCATTTCAGTATGATGTACAGCCAGCATCCTAAAATGGTGAAAAACACTCTGACAAACTTTCCTAGATAGACAAGACAGAGAATGTCCTTGCAAACCAGTATTCTCTCTCACTCTGCATGGATCTAGTCTTTGAAGCACCTTAATCTTCTGTTTAACACTCTTTTTACTATATTCTCTGAGAAAATCACGTAATTTATCAATAGATTCCTGTCGTACAGTACAAATACTACTACAATTCCAAGTGTACACTGGGGCTTTAGGACGTCTCCCCATAACCTCGTCAGCTAACACTTCTTCCTCATTTCTTGGAACCATTTTCTCCTTTTCCACTACACTACCATCTATTACTTCATAAGCTCGACCATTGGTGTCAACTGCATGCAACAAACTATTACTTTGAAGATAACTCTCTTCATTAAAAAAATGGTTCAGTACTTGAACTGTGCTTCCATTCTCCTAAGAACACTTTACAAAAGTTATTTCTTTTCACTACTCTTTTCCTTTTGCTTTGTGACTTCATTGCTTTGACTAATTTTTCTAATCTACGCATCCTGTTCAAAATTAAAATGAATAGTTTTCTTTTTATTTCCAATGACTTTGCAAACATTTTTTCAATATATTTCTTTTTTTTATACAATTTGGTTTTCTTCTTATATTTTTTCACATCCTTTAGCAAATTTAACATCACTCTTCTCTGAATCATTTTTCGACGAATGATTTTAAAATCTATTTTTCGTGTTAAGTCACTCTTTCTTACTTCTGATTCTACATTAGCTTTTAGTATTTTCTGTCGACTCTGTAGTTGTTTTGTACTTGAAACACTATTTGCATTAGTTATATTTTTTTCATTTTTTCTTTTTTTGAAGATATTTTTTAAAAAAATCCTTAGTCTGCTTACCAGAAGACTTTTTCTTTTTTCCAACATGAGGTTCTTCAACTTTTTTTTTGTCCAATTGTCTTCAAATATAGATGTTGTTGCTGTTCTTTTCTCTTTCTTGACTTTATAGGCATCTTTAATTAATGTTACTGCTGTTCAGCAATACCTGAAAGAAACTAAAAAAAAAATATCTTTATGTAATTTTAATACATTACGATTTTTTATTTCAACTTTTCAAATACTATCATATGAGCTGTCCCTTTCCCACAACTACAAGTCTGACATAACAATACCAACACGTATTAAATCTCTAACATCAATTCCTGTGTGCATACAGACTCATGGTGTGATTCTAGACACAAAACAATTTTTGTTTGGCAATTTTAAAGCACATTTACGACTTTGGTAGAGTAAGTGAAAATTACGATGGCAGCCTGACACATTTTCCTTATATTTTAGAGAGGCAGAAAAGAGCACATGTCCTAAGAGCTACTTGGGACCATCAGCATGTGTAAACTGGGTGAGTGATTAGAGTACAGCAAAGGAAATGAGCCTTGCTGACATTGAATGTTTCAGCGTTACACACTACTATCTAAAATACCACACAGTGCTGAATATTAAACATGGGAGTGCACAAGAAGCACCTGCCTGTGTGCTTACAGCGTGCTTCTGCAGACTGTGTATTATCAGGTACAAGACAGATCTGCATGGACACTTGCACAACTGCATGAAGTCTGCAGAGATGTATGTAAGAGTACATTTGTGGTAAAGGTTTATTGGAGTTTTGTACATGTAAAAACTACCTCACCCATTGTGGGAGTAGAAGGAAAATCTACCTTGTTGATTTCAAATGTGTTAGCATTTTCCTCTCATTTGTGAGATAGTGATTTCTGCTGAATGCTAACCATCACAGTTCCAGAAAACTAGCTGCCCATTTATTGCGAGTGCAAGTCTAACAGAGCAACAGCAACACAAATTAAATCTCTGAGAAGAATTCCTGTGTGCAGACAGACTCATGGTGTGATTCTAGGCACAAAACAGTATTGCTGGGTGATACCAGAACACCTTAACTTATTGTGAAGACATACTCCATAATATCTAACAAGTTCAAGGCAGTTAAATATCTTCCTTAACATAAAATGTAAAACACAGCTTTAAAAGTGGAAGGAAAATCTACCATGTTGATATCAAATGTGTTAACATTTGCCACTCATTTGTGAGATAGTGATTTCTGCTGAATGCTAGCCATCACAGTTCCAGAAAACTAGCTGCCCCTTTTTTGCGAGTGCAAGTCTAACAGAGCAACAGCAACACAAATTAAATCTCTGAGAAGAATTCCTGTGTGCAGACATACTCATGGTGTGATTCTAGGCACAAAACATTTTTGCTGGGTGATACCAGAACACCTTAACTTATGATGAAGACATACTCCATAATATCTGACAAGTTCAAGGCAGTTAAATATCTTCCTTAACATAAAATGCAAAACACAGCTTTAAAAGTGGAAGGAAAATCTACCATGTTGATTTCAAATGTGCTAGCATTTTCCTCTCATTTGTGAGATAGTGATTTCTGCTGAATGCTAGCCATCACAGTTCCAGAAAACTAGCTGCCCCTTTATTGCGATTGCAAGTCTAACAGAGCAACAGCAACACAAATTAAATCTCTGAGAAGAATTCCTGTGTGCAGACATACTCGTGGTGTGATTCTAGGCACAACAAAATGTTGCTGGGTGATACCAGAACACCTTAACTTATGATGAAGACATACTCCATAATATCTGACAAGTTCAAGGCAGTTAAATATCTTCCTTAACATAAAATGTAAAACACAGCTTTAAAAGTGGAAGGAAAATCTACCATGTTGATTTCAAATGTGTTAGCATTTTCCTCTCATTTGTGAGATAGTGATTTCTGCTGAATGCTAGCCATCACAGTTCCAGAAAACTAGCTGCCCCTTTATTGCGAGTGCAAGTCTAACAGAGCAACAGCAACACAAATTAAATCTCTGAGAAGAATTCCTGTGTGCAGACATACTCATGGTGTGATTCTAGGCACAAAACAGTATTGCTGGGTGATACCAGAACACCTTAACTTATGATGAAGACATACTCCATAATATCTGACAAGTTCAAGGCAGTTAAATATCTTCCAAAACATAAAATGTAAAACACAACTTTAAAATAAAATCACATTTCTATTATTTATATCAAAATGAACCACATACATCCCCTTTCAAATTCATAACTCACCTTTAAAATTAGTTAGTTCACACAGAAATATGGCACTCACACAGCAGATTATCAGAGCCAGAATCTCTCAGGTGTACACCTGTCAGCAGAACCAGTAAATGGCAAAGATTCCCTCTCTTTCTTCACACATATACATGTTAACTTCAAATCACAGTGCTTCCCACAATTTTTCAAATGGAAACACACATTTCTATTGGTTGCAAATTTCAACCATTTCCAAATGATCCCTACCCCCAACTTGACTTCTGCCTGCTACCATAGCAACAGGTCATAGAACAGTGGTGTGAGCAGAGAGGTCAGAAGTTCAGCAGGGGCGTAACAAACACCCCCGCAGCCCCCGCGGTGCGGGAGGGCCCCCACTCTTCAGTAAATGAAGGGGGCCCCCTAAGCTCTTCGGTAGAGAGCTGTGAGAGAGAGGCTTGCTCTAAATCAAGCCTCTCTCTCTATCTAAAGCAGCCTGCACGGAGCTCCTGCGCTGACCCAGGACTGAAGAGAAACAATGTAACAAGTTACATTGTTTCTCTTCAGTCAGAGCCACCAGCCAGTCCCGGAACAAGGATGGGGGTGGGGGCCCCAGATAGAGCAGGAGGCAACACAGCATTCCCCACAGGGCACTGCCTCTGAGAAGGGAGAGGACAAGGATGGGGGCGGGGGCCCCAGAGACAGCAGGCAGGAGACAGCACAGAGGAGAGCTGACAGGGGAATGGATGGGGGTGGGGGCCCCAGAGACAGCATTCACCACAGGGCACTGCTCCTCTGAGGCAGCACAGAGCTGACTTCAGCCAGCAAGTTTGCAGCTCCAGAAACAGGATCTGCTGGGACACATCAGAAGGTGAGAGTTAGAGCTATTGATGTTGTAATGGACAATGTATTTTACCTGTGCGTTTTCTGTTTGGAGTGGAGGGAATGTGTGTGGTGTCAATTGGACATATATGGTTTGGATTGGAATTGTTGGTTGTTGAATTGTGTTGCGTGGATTGGATCTGTGTAGTGAAATAATGTGGCATGGTGTGCAGTGCAATTATGTGGTATTGAGTGGAGTGGGATTGTGTGTCTTGGAGTGGGATTATCTGTAATGGTATTTTGTGTTGTGGAGTGGTATGTAGTGGAGTTTCCTTATGTGGTGTGCTGTTAAATATTATAGCATGATGTGGAATTTGTGGTGTAAATTGGATGTAAGTGGTGTGTTGTGCATTTGTGGTGTTAGTCTGAATTATGTAGTTTGTTGTGAATTATGTGGTGTGGAATGGAAATGTGTAGAGTTGAATTGTGTGATGTGGAAGTTGCGGTGTTGAGTAAAATTATGTTGAGTGGTATTATGAGGCATGGTTTGAAGTGTAGCTATGTGGAGTGTTGCTACGTGGCATAGACTGGATTTATGTGGAGTGTATGTATGCAGTATGGAGTAGAGCATAATTATGTGGAGATTAATTATGTGGAGCTGAGTGGTATTATGTGGAGTGTTATTATGCTGCGTGATAAATAGTGTGGAATGAATTGTGGAATTGTGCGACGTGTGGAATTATGTGGCATGGTGTGGTGTATAATTATGCGCAGTGGAATTATGCAACATGTTGCAGAGTTGTATTTTGTGGAGGGTAATTATGTGTTTTAGAGTTGAGTGTAAATATGTTGGTATGGAGTGTAATTATGTGGTTGGGAGTGGTATTTAGTTGTGTGGAATGTGATTCTGTGATGTGGGATTATGTGGTATGGAGTGAAGAGGAAATATGTGTATTTTTTGGATTGTAATTATGTGGTATGGAATGTTGTAGGGTTAAATTATTTATAGTTGAATTGTGCAGTGTGGATTTATAAGCAGGGGCATAACACAGGCCCCAGGGGCGTAACACAGGCCCCCACAGCTCCCGTGTTGCGGGGGGGCCCCAGCGCTCCAGAGGCCCCCTCAGCAGTGCCAGCAAGCACCACAAATCCGTGACTGTCTGGGATAGGTAATTAATTAATATAGGTAGGTTATGTAACTTACGCTTGCTCTAGACTTTTCTTTATAAATTAAATGGTAACATTTAAAAAATGGTAATGGTGCACACTGCGCAGCGTGCAGAAGTCTCCGTCGCCGCGTCTGCGTGGTCTTAGGGTGGGGCTGGTGACCAATTGTCATGCGCATTGCTGTCTGGTGAAGCGAGGAGGCATCCCAGAGGCCAGAGTGGAGACAATTGAGAGGTAACGTGCGGCGGCGACTACCTGCCATAATTTAATTATTTCTCTGGCTAGCCTTGTTTGCCCTGTCTTCTGCGGCTCGCACAGGTGAGTCTGTCTGTTCGCCCAGTCTATGCCACCCCCCCGCAGACAAGTGCACCCCACCCAAAATGAATTGCGATGACCACTTGTGTGTGTAAGGTCTCCAGTTTAGTGTGAAGGCATTTAGTAAAAGAAAGGCGCCTTTGGTACATGAAGGTTGTTTGGAAAATATGGGGGGGGTTATGTTACACATTAAAGATTAAAAGTGCGTGTCATCACTTTCACCTGCGATTTATATTGATTTGCGGATTTTACAGAAAACACAAAAATCGTCATTGAAGTTTGTGGGCGCAAGAAAATATGCCCTTCACCTATGAATTTACACCTTAGTCTGTGACTTTGGGAGAAGTTTCCCGGTTTCGCCCGACTTTGTCAAGGCAAAGTGATACCCACTTCCCCCCAAAACTGAACCGATTTCTTGTAGCTGATTTCTAGTTGTCAAGTGATGTCGGTTCTGAAGGGGCAGGTCCAGCTGAACTGGACATCAGGGTGTGAGTGGGGCAGAGAGGGGGAGGATTGGGGCTGTGGTGGTAGTGGTGCTACATAAATTGCAGCTTGCAGATAAAATGGTTTCTAGCTGAAACAGTTAAAAGTTACTAAAATACAGCAACATGCATTGCTGCACAGTCGAATGCCCTTCGCTAAAATTGACAGGCCATCTTTCAGTTACTCTTTGTTGTTTGGTTGTTAAACTGAGACTGAGGTGAAACATTTGCCAGAACAGTCTTAAAAGGTGCAAAAATTACAAAAAATTAAGTATAAGTATCACAAAATGTGCGGCATTAGACCGCATAATTTGCCTTTTCCTGCTGCATAATTAAGTACCTACAGCATAATTCTCATGGCACTGCATACCATGTACTTCCCCTCTGTGTACTGCTGTCGCAAACAGCCACCAATCCTACCCCATTGATATGAAAGGAAAAAAATAACATGTATAGCCTTTCTATGTTATGAAGCTTGTTCCACCAGAGGTTGCACGTGACTTTCGTGGAAACAGGCACCAGCGTGTGTAACTCTCTTCTCTTTCTGGACTTTTTTTTTAACACCAGCACAACCTACCTCACTTGTGACCTTTGAACTGTGGGGCACTCCATGCACTTTCCCACCCTGAAGCCGTCGTACTCCCCTCAGTAGCAGTAAAAGGGTTCAATGTTTCTGGTCCATAAATCTCTCCAAATCCCTGACTCTGTGGGTGTGACAAGATCACCCAGCATCCTGCCCCAAACACCTGCCAGCCCCACAGACCTCTCCAGGCAGAGAAACCTGCCAGCCCCACAGACCTCTCCGGCCACAGAAACCTGCCAGCCCCACAGACCTCTCCGGGCACAGAAACCTACCAGCCCCACAGACCTCTCCGGGCACAGAAACCTGCCAGACTCACAGACCTCCCCAAGCAGAGCAACCATCCAGCCCCATAGACCTCCCCAGGCACAGAGACCTGCCAGTCCCACAGACCTCTCCGGGCACAGAAACCTGCCAGCCCCACTGACCTCTCCAGGCACAGAATCTCTCATCCCCACAGACCACTCCAGGCAGAGAAACCTGCCAGCCCCACAGACCTCCCCAAACACAGAAGCCTGCCAGCTTCACAGACCTCCCCAAGCACAGAAACCTGCCAGTCCCACAGAACTCAAGCAGAGAAACATGCCAGTCCCACAGACCTCCCCAGGCAGAGAATCCTGCCAGTCCCACATACCTCTACAGGCATAGAATCCTGCCAGACTCACAAACCTCCCCGGGCAGAGAAACCTGCCAGCCCCACTGACCTCTCCAGGCACAGAATCTGCCATCCCCACAGACCACTCCAGGCAGAGCAACCTGCCAGCACCACAGACCTCCCCAGAGACAGAATCCAGCCAGTCCCACAGATCTACCCAGGCACAGAAACTTGCTAGCCCCACACACCTCCCCTGGCACAGAAACCTGCCAGTCTCACAGACCTCCCCGGGCATAGAAACCTGCCAGCCCCACAGACCTCCCCAAGCACAGAAACCAGCCAGTCCCACAGACCTAAACAGGCACAGAAACCTGCCATCCCCACAGACCTCCCCAGATAGAGAAACCTGCCAGCCCCACAGACCTCTCCAGGCAGAGAATCCTGCTAGTCCCACAGACCTCCCCAGGTAGAGAAACCTGCCAGCCCCACAGACCTCTCTGGGCACAGAAACCTGCCAGTCCAACAGACCTCCCCGGGCACAGAAACCAGCCCGTCCCACTGACCTCCCAAAGCACAGAATCCTGCCAGTCCCACTGACCTCTCCAGGCAGAGAAACCTGTTAGCCCCACAGATCTCCCAGGGCACAGAAACCTGCCAGTCCAACTGACTTCCCCAGGCACAGAAACCTGTTAGCCCCACATACCTCCCGGGCCACAGAAACCTACCAGTCCCACAGACCTCCCCGGGCACAGAAACCTACCAGCCCCACAGACCTCACCAAGCAGAAAAACCTGCCAGCCCCACAGACATCCCCAAGCACAGACACCTGGCAGTCCCACAGACCTCCACAGGCACAGAATCTGCCAGCCCCACAGACCTCACCAAGCATAGAAACCTGCAAGCCCCACAGACCTCCCCAGGCACAGAAACCTGCAGCCCCACAGACCTCACCTAGAACAGAAACCTGCCAGCACCACAGACCTCCCCAAGCACAGAATCCTGCCAGCCCCACAGACCTCCCCAGGCAGAGAAACCTGCCAGTCCCACAGACCTCCCCAGGTAGAGAAACCTGCCAGTGCCATAGACCTCCCCAGGCACAAAAACCAGCCAGTCCCACAGACCTCCCCAGGCACAGAAACCTGTTAGCCCCACAGACCTTCCAAGGTACAGAAACCTGCCAGTCCCACAGACCTCCCCGGGCACAGAAACCTGCCAGCCCCAGAGACCTCCCCGAGCACAGCAACCTGTCAGTCCCACAGACCTCAACGGGCACAGAATCTGCCATCTCCACAGACCACTCCAGGCAGAGAAACCTGCCAGCCTCACAGACCTCCGCAAGCACAGAATCTTGCCAGCCCCACCGACCTCCCCAGGCAGAGAAACCTGCCAGTCCCACAGACCTCCACAGGCAGAGAAACCTGCCAGTCCCACAGACCTCCCCAAGCACAGAAACCTGCCAGTTCCATTGACCTCCCCGGGCACAGAAACCTGCCAGCCCCACAGACCTCCCCGGGCACAGAAACCTGCCAGCCCCACAGACCTCCCCAAGCACAGAAACCTGCCAGTCCCACAGACCTCTCCGGGCACAGAAACCTGCCAGTCCCACAGACCTCTCTGGGCACAGATACCTGCCAGTCCCACAAACCTCCCCGGGCACAGAAACATGCCAGTCTCACAGACCTCTCTGGGCACAGAAACCTGCCAGTCCCAAAGACCTCCCCAGGCAGAGAAACCTGCCAGTCCCCACAGATCTCCCCGGGCACAGAAACCAGCCAGTCCCACTGATCTCCCCAAGCACAGAATCCTGCCAGTCCCACTGACCTCTCCAGGCAGAGAAACCTGTTAGCCCCACAGACCTCTCAGGGCACAGAAACCTGCCAGTCTGAGGTTCCGTAGCGATCCGAACCCGAGTATTCGGTATCATAGTACTGACACGATTTTGGTACCAATGAACCGCAAATGATCCATTATATACATGACAGTATTTTCGCTATGCAACGAGCTTGAATTCACTGAAGAATAGGGCATTCTGTCGTCAATTCATGGCATCCATTTTAGATACAGCGTCCATTTTGTTTCTTGCCCTCACATAGTCAATGAACGGACGATGACCCCGGCAGGATCACCTTGTTAAGGACACGTAAGCTCGAGTCCCGAGAAGGGCTGACGCTACATGACTAAGCAAAATCAAGCTGCCTCCCTTGCCTGAGGCCTGTCCTGCTATACTGGTTTTCGTATCCATTGTCCTGACCGAGAGGCCGAAGACGATAGCCCTGCCCGTTTATGATCCATAAACACCTCTTATCCTGTTTCTCAATCCTTGCACCTGGCTCTGCTCCTCTCCTTCTGGGCTTTTACAATGGGGAGGTTACGATTTTTATGATGGGGTGGATCAGGTAGAGAATGAAGAACTGACAAGAGAATTTGATCGAATACCGAAAACCTACAACTAATCATTGTTTGATGTATATTTATTGTCTGTTTGGGATACCGGGTTGGGCATGAGAAATATTCGTGTAATGTTGCCTCAAGACATTTTTCGTGTATTTAAGAAACGACCCACTTAATGCCATTTGAACAGTCTCCTAGATTCTGCCTCTGTGTGGTTCCTATGACTTCTGTGTCCCTGCAGTAAATAAACCTTGGTCTTTGACGCCGCCATCGAGAAACCCGCGTCTCTGTTTAATTTGTGCACCGAGACAGGTGGAACTCAGGGGTCTTCGGGTGTTGTTTCCCTGACACCTCTGGACTCTTAAAAGTCCAGAACCTCAAATTGGCGCCCAACGTGGGGCGACGTCATCCGGTACCGGTCCAAAGCCTGAAAAGTTCGAGGAGCTTCATGTGAAGATTCCGGAGGGAGGTACCCCGCTTCATCGATCCCTGCATGTCGTAAAAGTGGCCCGACGATCTCTTCCACGAGGGTTCCCGTTCCCAGACAGCTACAGAGGACCGCTGCCTTGACTGTCGCCCTGTCTTGGACCCGAGGTGCAGACCTTAGTACGGCGAGACATAGACGGGTTCTCCTTGGTGACGTCCTCCACATTTCAGTTAAGTATTAAGTGGGTCGTGCTCAGTTTGGTTATTTGGATACGTTTGTTTTGGATTCGTAGATTATCATTGGTTGCTCTTGTTAGGATAATCTTTGTCTTTGGTATTGGTTCATTTTTGGTAGGCCTAAGTTCTCTGCGCATTTTTGGTTGGAATTTGTCTTCGTTAGTCATGACTAAAGGTAGCAATTGTTTCTTGTCCTTGTTACGTTGCAACGGTGATTCCCGGTTGGAGGATTCGTGTTCGGTTCCTCCGATTGGAACTCCTACATATGAGCTCTACTGTAAACATGGTGTGGGTCCTATTACGTATAATGAAGTATGGGTTCGTTATACCAGAAAAGATGGTGTCCTTAGTTGGCCACCGCATGGTAGTTTCGAAAGTGAAATCCTAGACAATTTAGAAATGAAGTTGTTTAAGAGAAAAGCCCGGCCGGCAATGTTTGATTCTTTTCGCGTATGGCGTAAAGAAGCCAAACAGAGAGAAATTAGGAAAACAAAGAAAGAACAGAAAGAAAAAGGGTTGACCTTAATGGAGTCTGCTAGGCAGCTGCATGTCAACGAGACTGAGAAAGCAATGGAGATGGCGAATAGAAAATATAATTTGGCAATTGATAAATGTCTCTATGACTTTCCCAGTTGACCACACGTCTGGTGAGCCCGCTGCTCAGCCTGGTGGAGGTTGTTGGGGCCCGCGGGATACAGCAGTTACCCAGCGACCCTCATGCTGGGTTCTGTGACCGCCACCGGGACCCGATACCTATCACCTATGGCTGGCATGGGACAACACCTACAGCTGCCCGCTCCTCTGAACTCGAGAGTAGCCTGGGCCTTTTGATGTATGACAATGTGACTGTCTCAAAGCAATGCGTGATTTCTCTCATTGCTGCCTACATATGCCGAATGACATGGCACCTCCGCATATGTATTTTAACCCCTTTTCCGTGTTATGTTTATTATCTTTTTTGGTCTAGGTCCAGTGCAAAGGGGGCACAACAGACTCCTTTTCCACACACTACCTGTTTAGGAGACACTTCATCCCCCCCCTGTTGCCTAGTGAGAGGGTGATTTTCACCCCTCCCACTACACATAGTCTGGGCACCTCTCCCACACTATTCACCTCTACTGGTCCTGATGAAACGCCAGGGATCATTTTGACCACTAAAAGGCGCGAAACATGTCGACCATTTGACCTTTATCTCCAGTTACCACAGACACATTACGTCTCAAAAAGTAACAATTTATTCACGATTTTTATTGTACCAAGGGTACCTCTTTATTAAAATACCCTCCCAGGTAACCCTTAGGTATTTTTATCCTTGCACACACTACCCTCACCACTGACCCCGGTACTCTCCCTCCACATACCCGCATGCACCCATCGGCAGCTCTCTAAAAGATCTCCGCTAAAGAGACCCTTCGGGGGACCCGTAGGGCATTGCACCGCCGGCCCGACGAGGAGCACCGCCCGATGATGAAGCATGACATCCCTCGGGGTGTGTGAGGGCAACAAGAGACACTTTTGCTGTCTCCCCCCCATCCAGAGTACCTCACCCTAGACCAAAGACTCATAGATCTATCTCTTTTTCTTTTTTGCTTCTTGTTGTGGTTTGGCCTTGGTTGACCAACAACCAGACCGACCCCGGAACAGTGCCTTCTAGTGATTACCCCAATTGATAAATGTTACCCTGTACTGCCATCTTGTCCTGCTAAGCCGATAGAGGACCTTGAAAAGGATCCTCTGTTGTCTTACCTGTTGAGCTCACCTCCACCGTATGCACAGGGTATTACAACGCCACAGTTACTACCTGTTGTACAGCCAGCTGCTGGTCAGCCTGGAATAGGTGCTCCACTTCCTTTGATTCCAGCTCCTGTCCTTCCCGTGATTAATGATCCCACGGCACCCCCTCTTCCTGGGTCGCCTATTCCGCCTTTGCCTGTCGTTTCGCAAACTGCTTTACCTACTACTCCCACCCTCACTATATCATCTGCTTCAGCTGCCCTGTCCCCAAGCCCTGTCATTCTGACCCCGCTTTCCGTTCGTCGGAAGATAGCCGACTCTGTAACTAACATCTTAACTCCTCTCTATAGGTCTTTTATTGGGACCCCCGTTTCTGACTCTATACAGAGACGTAGCCAGCTTCCTGGTCCCCAGGAACAAGAAATGTTAGACTCGACAGCTCTTAGGTGGATGTCGAAAGCTGCGAAGTATGATGTACAAAGGGTGTTAGACACCTTTATGCAATGGAACGAACCAACTCAACGTTACGTTTTTGACGTGATGTGTTCTCTTGTACGTGAAAAATGGGATGATGATGACTTAGATACTGTCCCCTCTGATTTGATAAATATTCAGCAGAAATTCGCCGCAGGAATGGTGATAGGTTCAGAAGTAGGAAAAGCGATAGAACTGATTTTAGCATATAGAGATGATTCCCATCTTCGAATGCCAAGGGACCATGATGGTTCACCGATAACTAGGAAAAGACGAGGTCAGTATCCGATGAGGGAAGTTCCGCCCATATGGCGCGAAGCAGTTGCCGCTGATGGGGCTAATGGTATTGCAGCTGCTCCAGCACAATTCCAGAGAGTGTGGATACACATCCCTTGGAAGCGAGCTGAAGTACTAGCAGTAAAACAAGCATTGCCAGACCCGCGTAAAAATCCTGCTGGTTATTATAAAGAGTTGACACAAACAGTCCAAGCTTGTATCATGAATTTGGCAGACATTGAAATGCTATTTGGCAATGTAGTGCCACAGCCTATATGGGCCAAAATCCGGCAAGAGAACCACCCAGTCGCCCTAGGAGGTGACTGGCCAGCTATCATAGCGGCAGACGCACAACAAGTTGGCGGAGCTAAGCCTGAACCCCTGATTGCTGACTTACCTGGCAGAATAATTAATCTGATGAAAACGCTGATGCCAGCGTTACGAGTAAATTGGGATAAACTATCAGCATGCAAACAGAAGAAGGACGAAAGCGTCTCTGACTTCTTCACTAGATTTGAAGAGACCTTCGTAGACCACAGTGGGCAAGATATGAGTAGCGAGGGAGGTCAAAGGTTGTTTGTCGATAAGTTCATGTTTAATTTACTACCAGAGCTTAGTAATAAGTTAAAGGATTCGGAAAGTGCATGGGCAGTATCGACGACAGCACAGATACTTGCAACTGTCCAGTATTACGAGAATAGAGAGAAAGAAGAGAAGGAAAAGTCAGAAAAGAAAACAAAAGATTTAAAGACTAAAGTACTATTGCAACAGGCGTATCCGCCTCGCTCGAATCAGTCAGATTCACAGCAGCGACCCCAGTTTCAGCAACAGCCACAATTCCAGCAAGGGACGTCCCAAAGATTCAATTATGGTTTTCCCCGACAACAGTTAGCATGGAATCAGTGTGCCTATTGTAAAAAGGAAGGCCATTATAAGAACGAGTGTCCAGTACTGCACGCACAGACCAGTGGTGTCCCAGCTCAGAGAGGTAGTGTTGGGTCCTAGAGGTAGAGGACGTGGTATTATGATACCACAGGCCGATCGCCCATCAAATGTTTTCGATCAGCGGAATGTACAACCTGCACAACCAGGTAGATCTTCACAGTATCATGTTGAGGATTACTACGACCATAATGAACAGATTCAGAGAAGCGAGTACTAGGACAGCCACAGGCAAAGAGAGGGAGTAGTATCAGTTCCAGTGATCAGAGTGGACCTTATGTCGCAGTAGTTACATCAGGCGTGGTCGAACCGTTTCTGTTGGATACTGGTGCGGCAAAAAGTTCAATCATGCGTGCGAAACTCCCTGGCGCACCTTTGTCTGGCTTAACGAACACTTCAGTAGGTTTCTCAGGTGCCCCTGTTCACAATCCTGTATCTAGTCCTTTATCTATCTCTGTTGGGCCATGCGAGCTAGAAGCACCCCTCATCCTAACAACAGGTTGTAATGAGAATTTGCTTGGTTTAGACCTGTTGAAGCGCCTGCATGCGACATTGTACTGTTCTCCTTCGGGAGTACAGCTCACATTAGGTAAGAGAGTCATCTCTCCAATGTACATGTCGATGGATAAGCTCCCACCGGAGCTGCGTTCTCTCCCTGATACTCTTTGGGCGACTGGTCCTAATGATGTAGGCCTTTTGGAAATTCCCCCGTATGTGGTAAGTCTAAAAGCGAATGTTAAATTCCCACGAATCCCACAGTATCGGATTTCGAATGAAGGTGAACAAGCACTCTTACTGATCGTGAAAGACTTAATACGGAAAGATGTGATAGAGGAAACGAGAGGAAATGTCTGCAATAGTCCTGTACTGCCGATTTTAAAACGCACTGACCCTTCCAAACCTCCAATCTACAGATTTGTGATCGACCTCAGAGAGGTTAATAAAATTGTGATTCCACAGTTTCCAGTGGTACCAGATATCACTGCATTATTGACGTTGATTCCTGCATCGGCCTCATGGTTTACGGTGATCGATTTGAAAAATGCATTTTTCAGCATTCCGATAGCAGAGGAAAGTAGAGACATTTTTGGTTTCTCCCTAGGAGGTCGCAGTTTCAGATTCAAGCGCGCTCCACAAGGCTATTGTGAGAGCCCTTCAATTTACAGCCAAGCATTGAAAAGTCAATTAGATACACTTGTACTTCCTCCTGGTGTTGCTCTGATCCAATATGTAGATGATCTCTTACTAGCTGCCGATGACAAGGAAACTTGCAAAACAGCCACAATTTCTTTATTACGTCATTTGTCAGACTTACATCACAAGGTGTCACCTTCTAAACTGCAATATTGTTGCCAAGAAGTGACCTACTTAGGTCATATTTTGTCAAAGGAGGGAAGAAGGTTGACCCCAGAGAGAATCAAAGCAATTTCGCAGATGACTGTACCAAGCACACAGAGAGAAGTGCGTGCGTTTTTGGGTATTACGTCATACTGCAGGCAATGGATCCCAAATTTTTCTCTCATGGCAAAACCATTGGTAGCCCTGACTGGAAAAGGTGTTCCAAGCCCTTTGCCATGGTCTGATGAATGTCAACAGAGTTTCTCCAACTTACGTGATGCGCTGTGTTCAGCTCCTGTGTTGGGTACTCCTGACTACAGTAAGCCGTTTACACTATATGTCCATGCAAGAGAAGGTTGTGCTTTGAGTGTATTAACGCAACAATTTGGTGACGAACAGCGGCCTTGTGCGTATTTCTCATCCAGATTAGATCCGGTAGCCAGAGCATTGCCAAGTTGTTTGAGAGCCACGGCAGCAGCTGCAGTGTCTATCCGACAGTCTGCTGGACTAGTCATGAACAACATGTTAGTAGTCATGGTTCCACATGCTGTGGATACACTCATGAATCGAACGAAAACTCAGCACCTCACCAGTGCTTGATTATCGGGCTATGAGCTGACACTATTGGCAAGTCATATTCAGATCAGGCGATGCAACACACTAAATCCAGCAATGCTGTTGCCGACTACTCAAGAGTCGAGCGATTTAGAGCCCCATGACTGTTGTTTCAGAACTGAAGAAGAGACAAAAGGTCGGATTGATTTAAAAGATACTCCATTACTAGATCCAGACGGCATTTTATATGTCGATGGGTCTTGTTTTAAATTACAGAATGGTGATGTGACGGCCGCGTATGCAGTTACGACTTTGAGTACAGTTGTGGAGACCGCAAGAGTGAGTCAGAATTCTGCCCAGGCTGCAGAATTAATTGCATTGACAAGAGCGTGTGTTTTAGCAGAGGGAAAGAGAGTGAATGTGTTTACTGATAGCCAATACGCCTTCGGCGTTGCACATAGCTTTGGACGTCTCTGGAAAGAAAGAGGTTTTCTCACGTCCCATGGAACTAAGATCCAACATGGACCGTTAGTCAGCGATCTCTTAGAATCCCTGACCCTACCGAATGAAGTGGCGATTGTGAAGTGCAGTGCACATCGAAAGATTACGGATGATGTTGGCCGTGGGAATGCATATGCTGATGAGGTCGCCAAAGAGACTGCCAAGAACATGACGACCCGGATGTACGTTGCAACATCTGCGAGATGGATTGCTGAATCAGGAATGTGTGAGAATACGATTGACAGTGTAAAGGCAATCCAGAATGAAGCAACTGAAAATGAGAAGAATGCATGGAGGGAAAAAACGGGTAAATTGGATTCGAGTGGATGTTGGATTGATCTGTCTGAACAGCAGCGTTGGATGTTACCTGATGCGTATGTGCTTGCGGTAGTTACGATGGCGCATGGAGCGGAGCACATCAGTTCGAAAGGGATCTGTAAAATGTTAGCTCCAGTATGGAAGAACGATGGAATCACTAAGTGTGCGGAAAGAGTGGTGAAAAATTGCATGGTATGCCTGATGCATAATCCTGGCAAGGGAACCCCAACCCCAAGTGGTCATTTTGCTCCCCCTTCTTGTCCCTTTGAAGTGATTCAGTTGGATTATATCCATATGGACAGGTGTAATAATCTTAAGTATGTCCTGGTGGTAGTCTGTGCCTTTTCAAGATGGATAGAGGCATACCCATTAAAGGATAACACTGCTATGTCCACTGCCAAAATCCTCCTCAAAGAGTACTTCCCCAGGTATGGTATGCCACGGATTGTTTGGTCGGACAATGGAAGTGAGTTCGTAGGGAAAGTTATGAAGAGTGTGTGTGCGGGCATGGGGATCGTCCACAAATTTCACAGTGCGAATCACCCACAGTCAGCAGGTTTGGTTGAAGGGTACAATGGCACCCTGAAACTGAAACTTGCTAAAATTCAAGCTTCCACTGGTCTATCTTGGCCAGATGCACTGCCTTTAGCTCTATTGTCCACCAGAGCGACTGTACACTCTCGAGTAGGGCTTAGCCCATATGAGATTGTGTTCGGTCGTCCTGCTAATGTTTGGGGAGTCCCTAGGCCAAAGGAATTCAAACAGATTGAATACCCAATGTTCATTGATTATCTTTATGATCTGACTACTAAATTAAGCCTTATTCGTCAACAGGTATTTGAATCCTTGCCTAAACTACCAGAGAGTCCAGGCCACACGCTGAAACCAGGAGACCAGGTGGTGGTCCGAAATTTCGAACGGACTCGAAACCTGCAGCCAAGATTCGTGGGCCCGTACCAGGTGCTCCTGGCAACGAGAACTGCTGTACGACTAGCTGGAAAAAAGAACTGGGTACACGCTAGCCATACGAAACTTGTCCCTCTCCCACTCCCCTACGACAACTGGGTTAGTCAGGGATTTGGTGTATCCGAGACAGAACCTGTTCCTAGGTCCATCCCTTTCAGTGATGCAGAATACATAACGGACAAACAGACTGAAACGCAAAACTCTGACACTTCAGCAGGAACTGCTCTTGCAAACCCTGAACAGAGTGTTGTACAAAGTGAACATTTATCACCTATGGAATCGAACATTTCTGCACCGGAAGACCAGCTATTTCAAGACCAGACAAGACCTGGAAAGTACAGATATAATCTACGTTCTCATGTTTTGAACTAATGACATTACATAATTACCTTTCCGTTTGAAAACTGTGTTGATCTTGTTGCATTCCGTTCAGTCAGGAAGTTTGCTTTTTTTTTTATCTTTTGTTTTTTACTATTCTCTTACCTTGCCGTCTGGGTTACCGTAGGGTCGTAACGTGTGCCTTGTTTTAATTTGCAGGGAACCAGACACAAGGTCGGTTTGTTCTGTCTATTTTGGGAACTCCCAAGGTAAACAGAGGCAATTTTTAAACAGGTACAAACCATCCGTTGCGAACGGTTGTAGAAGATGGAGCTTCCTGAACTACGACGGGTTAACGTCATAAATGTGCACAAGACCAAACTATATGATATACTTTATAGCAAATGTTTTATAATGCAATGTGCCCTGACACTTCTGATTGTTTTTATAACTCTGGTAGGCGGAATTATTTTTGGTATTCAATTAATCTTTGCACCTGTTATGTCTACAATATCTCCCCATGTTTCTGTTTCTCCGACTGTTGGTTCTATTCATTCTTTCCATCCTTTTCCTGCGCACGAGCAAGCTCGACGCTCCGAGTTTATAAATAACACTTTCATTCAGCTCTTGCACCAACATCAACTAGTGGTAAACACAACGAACTGTTGGGTATGTGGCTTGATACCACATACCATGGATAAGGGCATTCCCTATCTAGTTTTGCCTTTTAGTTATAATGGATCATTCTGGGCATTTCAGACTATGTTCGCCTATGCTCTAGAGACCTATCCCCCACGTCCTCCGCGTTCCACTAGATATAACTCCGCTAACAGAGCCTTGGTAAAGGGAATTACTGACATGGTTAGAGACGTCAATGACACTCCGTTTATTCCCAAGGATGAGTTGCGGGTTTACATGGGGTGGAACGTTACAGAATATGGCATTACTCTGGGTGAGAACAAACGTAAAAGCTCAACTCCGATCTGGGTCGTACCTCACCAAGGTCAAGTCTGCTTGCAAGGAAATGGGAGGAATCCGAAAGCTCGACTAGGGAAGAGTGACTGTATTGAAACATACGTTTTCCCGTCACAATCTTCCCCTGCATTTTTAGCCGCTAAGGGTACCTATTTTGTTTGTCAAGACAGAGCATATACATGGCTGCCCGCTGACTTCTCAGGCTCATGTTATATCGCTCAACTGTTACCTCCGACATACACTGCTGCACCGGACTATCACAACACAAGAGTTGTGAGAGGTGTTTTCAGTAAAGAAGATACTGCTGGCCAAGAAGCAGGAGACTTTTTCAAAGGTTACCTCCCGTTCTGGGGGCCTATGGCCAACAGTAGAAACCTACGTCAACTAACACGGGTAGTTGAATCCACCATTACCGAAACTGCGGGTGCCCTTAGTAACCTAACGGCTGAGCTTCAAGCGGATCGCCTCATGACGTTACAGAACCGTATGGTCCTTGACGTGTTACTTGCAGATCGAGGTGGGGTATGTAAGATGATCCAATCAAGTTGTTGCGTTTTTATCCCAGATAATGCGCCAACGGTATACAAGGCCATCTCTAAGTTGCACAAAATCTCTGACTCCATTCATGTAGAGGAAGGTGACTGGTCACTAATGGGATGGTTCTGGAATCTGTTATCTGCGTGGGGATGGAAGGTTCTGATGGTCATTGGTGTTGCGTTGGTATTTTTATTTTCGTGCTGTCTCATCATTCAGTGTGGTCCTGCCTTATGTAGCGTTTGTGTTTCATCATGCGTAAGAGGACCACATGCTTTTAGAGATGCGCCACGGGATAGAGTAATGCTACAACAACATATCAGTGACCTAATGAACATAGAAATGGACTCTGACATAGAGTAAGCTATTGCCTATGTAAGGGCAAAAGGACGGTCTGAGGTTCCGTAGCGATCCGAACCCGAGTATTCGGTATCATAGTACTGACACGATTTTGGTACCAATGAACCGCAAATGATCCATTATATACATGACAGTATTTTCGCTACGCAACGAGCTTGAATTCACTGAAGAATAGGGCATTCTGTCGTCAATTCATGGCATCCATTTTAGATACAGCGTCCATTTTGTTTCTTGCCCTTACATAGTCAATGAACGGACGATGACCCCGGCAGGATCACCTTGTTAAGGACACGTAAGCTCGAGTCCCGAGAAGGGCTGACGCTACATGACTAAGCAAAATCAAGCTGCCTCCCTTGCCTGAGGCCTGTCTTGCTATACTGGTTTTCGAATCCATTGTCCTGACCGAGAGGCCGAAGACGATAGCCCTGCCCGTTTATGATCCATAAACACCTCTTATCCTGTTTCTCAATCCTTGCACCTGGCTCTGCTCCTCTCCTTCTGGGCTTTTACAATGGGGAGGTTACGATTTTTATGATGGGGAGGATCAGGTAGAGAATGAAGAACTGACAAGAGAATTTGATCGAATGCCGAAAACCTACAACTAATCATTGTTTGATGTATATTTATTGTCTGTTTGGGATACCGGGTTGGGCATGAGAAATATTCGTGTAATGTTGCCTCAAGACATTTTTCGTGTATTTAAGAAACGACCCACTTAATGCAATTTGAACAGTCTCCTAGATTCTGCCTCTGTGTGGTTCCTATGACTTCTGTGTCCCTGCAGTAAATAAACCTTGGTCTTTGACGCCGCTATCGAGAAACCCGCGTCTCTGTTTAATTTGTGCACCGAGACAGGTGGAACTCAGGGGTCTTCGGGTGTTGTTTCCCTGACACCTCTGGACTCTTAAAAGTCCAGAACCTCAAGTCCCTCTGACCTCAGCAGGCACAGAAACCTGTTAGCCCCACAGACCTCCCAGGGCACAGAAACCTGCCAGTCCCACAGACCTCCCACGGCACAGAAACCTACCAGCCCCACAGACCACACCAAGCAGAAAAACCTGCCAGCCCCACAGACATCCCCAAGAATAGACACCTGCCACTCCCACAGACCTCCACAGGCACAGAATCTACCAGCCCCACAGACCTCCCCCAGCACAGAAACCTGGCAGTCCCACAGACCTCCACAGGCACAGAATTTGCCAGCCCCATAGACCTTACCAAGCATAGAAACCTGCCAGCCCCACAGACCTCACCAGGCACAGAAACCTGCAGCCCCACAGACCTCACCTAGCACAAAAACCTGCCAGCCCCACAGACCTCTCCAGGCAGAGAAACCTGCCAGCCCCACAGACCTCCCCAAGCACAGAATCCTGCCAGCCCCACAGACCTCCCCAGGCAGTGAAACCTACCAGTCCCACAGACCTCCCCAGGCAGAGAAACCTGCCAGTGCCATAGACCTCCCCAGGCACAAAAACCAGCCAGTCCCACAGACCTCCCCAGGCACAGAAACCTGTTAGCCCCACAGACCTCCCATGGTACAGAAACCTGCCAGTCCCACAGACCTCCCCGGGCACAGAAACCTGCCAGCCCCAGAGACCTCCCCGAGCAAAGAAACCTGCCAGTCCCACAGACCTCCACAGGCACAGAATCTGCCATCTCCACAGACCACTCCAGGCAGAGAAACCTGCCAGGCCCACAGACCTCCCCAAGCACAGAATCTTGCCAGCCCCACAGACCTCCCCAGGCAGAGAAACCTGCCAGTCCCACAGACCTCCACAGGCAGAGAAACCTGCCAGCCACACAGACCTCCCCAGGCACAGAATCCTGCCAGTCCCACAGACCTCCCCAAGCACAGAAACCTGCCAGTCCCACAGACCTCCCCAGGCAGAGAAACCTGCCAGCCCCACAGACCTCCCCTGGCAGAGAAACCTGCTAGACCCACAGACCTCCCCAGGCAGAGAAACCTGCCAGTCCCACAGACCTCTCCGGGCACAGAAACCTGCCAGTCCCACAGACCTCTCTGGGCACAGATACCTGCCTGTCCCACAAACCTCCCCGGGCACAGAAACATGCCAGGCTCACAGACCTCTGGGCACAGAAACCTGCCAGTCCCAACGACCTCCCCAGGCAGAGAAACCTGCCAGTCCCCACAGACCTCACTGCCGAGGCCTATGAGAACGTTTTTCTATTTTCGGGCTGTGGCCAAAATAGAATAATCTTACTATGGGCTAATTATTGTTGCTATGTCAGTGGAAAATGAATTTGTTCTGTTTTTTACCTGGTGTTAAAGTGGTTGTCTTATGGCCCGAAGTTGTAGGTCTGTTGTTTTTCTAATGAGATAGGTCCATAACTGAAATAAGAGGCATGTCTGGCATCTTCACAGTGGCGTAAGATAAGCCCCTGCAGCCCCCTTGGTGCAGGGTGGGTCCTCAAGCTCCAGGGGACCTCCTCTGCAAAAGTGGTAGGTGGTGGCCCGGGGAGGCGGCCTCCTCAGTGTACTTTGCAGGGGGGCCCCCTCAACTTTCGTTACGCTACTGAAGTTCAGCACACAATGTTTCCATTCCAAACAGCAAGAGTGCTTGACTTGTCAAACCTAACAGCAAATCCAAACTAATGCTCTGTTAGAACACAATTTTCACAACCAATACAAAACATCCTTTTATAAATGTAAACATACAGCCTATATTGATGATCTGAAATAGCCAATCACCTCTTTTTATTTTAAAAAAATGTTTTAAGCCTCCATTTTACAACTATCTTTCATTTCATATTGCCATTCTACTGAAAGACATCTTCTGAGTGCATCCAGATCTCTTTGGAAGATGTTCACAGTGTGGATTATAGGTCACAGCTATGTCTTCTGGAGTGAAAAGTTTGCAGAAAAAAGAGGTATTGTGAAAGACCTTGCTTTGCGAAATGTAGACATTAAATGGATTGGTCAGAGAGGGTTAAAGTGGCATCAATTAATGCCTTTGGTGAAATCCTTTCTACATCTCCCACAGCCTAACCTTATTATTGTGCACTGTGGTGGAAATGACCTAGGCACTTTAACTGGGGTAGGTCTGGAAATGCTTATTAAGGACACCTTTGTGCAATTGATGTCACCTTTTCCACAAACTAACTTTGTATATATATATACCAATTTTGTCCGCAGATTGACAAAGCAAGAAAGCACGTCAATAAGTCTGTTTCTGCTTTCCTCAGAGACTATGGTATGGGTTCCATTTACCACAACAACTTGCGTTACGACATGCAAGACATTTATAGAGGAGATGGTGTGCACTTCACTGATGAAGGGAACAGAGTCTTCCTCTTGAACTTTAGACTCTGCATCGGTACTTACTTGTAGGTACCAAAAAAACAGTTGAAAAAAGCTTAACCTTAACCCAGAGAACATAAATTAATGCTGGGCCTGGCAGAAGTGTATTGAAACAATGTTTCTTGCTTGAAAAGGAACTGTGGAAAAATGCTTAAAAAGGCAACTTAATAATATGAGACAGCAGAATTTCTTTAAATTGTTGTATTAGCAGTGAATTGTGAGTGGTTTTTTCCTTAGAATACAACACTTCAGTTATAGATGATTATAAAAAGGGCCGATTTACCTCATGAAGAAAAAATATTTTTGACATGGAATGTTTCCTCCAGCCGGTGTCTCTGGAGTCACAGCCCAATTAGCAGTGAGGTCATCGGGAGTTCAGGTTACGCAAGCACCGGGGATCCTAGGATTCTGCAAGGCCCGGCAAGCCACAATGTATCCACACTTCAGAAAAGCCAGTTAGAGATGGTCTAGCAGGACAGAATTTTCACAGCTGACAGCTTCAATGTTCCGATTGCTCAGAAATGCCAAAAGAACATCCTTAGACACCTGCAAATAGATGTTCAGTCCATTTGAGTGCCGGCCCAGAGCAGAGCCTCACAGTTAGGCGGCCATCTTCCTACGTGGCCAGACCACGCCCCCCGACGGTGTACATTTCAATGATGAAGGGAACAGAGTCTTCCTCTTGAACTTTAGACTCTGCATCGGTACTTATTGGTAGGTACCAAAAAACACTTCATAAACACAACGGCTCTTTTTAGAGCCAACCAACATCTAAACACTTAATTTTTTTTTTTTTAAATCGTTTTTTTTAATTTTTTGGGGTGTGCGCGCAGGGTGCGCGCACCCCGCGAATTTTTAAAAAATCAAAATCTTTTTTTTTGCCCTTTGGGGTCCCACTGTGACCCCCTGACAAAGGCTAGGGGGTCAGGAACTCCCTACCCTGCCCCCTCTTCACATTCTCCACCTTTCCTTTTCAGTGTGACAGTCAAAATGGCGGCCAACACTTCCTGATTTCGACCAATTCGAATGTTTACAGACATGTTACAACCAATCACAATTTTGCTCGCGCACGTTAGGGTGCGCGTACCGTGCGCTTAGATATTAATATGCTTTTAAATGCTATTTTCTCAGGAACTACTGAGCAGATTGACACCAAATCTGCAAAAGGAACTTCCCTGACCTGAGGACTACCTCTCTGCCAAATTTCATGTAATTCTGTTCTGCCGTTCGGGCTGTACCTTCGACTAAAGCTCCTATGGAAAATTGCATGGGGAAAACGCGTTTTGGGACCCCCCTTTTTTCTCAGCCTCCGCTTGACGAATCCCCCCGAGACTTTCAGGGTAGGAGCTGAGCGGAGCGCCCCACCTATTTTGAAAATTTCACGAGGATTCGTCAACCGGCGCCAAAGTTATTCAACTTAGAATTTTAAGATTTCCTATGGAAACTCGGTCCTAACTATAACTATCTACTGGCGACCACCAGTAGATAATATATCTGTAGGGATGCGAATAGGCGGGACTTATGAATACTATTTAACTTATCATTCAGGCTGCCCCTCCCACATGCCATTTCCCAGATGAAGGGCGCGGTGACACCTGAAACGCGTTGGAACTTTGATGGCCATTCCTGCTCGAGGTTTTTAAGATGTTAGCTGTGCTACCGAAGGAAAATAAAGATTGAACACGAAATGCGTGTGGGCCTCCAACGTGGGTGCTTCTTTCGTATGGATGTATTGCGGCCTGCACCAGGTCGCGGAGGCCCCCCCCACGGAAGAGCGGGTCCGGTGTCCTTACTCTTAATGATGCCTACGGAGCAATGTGTTCTTTTCCTCCGGGTGAAAATTGGCACAGCAATCACCTGAAATGGCTTGAGCAACCCACTGTGGTAATTTATTCAAACAGGAGCAAAGAGCAGCCCGATCTACTAGAGGATTAATTACGCCAAAAACTGCAAGATCCAGACTGCATCTGTAGGGATGCGAATAGGCAGGACTTATGAATACTATTTAACTTATCATTCAGGCTGCCCCTCCCACATGCCATTTCCCAGATGAAGGGCGCGGTGATGCCTGAAACGCGTTGGAACTTTGATGGCCATTCCTGCTCGAGGTTTTTAAGATGTTAGCTGTGCTACCGAAGGAAAATAAAGATTGAACACGAAATGCGTGTGGGCCTCCAACGCGGGTGCTTCTTTCGTATGGATATATATATATATATATATATATATATATATATATATATATATACACATACATATTACCTACTGGCGGTCGCCAGTAGGTAGTTATAGTTAGGACCACGTTTCCATAGGAAAACCGCAACATTCTATTTTGAATAACTTTGGCGCCGGTCGACGAATCCTCGCGAATTTTTCAAAATAGGTGGGGCGCTCCGCTCCGCTCCTACCCTGAAAGTCTCGGGGGGATTCGTCAAGCGGGGGCTGAGATAAAAGGGGGGTCCCAAAACACGTTTTCCCCATGCATTTTTCCATAGGACCTTTAGACAGGGCTACAGCCCGAACGGCTGAACAGAATTTAATGAAATTTGGCAGAGAGGTAGTCCCCAGGTCAAGGAAGTGCGTTTTGTAGGTTTGGTGTAAATCTGTTAAGTAGAATCTGAGAAAATAGCCTTTTAATCAATATATATATCTGTGGCAGCTTACCGTGCGCTTACGGTGCGCTTACCGTACGCGTACGGTGGCGTGCGCAAGCGCGATTCTGATTGGCTGTTAGATCTTAGTAAACATTCGAATCGGTCGAAACCAGGAAGCGGCGGCCGCCATTTCGTGTGTTTCACTCTGAAAAAAAAGAGTGATATCTTGAAAAGGGGGCAAGGAGGAGAGTTACAGACCCCCTTACATTTGTAAGGGGGACAAAGAAGGACAGAAAAGTTCAAAGAAAACATTTATTATTTTTAAAAAAAAATCGCGGGGTACGCGTACGGTAAGCTTACCGTACGCGTACGGTAGAAAAAAAAAATAAAAAGAGAAATAAAATTCAGATTTAAGAGTTTAGATATTAGGGGGCTCTAAAAAGAGCCGTTGTGTTTATGAAGTGATTTTTTATTGGTACCTACAAGTAGGTACCGATGCAGAGTCTAAGGTTCAAGAGGAAGACTCTGTTCCCTTCATCATTGAAGTGCACACCATCTCCTCTATAAATGTCTTGCATGTCGTAACGCAAGTTGTTGTGGTAAATGGAACCCATACCATAGTCACGGAGGAAAGCAGAAACAGATTTGTTGACGTGTTTTCTTGCTTTGTCAATCTGCGGACAGAAATGATTGGACCAGTTCCTTTTTTGCCTTTGGCATATGTTAGAAAACACAAAGGCAGTTTTAGGGAAAAGTGAAAACAGTTGTGCAAAGGTGTCCTTCATAAGCATTTCCAGACCTACCCCAGTCAAAGTGCCTAGGTCATTGCCACCACAGTGCACTATTATGAGGTCAGGGTGTTGGATTTGCATGAAGGATTTCACTAATGGCATTAATTGGTGCCACTTTAACCCTCTCTGACCAATCCATTTAATGTCTACATTTGGCAAAGCAAGGTCTCTCACGATATCTGTTTTCTCTGCATACTTTTCACTCCAGAAGACATAGCTGTGCCCTACAATCCACACTGTGAACATCTTCCAAGGAGATCTGGATGCACTCAGGAGGTGTAATTCAGTAGAATGGGAAAATGAAATGAAAGACAGTTTGGAAATGGAGGCATACATATTTTTTTCATAAAAAAAAGAACTGATTGGCTGTTTCATACCATTCTAGAATAAAAACTAGGCTGCATGTGTAAATTAATAGAAGCATGTTTTGTATTGGTACAGAAAAATGTGTTACCAAAGAACAGTACTATGGATTTGCTGTTAGGTTTGAAAAGTCAAGCACTCTTGCTCTGTGGAATTGAAACATTGTGTGGCGAACTTCTGACCTAACTCCACACAGCAGTGTTCCATGAGCTGTTGCTATGGTAGCAGGCAGAAGTCAAGTTGGGGGAAGGGTACTAGGCAGAAGTCAAGTTGGGGGAAGGGTACTTTTGGAAAAGGGTTGGTTTTCAACCAATAGAAATGTGTGATTACATTTGAAAAAAAGGGGGAAGCACTGAGATTTGAAATTAACATGTATATGTGTGGAAAAAGAGAGGGAAAGTTTGCCATTATCTGGTTCTGCTGAGAGGAGAGAGGTGTAAAGAAAAGAGATCCTGGCTCTGATAATCTGCTGTTTGAGTGCCACATTTCTTTCACAGCTAACTAATTTTAAAGGTGAGTTTAGAGTTTGAGTGGGGATGTATATGGTAAATTAAGAAATGAATAATAGAAATGGAATTCCTTTTGTTGAAGTTGTGTTTATCATTTTCTGTTTTGGGAGAAATTTAAATGTGAGGAACATGTAAAATAATATGGACTATGTTTTCACGATAAATTAAGGTGTACTGGTATAAAAAAAGAATAGTTTAAGGGTTTGAGGTTGGACTCAGTAATGCAAATACATTCAGCATCACTAAGGCTGGTTGCCCTTGCTGGAATGTAGGCAGTCACCCAGGTTACACATGGTGGTGGTCTGAAAAAGCAGTTTGGACATGTGCTTTTTAAAAAATCTGAAAAGTGGATTCATAATGTGTCAGTCTGTAAAAGTGATTATCACTTGCCAAAAAAAAGAGCAGTAAGTGTGCTTTCAAATTGGCAAAGAAATTTCGTTTTGTGACTAATGTGAAAACATGACTCTGTGTGCATATTGGAATTATAGGCAGAGATTTATTGTGTATTGCTCTGGTGATTTCACAGTTGCATTAGATGGAAAGGGGGAGCCATTTTTTGGTGCAGAAGCAGACTCTTAGCACACACCCAGCTGCTGACCATGTGGAATCATGCACAGTATTTACAAGCGAGTGGGGTTTGAGGTTTCAGTCAGTAATGCAAATACATTCAGCATCACTAAGGCTGGTTGCCCTTGCTGGAATGTAGGCAGTCACCCAGGTTACACATGGTGGTGGTCTGAAAAAGCAGTTTGGACATGTGCTTTTTAAAAAATCTGAAAAGTGGATTCATAATGTGTCAGTCTGTAAAAGTGATTATCACTTGTCAAAAAAAAGAGCAGTAAGTGTGCTTTCAAAATGGCAAAGAAATTTCGTTTTGTGACTAATGTGAAAACATGACTCTGTGTGCAAAGAGGAATTATAGGCAGAGATTTATTGCGTATTGCTCTGGTGATTTCACAGTTGCATTAGATGGAAAGGGGGAGCCATTTTTTGGTGCAGAAGCAGACTCTTAGCACACACCCAGCTGCTTATCATGTGGAATCATGCACAGTATTTACAAGCGAGTGGGGTTTGAGGTTTCAGTCAGTAATGCAAATACATTCAGCATCACTAAGCTGGTTGCCCTTGCTGGAATGTAGGCAGTCACCCAGGTTACACATGGTGGTGGTCTGAAATAGCAGTTTGGACATGTGCTTTTAAATAAATCTGAAAAGTGGATTCATAATGTGTCAGTCTGTAAAAGTGATTATCACTTGTCAAAAAAAAGAGCAGTAAGTGTGCTTTCTAATTGGCAAAGAAATTTCGTTTTGTGACTAATGTGAAAACATGACTCTGTGTGCAAAGAGGAATTATAGGCAGAGATTTATTGCGTATTGCTCTGGTGATTTCACAGTTGCATTAGATGGAAAGGGGGAGCCATTTTTTGGTGCAGAAGCAGACTCTTAGCACACACCCAGCTGCTTACCATGTAGAATCATGCACAGTATTCACAAGCGAGTGGGGTTTGAGGTTTCAGTCAGTAATGCAAATACATTCAGCATCACTAAGGCTGGTTGCCCTTGCTGGAATGTAGGCAGTCACCCAGGTTACACATGGTGGTGGTCTGAAAAAGCAGTTTGGACATGTGCTGTTTTCAGAATCTGAAAAGTGGATTCAAAATGTGACAGACTGTAAAAGTGTTTATCACTTGCCAAAAAAAAGAGTAGTAAGTGTGCTTTCAAATTGGCAAAGAAATTTCGTTTTCTGCCTAATTTCAAACCATGACTCTGTGTGCACACAGGAATTGTTTTTAGATATTTAATTTGTGATGGTGTTATTGTGATTTTCACTTGTAGGAAAGGGGTACATAGTATTTAAATATTTGAAAAGATCATAAAAAATGTAGTAATATATTTAAATTAAAAAAACAAATTTTTTTTTAGTTTTTTTCAGGTATTGCTGAAGAGCAGTGAACAAAATTTAAGATGCCTACAAAATCCAGAGAAAAGAAAGACCACAAAAAAAACCTATATTTGAAGACAACTGGAGGACCTAAGTTAGTTGGAGATGCTCATGTTGGGAAAAAGAAAAAATCTTCTGGTAAGCAGACAAAAACATTTTTAAAGAACATATTCAAAAAAAGGAAAAATGTACAAAATGTCTGTACTGGAAAGAATGTTCTCAATAGAAAAGGACAGGAAACAATTGAGAATTTAATTAATGCAAATATACCTTCTGCAACTAAAACAATTAACTTAAACAGAAAAACAGCGTTTAAAGAGATACGTAGAAAAATGTTTCAGAGAAGAGTTATGTCCAATTTGATAAAGGATGTGAAGAAATATAAGCAAAAGGCTAAGTTTTAGAAGAGAAAAAAAGAAATTGAAGCCATTGCAGCAAAGGCATTAGAATTAAAAAGGAAACTATTCATTTTAATTTTGAATAGGATGCGTACATTAGAAAAAAAGGTTAATGTACTGAAATCACAAAGCAAAAGGAAAAGAGTAGTAAATAGAACAAACTTTTGTAAAGTGTTTTTAGGAAAATGGATGCATAGTTCAAGTAGTGAACCTTTTTTTAATGAAGAGAGCTATTTTCAAAGTAATAGTTTGCTGCATGCAGTTGACACCAGAGGTCGTGCTTATGAAGTGAAAAATGGTTGCATAATGGAGAAGGAGATAATGGTTCCAAGAGATGAGGTACAAGTGATGGCAGATGAGGCAATGGGGAGACGTCCTAAAGCCCCAGTGTACACTTTGAATTGTAGTAGTATTTGCACTGTGCGTCAGGAATCTATTGACAAATTTCGAGAGTTTCTTAGAGAATATAGTAAAAAAAGTGTAAAACAGAAGATTAAGGTGCTTCAAAGTCTGGATCCATGCAGAGTGAGAGAGAATACTGGTTTGCAGGGTCATTCTCTGGCTTGTCTATCTAGAAAAGTGTGTAATAGTGTTTTCCATCATTTTAGGATGCTGGCTGTTCATCATACTGAAATGAGAAAGTTTGTGAGACAGTTGTATTTTGCTAAAAGTCCAGCAATAAAGTGAGATGAATTGAATAGGGCTCTGTTCCGAGGAACGGTATCAGATGTAGAGAAGGTTGTTGATGAAATTCAGTTTTGTTACTTTGGTCCTGAACAAGACAGTGCAGAAAAGGACACAGTAAATGAGGAACAAGTGGAAGAGAATGAAGAACCCTCTGTAAGTAACACATTTAATGATCACATAACAAAATTTGCAATAATCTCTAATGAAAGACCAAATATTACTTGTATTTGTTGCCGCAGAACTCATTATAGAAAACAAACTAGGAATGTTGATCTCTACAGAAAGAGTGAAAATGAAGATAATTATAAGTGGAAGGATTTTGCCACATATATATTTCTAGAAAATTGTTTTGAATTGGGTGAAGATCAGCGTATTTGTAAATACTGTTATAATAAGTTAGAAGAAAATAGAATGCCGACCAGAGCTGTACATAATAATTTAGAATTGGATGCAATTCCTGCTGAACTTTCAGAATTAAATACATATGAGTCTATACTCATTCAATGTGTTCATCCGTTCCAGACCATAGTACGTATGGAGCCCAAAACTGGTAAATTACCTCCTTCAGATTTACTGAGAGGTTTAAAAGGTAGAGTGGTGTATTTGCCCTTGGATTTGAAAAAAAATATGGAAACTATTGATGCAGATACTTTGGAAACTGAACCAATAATTATTCTGGTTAATGGTGTACCTACAAAGAATAAGAAGATTTGGCAGGAGCTGGTAGATGTACGGAAAGTACAAAGAGCAAATTTGTATTTGAAAAGGAATAACAAATGGTATGAATCAATTTATATAGAAGAAGAAGAAGAAGAAGAAGATTTACAAGAAGACACAGAAACACCAACTGGACAAATTGAAAAAGTGGACAAGTCAAAGGAAGAAGAAATTTATGAACATTTTAGCATACATCCTCTTCATTCAAAAGAAGTTATGGGAGACAATATTGATCTGTTTCGGATGAAGAAAGCAAAAGGAACTCCCGTGAGTGTATGGGAGGAGAGCTTGGAAGCTCGATGTTTTCCCCAGCTGTTTCCAACAGGAAAAGGAGGACGATATGATGAACGTCCAGAACAGATTCCAGCTTCTGAGTATCGGACTACAAGACTATATGCTGAAGATCCTAGATTTCGACAAAGTATTCCTTATTTGTTCCATCTTTTATTTGAAAGCGACTTGTCTGCACTGTCTTATGCAGTAAATCACATTTTAAAAAGTGGAGTTCATTTACAAAATGTGTCTGCTAAGGATTTTATGGAGAAAGTGCAGCACCGAGATGATCATTTGGAAACACAACTGATCAATCTGATGGCTTGTCAGCGTGGGACAAATGAATATTGGTACCGACGCCATGGTGAACTAATATGCATGTTACGGAATTTAGGAACACCAACATGGTTCCTTACCCTAAGCTGTGCCGAGTACGCTTGGGATGATTTACTGGATTTTCTACGAGAGGCCAATTCAAACATTAAAAACATCGAATACAAGACAGCAGGAGAACTGTGCTCATTGGATCCGGTTAATGTTTGCAGATATTTCAATCATAGATTTGAGGCTATGATGTCCTTCATCTGCAATAAAAAAAATCCACCTCTAGGAGAAGTAGTGGATTTCTTTTGGAGAAAAGAGTACCAGGCAAGAGGTGCTCCTCATATTCATATGCTGTTGTGGATCAAGGATGCCCCAAAGTTTGGAACAGATGCTGATGAAGCAGTGTTATCTTACATTGAAGAATATGCAACATGTGCTATACCAAAAAGCACAGAAGAGAAAAAGTTAAAGGAGCAAGTTTTACGTTTCCAAAGTCATCGGTGTGGAAAATACTGTCGACGGAAATACAAGAGCAAAGATAAATACTACACTAAATGTCGATTTGGATTTCCTAGACCTGTTCTTTCAAATGGAAGAGTAAACAGTTTTATGTCATCTGTGAGACATACTATCACAAGAAAATCACCTAAGAATACCTACAACCTTAAAAGAAAAGAAGAATCAAAAAATATAAATGACTACAACCCAGTCATTTTATCCATGTGGAATGCTAACATGGATATACAGTATGTAGCTGACAATTCCATTGCTGTTGCTCGATATGTAACGTCTTACATTACGAAATCAGAAAAAACAGAATTGAAGGAAATGTGGGAAGAGATTTCTCACGAGAAGACTGTCAGTAAGAAGCTGTACAGTTTCAGTTTAAAGATGTTATCGCATCGAGAAATTGGATCCTACGAATGTTCAGATAGGTTATCTTCTGCAAGTCTCTACTCGAAATCAAGAAGAATAATTTGGGCAAGTTTAGGCCTTGCAGCAATGAGAAATCGGGTACTGAAATCTGTTGGAGAAATTGAATATTTGGCCGAGAATGACCCAGAAAGTACAGATATTTTGAAATCAAACATGTTGGACACATATTATCCCAAGAGAAGTCATCATCTGGAGAACATGTGTCTCTATGAAGTGCTGCAGAACTACATTTATTCACGGAAAGCCGCAGAAGACATCAACAATGAAAAATATAAAGTCATTGGTGAGGAAGGATGTTTGGTGAAGCAAACAAAAGGAAGTTTGATAAATCACCGGAAGCTGAGTTGCGACACTACTGACAAAAATGAATTTTACTACTTGGCTCTTTTACAGCTGTTTAAACCATGGCGTACAGAGGATGAACTACTGGGAGAATTTCAAAGCTATGAAGATTCCTTTAATGCTTGCAAAGACAGCATACAATGCAGTACATTCACAACTTATCTGCAAATGTTAAATGAAGAAATTGAACAGGAAACTACAATTGCAGCAGAAGTAGCTAGAGACAGTTCTCAAGACAGCCAAAGTTCAGGAACACTCAGTCAAGATCCCCTAGGACAACCAATCTTTGAAAATGAAGCATCAATAGCCATGAATGAAGTGGAAACGGCTATGAATCAAGCTCAAGAAGAATTTATAGACTTACAAAATTTGGAAAGACAACTGAATGAAGAGCAGCAACAAATTTATGAAGAGATCAGAAGCAAAATTGATCACGGATTTCTACATGAAAAAAAAGAGTGCTCATGCACATCATTTCATCCAATCAGGATGTATGTAAGCGGACAAGCTGGAACTGGAAAAAGTTTCCTAATAAAAGTCATCAGAAGCTACCTACAGCAAAAAACGGATTCTGCTTTGTCTTGTGTGGTTACTGCTCCAACTGGGTTAGCAGCATATAACATAAAAGGAATCACCTTACATCGTTTGCTAATGTTACCAGTGGAGCATGAGAATAAAATACAATACAACAAGCTAACTGGAGAAGCATGCTTGGAAGTTTCAAGAGTATTGAAGAAGATGCAAGTTCTCATTATTGATGAGGTGAGCATGGTATCAAACTTAATGCTTGCCTTTGTGCATTTAAGAATGCAGCAAATTCTAAGGACAGACTATGACGTGTTATTTGGTGGAAAACATGTCATAGTTTTTGGGGATCTTCTACAGCTTACTTAAGTTAAAGGACAACCAGTGTTTAATACTGTGACACATGAAGACACAAAGAAGTCATTGGGAAGCATCGGTAATGCAAATATTTGGTCCTTCTTTGAGTACAAGGAACTTACTACTAATATGAGACAAGCAAACAATGAAGAATATGGAAGTATTCTGAAAGATATCAGGATTGGACTACTCACAGAAGTTGGCAAAAAAGCATTACAAAGTCGGCTGCTACATAATTTATTTCCAAAGGAAGAAATAGTTGCAGAGAAGATATACAAGAACATTGCAGAAAAGAAAAGTGTCATCTGCTTAATGCCAACTCTACGTGAATGCTCAATATTCAATGAGGAGCTTTTAAAATTGGAAAAGGAAGATATCAGGAAATTGGAAGCAGTGGACAAAATTGAGGATGGAAGAATTACAATCAGATTAACAGGCACACTGAAAAATAAATTGGATTCACTAGAGAAGAACATTTCCAAAACTGCTGGATTAGAAAAAAATCTATATGTTTGCATGAACTGTAGAGTATTTTTAAGGAGAAATTTGGATGTGGAAAAAGGTTTAGTTAATGGAGCTATGGGAAGAGTTGTGGGTTTTATTAATTATCAGAAAAAAGATGGAATTGAATGTTTAAAAATAAAATTTGATCAGATAGAAGAAGTTAAAGACATTTGTCGTTGTTCAGTTCGTTTCATGCTTGTGAAAGACTTATATGTACGTAGGAAGCAGTTTCCGTTTTCTCTAGCATATGCTGTAACTATTCACAAGTCTCAAGGATTGACTGTAGATTGTGCATTTGTGAACATTGGTTCAACTGTGTTCAAAGAAGGTATGGCATATGTTGCTTTGTCACGAGTGAAAACATTATCAGGTTTATTCATGATAGACTTTGATGACTCAAAAGTTAGTGCTGATACAAATTGTGTAAAGGAGTATAATAGATTAAGAAGAAGCTATGCTCCTCATTTAGGTCAGTATCCTGTGTTGGAAAAACGTGTAGTTTCTTGTAAAAGGAGAAATGAGAATATCTGTAATGAAGATGTAGAGAGGAGGAAAAAAAAGAGGAGTGATGTAATTGCAAGCAAAAAGAAAAAGGAAAATGAAGAAGAGGTTGTAGGATGTCATTTTGAAAATAGCTCTGGTGTCAACTGCTACGCTAATGTAGTGCTGAATGTTGCATTTTATCTGGAAAGTGTGCAAGAGCAGATAATAGTACATCAGGGAAGAAGATTCTGTTCTGAGTTGAGTCTCCTTTTTCAAAAGCTGAGTAATGATACAACTCAAATAGAAAGTGCTACTGAAATTAGAAAACTTTTAGATGTATGTTCAGGACGAACACAGTTTTCTCAAAATGTACAGCAAGACGCACAGGAATTCTTGATCTATTTTCTTCAGGTACTGGAAGAAGAAGGTGTTCCCATTGAAAATTTATTTGGTCTCTCTTATAAATGGAACATAGTTGTGAAAACTGTTTCAATACATGTGGCTCTAATGTTGATTCTGAAAGGTTTATTTATTTAACATTGCCAGAAAGTAAAACAGTCACTTTTGCTAAATTAGTTAAAGATGCTAATCATAGCATGGAATGCAGTGAGTGTCAATCTGACATGTTTTCAACGTTAATTTTAAAGGAATACGGACAGTATGTAATTTTAATGATGCAACGCTGTAAAGCTGATGGTTCAAAATTAGATACTTTAATAAAGAAGTTTACAGGACAGCAATTATCAATTTCAGGAAAAACTTTTGTAACAGTTGCAATAATTTTCCATGAAGGACCTACTGTAACTTCTGGTCATTACACAGTTTATCTTAAATGTGAAAAAGGCTGGACACTGTGTAATGATTCCCAATTAATTTTCAAGCAACGTTTGCCTTTTGATTTAGCAAATTCCTATCTAATCTTCCTGAAACCTAAATTTTAGAGAGACTTGGCAAGATGTGAACAAAAACAATTTTACCATTTTATTGGATTACCATTGGAATTGTCAAAAAAAATGATTTTTCAAATTATCATTTGGCCTAATGGAAAGATAACCAATTGTAATGTGGACTTTTTAAATTTTTAATGAAACTTTGGAAAACCAAAAATTTAGAAAAAATCGGTAACATCTGCACAATTTAAATTTTGGAATGTTATTGGATTGCCATTGGAAATTTATTCAAAAAAGATTTTTAAAATTACTATTTGGCCATGAGGAAAGGTAACCAATTGTATTGTGGACTTATTTAATTATTAATTAATCTTTCGGAAACCAAAATGTTACAGAGAATCGGTGAGATCTGTACAATTTAAACTTTAGAATTTTATTGGATTACCATTGGAAATTTAATCAAAAAAGAATTTTTAAATTACTATTTGGCCTAAAGAAATGGAACCAGATGTATTGTGGAGTTATTTGAGATATATTTTTGTGATTATACTTCTGAAACAAAAAATGTCAGACGGTATTTTAAAGAAATAAGTTTTGATATTAGTTGATATTTTTTTGAGAATATTATGCATTTCTTTAAAGTTATGTTTAAGTTAAAAGTGATTCTGGGCTTTTTTTATACAATCTGTTATTTTTTTTTTGCCCGCTGTTAAATGATGAATGCAATTGCTTTCACAATTTATAGTGAAATGCAATATATTCTGAAAACAGCAAAAAAAAGTCAAAAAATTTTTTGGGAAAAATAAGTAAATATGTGTACTGTGTTATATATTGATTTATTTAATATTAATACTTTTTTCTTTTTTTTCAGATTGAGAAAGAAAATTTTCAAGAAAAAAACAACCATTTTTTTCAAGTAAATACAATTACATTTTAATTATAAATTAAATTGTTGGGTGGGACAGGTAAGTGAGAAATTAGAAGGTCTCTTTCTTCCACTTTATCTCAAAAAGATTTTTTAAAATTAGTTATTAATTTCTCAAGGATCTTGAGATGTGGTAATTGGTTTTTAGTGTTTTTTAAAAAAAAAAAAAAAAAATACGTTTACCGTGCGCGTACGGTAAAAAAAAAGAAAAAAAAAGTTTCAAAGAAAAAATAAAAAAAAGTTGTGAGGTAAGGTTGGCTCTTATAAGAGCCGTTGGGTTCATACAGGGATGGAGGAAAGAAAGAATGGGAGTATTATGAGCGTCTACAAACATGCTGGTCTATCTTATTGTTAATAAGGGGAAGACTGATCTCCCCAAAAACAATAAGACCACCACATCTTGTACACCTCATTTCAACCCTCCCAAATCGAGGGTTGATGTCCACAGGAAAAGAAGAAGGTGATGCTCCAACAACAGAGGAAGGGCTCAGCTGAGCTGCCGATGATGTACTCGGCTGAGCATCTGAGGCTGGGCTCTGGTGACTTACTGAAGAGTTTTCTCCAGTATGTCGAGCAAAGGTCCTTGGGTGTCTGTCCTGGAGGTGTCTCTTCATAGAGTGATTTCCAAAGGAATATTTCTTCCTTGGATTTCCTCTTGATAAAACATGACCACAAAGTATGCAAGTGACCAATTGAGCATTCACCTTTTTCTCCCCCTCTGGAAAAGTGAAATACTCCCATACAAAAGAAGTCTTTTGTTTCCTCCTTCTCTGGATCATGGTGGTGCTGCTAGCCTCACTGTCAGAAGAGGTCTGCTGTTCTGCCATTGTATCCCAATGTCAATCCAGCTCCTGCTCCTAGAGAATCACAAGCAGAAATGAGGGGAATGGGTGTGGTGTGGGAACAATCTGGAACTGAAAGTAGTTTCAACCAATGAAAAGTGTTCTTTCAAGCAGTAATGAGGGGAATGGGTGTGGTGTGGGAAGTTTCTGGAAGTGAAAGTAATTTCAACCAATAAAAAGTGTTCTTTGTAAGTCACATGACCTGCCGTGCGCGCACGTGACGCTTACGGTGCGCTTACGAAGCGCGTACGTCAAACTCGCGCATGCGCATTACACGCCCCTGCGTAACCGCGACGTTGCTTCCGGGTGTACGCGTACGCCACGCACGTATCGCGTATCGCGCATGCGCATTACACGCCCCTGCGTAACCGCGACGTTGCTTCCGGGTGTACGCGTACGTCACGCACGTATTGCGTATCGCGCATGCGCATTACACGCCCCTGCGAACCCGCGACGTTGCTTCCGGGTGTACGCGTACGTCACGCACGTATCACGTAGGCGCGCTGTACTAATGACGTCCAGAGCGCGTACCGTCAGCTTACCGTACGCGCACGGAAAAAAATGCATAAAAAAATAAAAAAAACCTTTCCATAATGCAGGATATAGTACATATATTATTTTATACAAAGGCTTACAAAAAATGACAAAAAAAAATTTGCATTTAAAAAACCGTACAAATTCACTGAAAAAAACATGGGTTTCACACACGTTATAGTTAGAAATTACCATTTTAAAAACCTTGCAAAGTCACTGAAAAAACCATAGGTTTCAAACATGTTATAGTTAGGGATTAGCATTTAAAAAACCTTGCAAATTCACTGAAAAAACCATAGGTTTCACACACGTTATAGTTAGGAATTAGCATTTAAAAAACCTTAGAAATTCAATGAAAAAACCAAAGGTTTCACACATGTTATAGTTAGCTGGACATTTCACTCGTAAAAAAACAATGAAATTTCCCCGTTATAGTTAGTTCAGCTAACTATAACTCGCGCGCCCGCAATGCACTACTGATGACGTCACATATTACATCACTCATGACATGGTCACTGACATCACTCATGACATCACTGATGACATCTCAAATGACATCACTGATGACATCACTGATGACATCATCCTTGTGAAAGAGTAGCAGACCTCTTCTTCCCCTAATATAACCTTTAATACACACATTCAAAAATGGAGACTGAAATTTTCAAAAAAATGGACATACCAATACCAATTACAACAACATCTTCAATAATTCTAAGAACCACATACACATCCACTCATTCACCAACAGTCCTCTACAGTCACTCATACATGTACTCACTCATCATATGTATTCATACACCTATACATTCTGTAAAACAACGCCACTCATCCATAGAGTTACTCACACACATAGTTACTCATGCTAATAAAGAATCAAACATCCATTTACTTGCATATACAGTTATTCACACACCACCACACCTACTTCTACAGAAACTTACACATACTTAGTCTTTTAAACAATCACTTATAGAAGCACATACTTATTCATACAGGAACTCTTTCAATCTCTCACTCTCACATATACTCACTTATATACACCAATAGTCACATATACTAGTTAAAAACATATGTAGTTACTCATGGAGACACTATTGAGACAGTCATTCACTCACTAACACACCCATGCACACACTCATCCACCCATACAGTCCTGCACACATGCTGTCTTCAACACATACAAACAGTGAGTCACTCATTCATGCACCTATGCACTACGTAATACCCCCCACCGAACCATACAGACACTCAGACACTCATACTGACAAAAAACCTACTAATAACCTATATAGACACTCATGTAGATACTCACCAACCCATGCAGCCACTTATACACAAAGTAAGAAACTGATACAGATATTTTCATATTTAAAGATTACTCAGTAAGCCATGTATTCACTATGATACACTTAATCAGTCAGTTACACTAAAAATACCAATTTATTCTTCCATTGACCTTCAGATATACATAAATATAAAACATATTTAATTTTCAGAAAAACACACAATCACAAGGATGATGTCATCAGTGATGTCATCAGTGATGTCATTTGAGATGTCATCAGTGATGTCATGAGTGATGTCAGTGACCATGTCATGAGTGATGTAATATGTGACGTCATCAGTAGTGCATTGTGGGCGCGTGAGTTATAGTTAGCTGAACTAACTATAACGGGGAAATTTCATTGGTTTTTTACGAGTGAAATGTCCAGCTAACTATAACATGTGTGAAACCTTTGGTTTTTTCATTGAATTTCTAAGGTTTTTTAAATGCTAATTCCTAACTATAACGTGTGTGAAACCTATGGTTTTTTCAGTGAATATATATATATATATATTCACTGGAAAAACCATGGGTTTCACACACGTTATAGTTAGGAATTAGCATTTAAAAAACCTTAGAAATTCAGTGAAAAAACCATAGGTTTCACACACGTTATAGTTAGGAATTAGCATTTAAAAAAACTTAGAAATTCAGTGAAAAAAACCATAGGTTTCACACATGTTATAGTTAACTGGACATTTTACTCGTAAAAAACCATTGAAATTGCCCCGTTATAGTTAGTTCAGCTAACTATAACTCGCGCGCCCGCAATGCACTGCTGATTACGTCACATATTACATCACTCATTACATGGTCAGTGACATCACTCATGACATCAATGATGACATCTCAAATGACATCACTGATGACATCACTGATGACATCATCCAGTGAATGTGTGTTTTTCTGAAAATTAAATATGTTTTATATAGGTATATCTCAAGGTCGATGGAAGAATAAATGGGTATATAAGTGTCTAAATGGATGAATTGTTTTTGAAAAATTGATTGTATTACTGACTGATTAAGTGTATCTTAGTGAATACATGGCTTAGTGAGTAATGTTTAAATATGTAAATATCTGTATCAGTCTCTCACTTTGTGTATAAGTGGCTGCATGGGTTGGTGTGTAGCTACATGAGTGTCTAAATAGGTTATTAGTTGGTTTTTTGAGTATCAGTATGAGTGTGAGTGTCTGGTTCGGTGAGGGGTATTACGTAGTGCATAGGTGCATGAATGAGTGACTCATTGTTTGTATGTGTTGAAGACAGCATGTGTGCAGGACTGTATGGGTGGATGAGTGTATGTATGGGTGTGTTAGTGAGTGAATGACTGTCTCAATAGTGTCTTTTTGAGTAACTACATATGTTTTAAACTAGTATATGTGACTATTGGTGTATATATGTGAGTATATGTGAGAGTGAGAGATTGAAAGAGTTCCTGTATGAATAAGTATGTGTTTCTATAAGTGATTGTTTAAAAGACTAAGTATGTGTAAGTTTCCGTAGAAGTAAGTGTGGTGGTGTGTGTATAACTGTATATGCAAGTAAATGTATGTTTGATTCTTTATTTGCATGACTGACTATGTGTGAGAGTAACTCTATGGATGAGTGGCATTGTGTAACAGGATGTATAGGTGTATGAGTACATATGATGAGTGAGTGCATGTATGAGTGACTGTATAGGACTGTTGGTGAATGAGTGGATGTGTATGTGGTTCTTAGAATTACTTAAGAGGTTCTTGTAACTGGTATTGGTATGTCCTTTGTTTTGAAAATTTTAATTTCTTTTTTTGATTGTGTGTATCAAAGGTTATATTAGGGGCAGAGGTGGTCTGCCACTCTATCACAAGGATGATGTCATCAGTGATGTCATCAGTGATGTCATTTGAGATGTCATCAGTGATGTCATGAGTGATGTCACTGACCATGTAATGAGTGATGTAATATGTGACGTAATCAGCAGTGCATTGCGGGCGCGCGAGTTATAGTTAGCTGAACTAACTATAACGGGGCAATTTCAATGGTTTTTTACGAGTAAAATGTCCAGTTAACTATAACATGTGTGAAACCTATGGTTTTTTTCACTGAATTTCTAAGGTTTTTTAAATGCTAATTCCTAACTATAACGTGTGTGAAACCTATGGTTTTTTCACTGAATTTCTAAGGTTTTTTAAATGCTAATTCCTAACTATAACGTGTGTGAAACCCATGGTTTGTTCAGTGAATTTGCAAGGTTTTTTAAATGCTAATTTTTTTTTTTTTCTTCTATTTTTTTAAACATATTTTTATTTTAATTTTCTTACCTTTTATAAAGACTATGGTTAAATTTTTAAAATTCTTTAATATGTTTTTTTTTAATATATTTTTTAAAATAAACATGTAAAATTTATTTGCAGTACATTTTTTCTATTTTTTTTATTATTTAATTAGTACGCGTACCGTAAGCTTACGGTAAGCGTACGGTTTACGCGACGCCCGTAAATTTTCTACGCTGCTTGCGTATAGTTACGCAATTTGCGTAGCCGCGCGTACTCTGCGTGGGACGCGTACGCGTGTACGCTACACGCGCACGTTACGCGGAAGTGTCGGGGAGTGACTGTTAAGCGCATGCGCGCAAGCGCGTGTCTTTTTTACGCGCATGCGTACTTTTGCCGTAAGCGTACCGTAAGCGTACCGTAAGCGTACGGTAGGTCATGTGATCATGAAACACAACTTTTGATTGGTTGAAACTACTTTCAGTTCTAGAACTCTCCTACACCACACCCATTCCTCTCATTTCTGCTTGTGATCCCTTAGGAGAAGGAGCTGGGTTGTCTTTGTGATACGATGGCAGAACAGCAGAGCTCTTCTGAGAGTGAGGCTAGCACTAGCAGCACTACCTTGAGGCAGAGAGCGAGGAAACAAAAGCCCTCTTATGTATGGGATTATTTTACTTTTCCTGAAGGCCAGCAAAAGGTAAATGCACCCTTAGTAACTTGTAGGCTGTGTAAGCGTGTACTTTCAAGAGGTAATCCTGACAGGAAGTATTCCTTTGGGAATCATACCATGAAGAGACACCTCAAGGATGTACACAGAAGGACACATGCTCGACTTTTTGGAGGTAACTCTTCAGAAAGTCAACCAAGCACATCCACAGCAGCTCAGCCTGGACCATCATCTGCAGGGCTGACTCCTTCTTCTGCAGGTCAGGTGAGCCCTTCATCTGTGGGGGGTGCATCTCCTTTTGCTGGCCCTCTGGAAATTAACCCTCGGTTTGCGAGGGTTGAAGTACGGTGCGCCCATTGTCATGATCTAATTACTTATAGGGAGACCAGTGTTTCCCTGGTGAACAGTAAAATAGATCAGCACACTTGTCGTACCGTCTAATATTCCCAATCTTTCTTTCCTCTGTCCCTGCATGAACACAACGGCTCTTTTAAGAGCCAACCTTATCTTTCATCTTTTTTTTATATATGTTTTTAAAAACTTTTTTTTTTTTTTTTACCGTACGCGTACGGTGCGCGTAAGTTTTTTTTTTTTTTTTTAAAAACACTAAAAATCAATTATCACATTACAAGGTCCTTGAGAGACTACAATTATTATTATTGACTTACCATACCCACTCAAAAAAATATTTATTCATTTGTTTTAAAAAAAAATTGCTTTAAAAATGGTTCTAGTTTACGAAAATTTTCTATATCAATCTGAAAAAAAAGAAAAAAGTATTAATATTTTTAAAACATTTTATAATACAGTACACATATTTACATATTTTTCAAAAAATATTTTTGCATTATTTTTGCTGTTTTCAGAATATATTGCATTTCACTATAAATTGTGAAAGCAATTGCATTCATCATTTTACAGCGGGCAAAAAAAAATAACAATCTCAAAGATTGTATTAAAAAAGCCCAGAATCTCTTTTTACTTAAACTTAACATTATAGAAATGCATAATATTCTAAAAAAATATCATCTAATACCAATACTTATTTCTTTAAAATACCGTCTGATATGTTTGTTTCAGAAGTATAATCACAATATTATATCTCAAATAACTCCACAATACATCTGATTCCATTTCCTTTAGGCCAAATAGTAATTTTAAAATTTTTTTTGGAATAAATTTCCAACGGTAATCCAATAAAATTCTAAAGTTTAATTTGTCCAGATCTCACCGATTCTCTGTAACATTTTGGTTCACGAAAATTTTTTGAATAATTTATTAAGCCCACAATAGAATTGGTTACTTTTCCGCATGGCCAAATAGTAATTTTTAAAATCATTTTTGAAAAAATTTCCAATAGCACTCCAATAACATTCCAAAATTTAAATTGTGCAGATGTTACCGATTATCTCTAAATTATTGGTTTTTGAAAGTTTCATTAAAAATTAAAAAAGTCCACATTACAATTGGTTATCTTTCCATTAGGCCAAATGATAATTTAAAAAATCTTTTTTTTAGAAAATTCCAATGGTAATCCAGTAAAATGGTAAAATTATTTTGTCCAGATCTTGCCAAGTGTCTCTAAAATTTAGGTTTCAGGAAGATTAGATAGGAATTTGCTAAATCAAAAGGCAAACGTTGTTTGAAAATCAATTGGGAATCATTACACAGTGTCCAGCCTTTTTCACATTTAAGATAAACTGTGTAATGACCAGAAGCTACAGTAGGTCCTTCATGGAAAATTATTGCAACAGTTACAAAAGTTTTTCCTGAAATTGATAATTGCTGTCCTGTAAACTTCTTTATTAAAGTATCCAATTTTGAACCATCAGCTCTACATCGTTGCATCATTAAAATTACATACTGTCCGTATTCCTTTAAAATTAATGTTGAAAACATGTCAGATTGACACTCACTGCATTTCATGCTATGATTAGCATCTTTAACTAATTTTGCAAAAGTGACTGTTTTACTCTCTGGCAATGTCAAATAAATAAACCTTTCATTATCAACATTAGAGCCACATATATTATAATAATTTTCACAACTATGTTCCCATTTATAAGAGAGACCAAAAAAAATTTCAATGGGAACTCCTTCTTCTTCCACTACCTGAAGAAAATACATCAAAAATTCATGTACATCTTGCTGTTCATTTTGAGAAAACTGTGTTCGTCCTGAACATATATCTAAAAGTTTTCTAATTTCAGTAGCACTTTCTATTTGAGTTTTATCTTTACTCAGCTTTTTAAAAAGGAGACTCAGCTCTGAACAGAATCTTTTTCCCTGATTTACTATTATCTGCTCTTGCAAACTTTACAGATAAAATGCAACATTCAGCACTACATTTGCGTAGCAGTTGACACCAGAGCTATTTTCAAAATTACATCCTACAACCTGTTCTTCATTTTCCTTTTTCTTTTTGCTTGCAATTACATCACTCCTCTTTTTTTTCCTCTTCTCTACATCTTTATTACAGATATTCTCATTTTTTCTTTTACGAGAAACTACACGTTTCTCCAACACAGGATACTGACCTAAATGAGGAGCATAGCTTCTTCTTAATCTATTATACTCCTTTACACAGTTTGTATCAGCACTAACTTTTGAATCATCAAAGTCTATCATGAATAAACCTGATAATGTTTTCACTCGTGACAAAGCAACATATGCCATACCCTCTTCGAACACAGTTGAACCAATGTTCACAAATGCACAATCTACAGTCAATCCTTGAGACTTGTGAATAGTTACAGCATATGCTAGAGAAAACGGAAACTGCTTCCTACGTACATATAAGTCTTTCAGAAGCATGAAACGAACTGTACAACGACAAATATCTTTAACTTCTTCTATCTGATCAAATTTTATTTTTAAACATTCAATTCCTTCTTTTTTCTGATAATTAATAAAACCCACAACTCTTCCCATAGCTCCATTAACTAAACCTTTTTCAACATCCAAATTTCTTCTTAAAAATACTCTACAGTTCATGCAAACATATAGATTTTTTTCTAATCCAGCTGTTTTGGAGATGTTCTTCTCTAGTGAGTCCAATTTATTTTTCAGTTTGCCTGTTACTGTGACAGTAATTCTTCCATCCTCAATTTTGTCCACTGCTTCCAATTTCCTGATCTCTTCCTTTTCCAATTTCAAAAGCTCCTCATTAAATATTGAGCATTCACGTAGAGTTGGCATTAAGCAGATGACACTTTTGTTTTCTGCAATATTCTTGTATATCTTCTCTGCAACTATTTCTTCCTTTAGAAATAAATTATGTAGCAGCCGACTCTGTAATGCTTTTTTGCCAACTTCTGTGAGTAGTCCAATTCTGATATCTTTCAAAATACTTCCATATTCTTCATCGCTTGCTTGCCTCATATTAGTAGTAAGTTCCTTGTACTCAAAGAAGGACCAAATATTTGTATTTCCGATGCTTCCCAATGACTTCTTCGTGTCTTCATGTGTGACAGTATTAAATACTGGTTGTCCTTTAACTGGAGTAAGTTGCAAAAGATCTCCAAAAACTATGACGTGTTTTCCACCAAATAACATGTCATAGTCTGTCTTCAAAATTTGCTGCATTCTTAAATGCACAAAGGCAAGCATTAAGTTTGATACCATGCTCACCTCATCAATAATGAGAACTTGCATCTTCTTCAATACTCTTGAAACTTCCAAGCATGCTTCTCCAGTTAGCTTGTTGTATTGTATTTTGTTCTCATGCTCCACTGGTAACATTAGCAAACGATGTAAGGTGATTCCTTTTATGTTATAGGCTGCTAACCCAGTTGGAGCAGTAACCACACAAGACAAAGTAGAATCCGTTTTTTGCTGTAGGTAGCTTCTGATGACTTTTATTAGGAAACTTTTTCCAGTTCCAGCTTGTCCGCTTACATACATCCTGATTGGATGAAATGATGTGCATGAGCACTCTTTTTTTTCATGTAGAAATCCGTGATCAATTTTGTTTTTGATCTCTTCATAAATTTGTTGCTGCTCTTGATTCAGTTGTCTTTCCAAATTTTCTAAGTCTATAAATTCTTCTTGAGCTTGATTCATAGCCGTTTCCACTTCATTCATGGCTATTGATGCTTCATTTTCAACGATTGGTTGTCCTAGGGGATCTTGACTGAGTGTTCCTGAACTTTGGCTGTCCTGAGAACTATCTCTAGCTATTTCTGCTGCAATTGTAGTTTCCTGTTCAATTTCTTCATTTAACATTTGCAGATAACTTGAGAATGTACTGCATTGTATGCTGTCTTTGCAAGCATTAAAAGAATCTTCATAGCTCTGGAATTCTCCCAGTAGTTCATCCTCTGTACGCCATGGTTTAAACAACTGTAAAAGAGCCAAGTAGTAAAATTCCTTCTTGTCAGTAGTGTCGCAACTCAGCTTCCGGTGATTTATCAAACTTCCTTTTGTTTGCTTCACCAAACATCCTTCTTCACCAACGACTTTATATTTTCCATTGTTGATGTCTTCTGCAGCTTTCCGTGAATAAATGTAGTTCTGCAGCACTTCATAGAGACACATGTTCTCCAGATGATGACTTCTCTTGGGATAATATGTGTCCAACATGTTTGATTTCAAAATATCTGTACTTTCTGGGTCATTCTCGGCCAAATATTCAATTTCTCCTACAGATTTCAGTACCCGATTTCTCATTGCTGCAAGGCCTAAACTTGCCCAAATTATTCTTCTTGACTTCAAGTAGAGACTTGCAGAAGATAACCTATCTGAACATTCGTAGGATCCAATTTCTCGATGCGATAACATCTTCAAACTGAAACTGTACAGCTTCTTACTGACAGTCTTCTCGTGAGAAATCTCTTCCCACATTTCCTTCAATTCTGTTTTTTCTGATTTTGTAATGTAAGACGTTACATATCGAGCAACAGCAATGAAATTGTCAGCAACATACTGTATATCCATGTTAGCGTTCCACATGGATAAAATGACTGGGTTGTAGTCATTTATATTTTTTGATTCTTCTTTTCTTTTAAGGTTGTAGTTATTCTTAGGTGATTTTCTTGTGATAGTATGTCTCACAGCTGACATAAAACTGTTTACTCTTCCATTTGAAAGAACAGGTCTAGGAAATCCAAATCGACATTTAGTGTAGTATTTTTCTTTGCTCTTGTATTTCCGTCAACAGTATTTTCCACACCGATGACTTTGGAAACGTAAAACTTGCTCCTTTAACTTGTTCTCTTCTGTGCTTTTTGGTATAGCACATGTTGCATATTCTTCAATGTAAGATAACACTGCTTCATCAGTATCTGTTCCAAACTTTGGGGCATCCTTGATCCACAACAGCATATGAATATGAGGAGCACCTCTTGCCTGGTACTCTTTTCTCCAAAAGAAATCCACTACTTCTCCAAGGGGTGGATTTTTTTTATTGCAGATGAAGGACATCATAGCCTCAAATCTATGATTGAAATATCTGCAAACATTAACCGGATCCAATGAGCACAGTTCTCCTGCTGTCTTGTATTCGATGTTTTTAATGTTTGAATTGGCCTCTCGTAGAAAATCCAGTAAATCATCCCAAGCGTACTCGGCACAGCTTAGGGTAAGGAACCATGTTGGTGTTCCTAAATTCCGTAACATGCATTTTAGTTCACCATGGCGTCGGTACCAATATTCATTTGTCCCACGCTGACAAGCCATCAGATTTATCAGTTGTGTTTCCAAATGATCATCTCGGTGCTGCACTTTCTCCATAAAATCCTTAGCAGACACATTTTGTAAATGTACTCCACTTTTTAAAATGTGATTTACTGCATAAGACAGTGCAGACAAGTCGCTTTCAAATAAAAGATGGAACAAATAAGGAATACTTTGTCGAAATCTGGGATCTTCAGCATATAGTCTTGTAGTCCGATACTCAGAAGCTGGAATCTGTTCTGGACGTTCATCGTATCGTCCTCCTTTTCCTTTAGGAAACAGCTGGGGAAAACATCGAGCTTCCAAGCTCTCCTCCCATACACTCACGGGAGTTCCTTTTGCTTTCTTCATCTGAAAGAGATCAATATTGTCTCCCATAACTTCTTTCGAATGAAGAGGATGTATGCTAAAATGTTCATAAATTTCTTCTTCCTTTGACTTGTCCACTTTTTCAATTTGTCCAGTTGGTGTTTCTGTGTCTTCTTGTAAATCTTCTTCTTCTTCTTCTTCTATATAAATTGATTCATACCATTTGTTATTTTTTTTCAAATCCAAATTTGCTCTTTGTACTTTCCGCACATCTACCAGCTCCTGCCAAATCTTCTTATTCTTTGTAGGTACACCATTAACCAGAATAATTAATGGTTCAGTTTCCAAAGTATCCGCATCAATAGTTTCCATATTTTTTTTCAAATCCAAGGGCAAATACACCACTCTACCTTTTAAACCTCTCAGTAAATCTGAAGGAGGTAATTTACCAGTTTTGGGCTCCATACGTACTATGGTCTGGAACGGATGAACACATTGAATGAGTATAGACTCATATGTATTTAATTCAGAAAGTTCAGCAGGAATAGCATCCAATTCTAAATTATTATGTACAGCTCTGGTCGGCATTCTATTTTCCTCTAACTTGTTGTAACAGTATTTACAAATACGCTGATCTTCACCCAATTCAAAACAATTTTCTAGAAATATATATGTGGCAAAATCCTTCCACTTATAATTATCTTCATATTCACTCTTTCTGTAGAGATCAACATTCCTAGTTTGTTTTCTATAATGAGTTCTGCGGCAACAAATACAAGTAAAATTTGGTCTTTCATTAGAGACTATTGCAAATTTTGTTATGTGATCATTAAATGTGTTACTTACAGAGGGTTCTACATTCTCTTCCACTTCTTCCTCATTTACTGTGTCTTTCTCTGCACTGTTTTGTTCAGGACCAAAGTAACAAAACTGAATTTCATCAACAACCTTCTCTACATCTGATACCGTTCCTCGGAACAGAGCCCTATTCAATTCATTTAACTTTATTGCTGGACTTTTGGCAAAATACAACCGTCTCACAAACTTTCTCATTTCAGTATGATGAACAGCCAGCATCCTAAAATGATGGAAAACACTATTGGACACTTTTCTAGATAGACAAGCCAGAGAATGACCCTGCAAACCAGTATTCTCTCTCACTCTGCATGGATCCAGACTTTGAAGCACCTTAATCTTCTGTTTTACACTTTTTTTACTATATTCTCTTAGAAACTCTCGAAATTTGTCAATAGATTCCTGACGCACAGTGCAAATACTACTACAATTCCAAGTGTACACTGGGGCTTTAGGACGTCTCCCCATTGCCTCATCTGCCATCACTTGTACCTCATCTCTTGGAACCATTATCTCCTTCTCCATTATGCAACCATTTTTTACTTCGTATGAACGACCTCTGGTGTCAACTGCATGCAGCAAACTATTACTTTGAAAATAGCTCTCTTCATTAAAAAAAGGTTCACTACTTGAACTATGCATCCACTTTCCTAAAAACACTTTACAAAAGTTTGTTCTGTTCACTACTCTTTTCCTTTTGCTATGTGATTTCAGTACATTAACCATTTTGTCTAATGTACGCATCCTATTCAAAATTAATATGAATAGTTTCCTTTTTAATTCTAATGCCTTTGCTGCAATGGCTTCAATTTCTTTTTTTCTCTTATAAAACTTTGTTTTTTTCTTATATTTCTTCACATCCTTTATCAAATTGGACATAACTCTTCTCTGAAACATTTTTCTACGTATCTCTTTAAACGCTGTTTTTCTGTTTAAGTTTAACTTTTTAGTTGCAGAAGGTATATTTGCATTAACTAAATTCTCAATTTTTTCTTGTCCTTTTTGTTTGAAATCATTCTTTCCTGTACAGACATTTTGTACATTTTTCCTTTTTTTGAATATATTCCTTAGAAAATCTTTTTTTTGCTTACCAGAAGATTTTTTCTTCCTTCCAACATCAGCATCTTCTACTATCTTTGATCCTCTAGTTGTCTTCAAATATAGTTTTTTTTTTAGCGTTTTTTGAACTCTGGATTTTGTAGGCATCTTAAATTTTGTTCACTGCTCTTCAGCAATACCTGAAAAAAACTAAAAAAAAATTCCTTTATTTTATTTAAATATATTACTACATTTCTTTTCACAATAGTCACAAAACGAAATTTCTTTGCCAATTTGAATGCACACTAACTGCTCTTTTTTTTGGGCAAGTGAAAATCACTTTTACAAACTGTCACATTATGAAACCACTTTTCAGATTTTTTAAAAAGCCCATGTCCAGACTGCTACACTCCAGCAAGGGCAACCAGCCTTAGTGATGCTGAATGTATTTGCATTACAGACTGAAAGCTGAAAACCCCACTCGCTTGTAAATACTGTGCATGATTATACATGGCAAGCACATGGGTGTGTGCTAAGAGTCTGCTTCTTCCCCCAAAAAATCGCTCCCCCTTTCCATCTAATGCAACTGTGAAATCACCAGAGCAATACGCAATAAATCTCTGCCTATAATTCCTCTCTGCACACAGAGTCATGTTTTCACATTAGTCCCAAAACTAAATTTCTTTGCCAATTTGAAAGCACACTTACTGCTCTTTTTTTTTTGGGCAAGTGAAAATCACTTTTACAGACTGACACATTATGAAACCACTTTTTTGATTTTCTTAAATGCACATGTCCAAACTTCTTTTTCAGACCACCTCCATGTGTAACCTGGGTGGCTGCCTACACTCCAGCAAGGGCAACCAGCCTTAGTGATGCTGAATGTATTTGCATTACAGACTGAAACCTGAAAACCCCACTCGCTTGTAAATACTGTGCATGATTATACATGGCAAGCACATGGGTGTGTGCTAAGAGTCTGCTTCTTCCCCAAAAAAATCGCTCCCCCTTTCCATCTAATGCAACTGTGAAATCACCAGAGCAATACGCAATAAATCTCTGCCTATAATTCCTCTCTGCACACAGAGTCATGTTTTCACATTAGTCCCAAAACGAAATTTCTTTGCCAATTTGAAAGCACACTTACTGCTCTTTTTTTTTGGGGCAAGTGAAAATCACTTTTACAGACTGACACATTATAAAACCACTTTTTTGATTTTCTTAAATGCACATGTCCAAACTTCTTTTTCAGACCACCTCCATGTGTAACCTGGGTGGCTGCCTACACTCCAGCAAGGGCAACCAGCCTTAGTGATGCTGAATGTATTTGCATTACAGACTGAAACCTGAAAACCCCACTCGCTTGTAAATACTGTGCATGATTATACATGGCAAGCACATGGGTGTGTGCTAAGAGTCTGCTTCTTCCCCCAAAAAATCGCTCCCCCTTTCCATCTAATGCAACTGTGAAATCACCAGAGCAATACGCAATAAATCTCTGCCTATAATTCCTCTCTGCACACAGAGTCATGTTTTCACATTAGTCCCAAAACGAAATTTCTTTGCCAATTTGAAAGCACACTTACTGCTCTTTTTTTTTGGGCAAGTGAAAATCACTTTTACAGACTGACACATTATGAAACCACTTTTTTCGATTTTCTTAAATGCACATGTCCAAACTTCTTTTTCAGACCACCTCCATGTGTAACCTGGGTGGCTGCCTACACTCCAGCAAGGGCAACCAGCCTTAGTGATGCTGAATGTATTTGCATTACAGACTGAAACCTGAAAACCCCACTCGCTTGTAAATACTGTGCATGATTATACATGGCAAGCACATGGGTGTGTGCTAAGAGTCTGCTTCTTCCCCCAAAAAATCGCTCCCCCTTTCCATCTAATGCAACTGTGAAATCACCAGAGCAATACGCAATAAATCTCTGCCTATAATTCCTCTCTGCACACAGAGTCATGTTTTCACATTAGTCCCAAAACGAAATTTCTTTGCCAATTTGAAAGCACACTTACTGCTCTTTTTTTTTGGGGCAAGTGAAAATCACTTTTACAGACTGACACATTATAAAACCACTTTTTTGATTTTCTTAAATGCACATGTCCAAACTTCTTTTTCAGACCACCTCCATGTGTAACCTGGGTGGCTGCCTACACTCCAGCAAGGGCAACCAGCCTTAGTGATGCTGAATGTATTTGCATTACAGACTGAAACCTGAAAACCCCACTCGCTTGTAAATACTGTGCATGATTATACATGGCAAGCACATGGGTGTGTGCTAAGAGTCTGCTTCTTCCCCCAAAAAATCGCTCCCCCTTTCCATCTAATGCAACTGTGAAATCACCAGAGCAATACGCAATAAATCTCTGCCTATAATTCCTCTCTGCACACAGAGTCATGTTTTCACATTAGTCCCAAAACGAAATTTCTTTGCCAATTTGAAAGCACACTTACTGCTCTTTTTTTTTCGGGCAAGTGAAAATCACTTTTACAGACTGACACATTATGAAACCACTTTTTTCGATTTTCTTAAATGCACATGTCCAAACTTCTTTTTCAGACCACCTTCATGTGTAACCTGGGTGGCTGCCTACACTCCAGCAAGGGCAACCAGCCTTAGTGATGCTGAATGTATTTGCATTACAGACTGAAACCTGAAAACCCCACTCGCTTGTAAATACTGTGCATGATTATACATGGCAAGCACATGGGTGTGTGCTAAGAGTCTGCTTCTTCCCCCAAAAAATCGCTCCCCCTTTCCATCTAATGCAACTGTGAAATCACCAGAGCAATACACAATAAATCTCTGCCTATAATTCCTCTCTGCACACAGAGTCATGTTTTCACATTAGTCCCAAAACGAAATTTCTTTGCCAATTTGAAAGCACACTTACTGCTCTTTTTTTTTCGGGCAAGTGAAAATCACTTTTACAGACTGACACATTATGAAACCACTTTTTCGATTTTCTTAAATGCACATGTCCAAACTTCTTTTTCAGACCACCTCCATGTGTAACCTGGGTGGCTGCCTACACTCCAGCAAGGGCAACCAGCCTTAGTGATGCTGAATGTATTTGCATTACAGACTGAAACCTGAAAACCCCACTCGCTTGTAAATACTGTGTATGATTATACATGGCAAGCACATGGGTGTGTGCTAAGAGTCTGCTTCTTCCCCCAAAAAATCGCTCCCCCTTTCCATCTAATGCAACTGTGAAATCACCAGAGCAATACGCAATAAATCTCTGCCTATAATTCCTCTCTGCACACAGAGTCATGTTTTCACATTAGACCCAAAACGAAATTTCTTTGCCAATTTGAAAGCACACTTACTGCTCTTTTTTTTTCGGGCAAGTGAAAATCACTTTTACAGACTGACACATTATGAAACCACTTTTTTCGATTTTCTTAAATGCACATGTCCAAACTTCTTTTTCAGACCACCTCCATGTGTAACCTGGGTGGCTGCCTACACTCCAGCAAGGGCAACCAGCCTTAGTGATGCTGAATGTATTTGCATTACTGAGTCCAACCTCAAACCCTTAAACTATTCTTTTTTTTTTCCAGTACACCTTAATTTATTGTGAAAACATACTCCATATTATTTTACATGTTCCTCACATTTAAATTTCTCCCAAAACAGAAAATGATAAACGCAACTACAACAAAAAGAATTTCCATTTCTATTATTCATTTCTTAAGTTACCACATACATCCCCTCTCAAACTCTAAACTCACCTTTAAAATTAGTTAGTTGTGAAAGAAATGTGACACTCAAACAGCAGATTATCAGAGCCAGGATCTCTGTTGTGTTCACCTCTCTCCTCTCAGCAGAACCAGATAATGGCAAACTTTCCCTCTATTTTTCCACACATATACATGTAAGTTTCAAATCTCAGTGCTTCCCCCTTTTTTTCAAATTTAATCACACATTTCTATTGGTTGAAAACCAACCCTTTTCCAAAAGTACCCTTCCCCCAACTTGACTTCTGCCTAGTACCCTTCCCCCAACTTAACTTCTGCCTGCTACCATAGCAACAGCTCATGGAACACTGCTGTGTAGAGTTAGGTCAGAAGTTCGCCACACAATGTTTCAATTCCACAGAGCAAGAGTGCTTGACTTTTCAAACCTAACAGCAAATCCATAGTACTGTTCTTTGGTTACACATTTTTTTGTACCAATACAAAACATGCTTCTATTAATTTACACATACAGCCTAGTTTTTATTCTAGAATGGTATGAAACAGCCAATCAGTTCTTTTTGTTTTGAAAAAAATATGTATGCCTCCATTTCCAAACTGTCTTTCATTTCTTTTTACCATTCTACTGAATTACACCTCCTGAGTGCATCCAGTTCTCCTTGGAAGATGTTCACAGTGTGGATTGTAGGTCACAGCTATGTCTTCTGGAGTGAAAAGTATGCAGAGAAAACAGATATGGTGAGAGACCTTGCTTTGCCAAATGTAGACATTAAATGGATTGGTCAGAGAGGGTTAAAGTGGCACCAATTGATGCCATTGGTGAAATCCTTCATGCAAATCCAACACCCTGACCTCATAATAGTGCACTGTGGTGGCAATGACCTAGGCACTTTGACTGGGGTAGGTCTGGAAATGCTTATGAAGGACACCTTTGCACAACTGTTTTCACTTTTCCCTAAAACTGCCTTTGTGTTTTCCAACATATGCCAAAGGCAAAAATGGAACTGGTCCAATCATTTCTGTCCGCAGATTGACAAAGCAAGAAAGCACGTCAACAAATCTGTTTCTGCTTTCCTCCGTGACTATGGTATGGGTGCCATTTACCACAACAACTTGCGTTATGACATGCAAGACATTTATAGAGGAGATGGTGTGCACTTCAATGATGAAGGGAACAAAGTCTTCCTTTTGAACCTTAGACTCTGCATCGGTACTTACTTGTAGGTACCACTAAAAAAATGACTTCATAAACACAACAGCTCTTTTTAGAGCTCCCTAATATCTAAACTCTTAATTCTGCATTTCATTTATTTATTTTTATTTTTTTTAACCGTACGCTTACCGTACGCGTACCCCGTGATTTTTTTAAAAATCAATAAATGTTTTTTTTGTACTTTTCTGTCCTTCTTTGACCCCCTTACAAATGTTAGGGGGTCTGTAACTCTCCTCATTGCCCCCTTTTCTTGTTTTCTCTCTTTTTTTTTCAGAGTGAAATACACAAAATGGCGGCTGCCGCTTCCTGGTTTCGGCCGATTCGAATGTTTACTAAGATCTAAGAGCCAATCAGAATCGCGCTCGGGCACGCCACCGTACGCGTACGGTAAGCGTACCGTAAGCGTACCGTAAGCGGGCTCAGATATATATATTGATTTAAAGGCTATTTTCTCAGAATCTACTGAACAGATTTACACCAAACCTACAAAAGGCACTTCCTTGACCTGAGGACTACCTCTCTGCCAAATTTCGAGTAATTCTGTTCAGCCATTCGGGCTGTAGCTCGTTCTAAAGGTGCTATGGAAAAATGCATGGGAAAAATGCGTTTTGGGACCCCCCTTTTATCTCAGCCCCCGCTTGACGGATCCCCCCCGAGACTTTCAGGGTAGGAGCGGAGCATAGCGCCCCACCTATTTTGAAAAATTCGCGAGGATTCGTCGACCGGCGCCAAAGTTATTCCAAATAGAATGTTGCGGATTTCCTATGGAAACAGGGTCCTAACTATAACTACCTACTGGCGACCGCCAGTAGGTAATATATATGTATACATATTCCAACATTGTGCCCATGTGCACAGAAGCACATTCAACAATTCAACATCCCTCCAACCATGTGGCTATCACATTGCAGCCCGTCTCCCTGCACCGAAATTTATTAATCATGCAAACACGTTTCAGCGTAGCAAGACTCCTTCTTCCTGGGCTCAAAAGGAACATTCAAAAACTCGCCGTTTTGCATATCCGCTATTTATTCATTTCTGGAATTTACCATTGATTATTACTGCCCCCAGTGGGCGTTTTCATAGTGCATAGGTTAACAAGATGCATGATGGGACCCAGAATCCTATAGCGAGAGCCATTATCCTTTGGTAAGTTTAAATGTCCCAATTGTTCATTAAAAATTCATTACAACCTTAGTAGGCAATGGCGCAGACAGGCAGGCTCAATCTGCAACAGTGATGTGCTGTTCCCTTTCCGTGAACCGACTCTTGGGAAGCGAACATATGATATCAGGTATAACCAAGTGCAAACAAAGGGCAGCCCAGAGATGGAGCAAAGAAGCCCCCCAAAAGAAGATGCACCAAAGGAAAAAATCACAATCAAAATCAATACGCAAACATGCAGTAGACCTGGAATCAATCAAAGAGAGGTTTCACAACATTCAGCCCCTATAGTAATAACATTGGACAATAATCAAGAAAACACCATCAGCCCATCAGGATTCGCTCAGAGCCCAAGATCCTACCATTTAGGAAACTTCTTAAGACCTACCTGTTTCCACAGTAGTGACTAGCTGAGTCTCCCCTTCTGGTCTGTTGCGCCGGGACGCCCCTGGGTAAGCTGAGCGCATTACAAATTTCATATTATTATTATTATTATTATAAGCAGATCATATTCACCCACCACTACATCTCCCAGGGGCAACGAGAGTTCCTCAATAGAGGAAACATATCGAGACTTGTAGTTGAAATCCCAACCTTAAAGCATCTGACCACCACAGACCTATTGTCAATTGAATTTATTCCTCAAGAAAAAAACAGTAGCACGGAAAAAACACTATCAACCTGGAAAAACAATGGAACAGTGGCTCTAATAATGAATGCCTGACAAGAGATTGAAGGTTGGGGCATTACAATGGCAAGACCAACGAAACCACGATATCCTTCACCTCTACTGAATGTGCCAAAGAAATAAAAAAAAGAGGAACACAACATCCCAGTGTACTCAGTACTACAAAATGCAATAGGAAAAACAACCCTTTCTGAAGATATTACGGGCAGTCGAACTCCACAACAAGACACTAATAAATGGAACTGGATGTCCTCAGCCCTAAACGTGGGGAAAATAGAATGACTCGCCACAAAGGGAAAAAGCACCAATAACAATACTGTAAATTTTTTGTCCTGGAACATCGCAGGTGCAAAAAGAGAACCACAGGACAACACTGTTCCGACATACTGGGAGTACTATGACATCGTCGCACTCCAAGAAACTTGGCCGATGGAGTGCAAGGAGGTGCCCAATTACACACTTCACCACGTAACGGCAACCAGAACACATAAACACGGAAGGCCAAAGGGTGGCTTAGCAATATATATATCTACGTCTCTAAACATCAAAACTAAACAGCTGCCTAGTACGACATCAGACCTACAAGTAATTAAAATGGTCCAAGGGCCTAAAAATCAGATGACAACAGTAATATTAATTAACCTCTATTTTCACCCGAACACCAGGAAAAAAGGCGCAGTCTGAAAAACTGATGTCAATAATCACTTCAATCAGATTTGACACCCAGTCTGGGAGATAATAATAACTGGCGATTTCAATTCATATTTATTTATACACCAGATGATGATGAGCAACTAACAGTGGATAACGAGCTATGATCTGTTCTCCCACAATCATCCGCTACAATAAAGAGACACGATTTGAATGGGCAAAAGCTGGTTCTGGCACTAGAACATCTTGGCTTGTAAGTCTTAAATGGTAGAACAAAAGATGACACTTCTCCGCGATGGACCTATCAGGGTTCCCACTCCCAGTCAATTTTAGACTATACAATTGTAACGCTTGCTCTACTGACCCGTGTGGTGAAATATACGATCAAGTACTCAACTCAAAGTGACCATTCATGTCAGGTACTCCAATTGCAAACAGGCTATCTAAAACATCGCCCCGCTCCCATTGAGATGGGCCAACTGACTACAACTAACCTGAAACATATTCGATGGTCAGTAGAAACTCTGCCAGAACTAATAATGTTAGATAAAGAAATAATTGAAACAAAGATTACATTCGGCAACAACTCAGTAGAGAACAGGTTCACCTTCACAAACAAATTATTAACTCAAGCACCCACAATTAATTACACACAGAACAGAAGGTTTAATCCCAATGCAAATATTTCAAGCAAGGCCTACTCTCTAAGAAATGAACTGAGAAAGGCGGTGAGGAAAAATAACATACAGAAAGTCCCAAATCACGCCTGGGAGAAAATAAAGATCATCAAGAAGCAGAAATCAAATCTGGAAGGATCAGAAAGCACAACAGGAGACATTCTGGACAAAGTTACTTTCTTCTGCTAAACACACAAACAACAGGCTCTTCTGGGAACTAGTAAATGGCACAACAAGATCAATAGAAGTAATAAATAACGCCTCTGTAACAGAGATTGGTTGGGTAGTTCATTTAAGTAAAATATTTGAAGATTTCACAACATTCCGGAAAAGCGTAACAAACAGTAACTGCAAATCTCTGGACCCTAAACCTTCATGGAAGAAACACCCAGGACCACAAGACCTCGGTACAACCCTAGCCCCACCACAAGCCCTTGAAAGTCAACATTACACCGTAGAAGATATCTCCAGAATCATAAAACAGGGTCTCAACGACGGGGACCCAGGCCCAAATGGCATCCAGCAGGCCATCTTCAGGGGTGATCCTGACTATTGGGCAAAATCGTTAACAGGTATCTACAACGATATTGGTCTAACAAATACCCTCCCCCCAAGTTGGAAAGGCGTCAGTCATTAACCCGATCTTCAAGGGAGGTGACAGGGCAGACCCGGCAAATTACAGGCTAATCGCACTAATTGATGTGGAAGCAAAATATTTTGCCTCATTAGTCCTGGAGGACTTGGTAGAATGGTTCAACATAAAAGGGCTGGTTCCATTCAACCAAACAGGGTTCCCCAAAGGATGTGGCACAACAACAAATATTTTAGCTCTCGCCACAATAGCTGATAAGTGCAAACGCCTGCATAGACCACTACATCTGTGTTTTATAGACTTCAAAGCTGTGTTCGACCGTGTGAACCGCGGTCTGTTATGGAGTAAACTACAGAACCTGGGTCTCCCGGAAACAATGTTATGCCCCATTATACAACTGTATACATGTACTTGGGTCAGAGTGAAAATTACAGATTGCACAAAATTGTCCAGGAAGATACAAACAGAGATCGGACTGAAACAAGGATGTCTCGTAGCCCCCCACTTATTTAACCTCTTTATTGCAGATCTGTTACCCCATTTGGATCAGGCAAATACACATCCTCCACACCTGGCAACATTGCCCATAACGCACCACTCATATGCAGACGATATAGTCGTGCTTAGTCTAACCAGAATAGGCCTACAGAGAGCACTTAATGAGCTACTAATGTTTGCTAACACCAAAGCCTTGGAAATTAACACCAAAACAAAAACTATGTCACTCACGAACTGTACGCGACATCAGTATAAATTCAAACTGGGAGAGACGAGACCTGGAATTGTCAGTACCTATAAGTACCTGGCGGTATATATTGACAATAGATGACATTTTCAATTTCAGCGACAATATCTGGAAAAAAAAGGAATCGGCATTATTTATGCTTTCTGTGTCCTTGCAAAAAATCTATATGGTCCCTCCTTTATGCCACTAATAGCAGTGATGGCCGCTAAACTACTCCCTGCAGTAACCTATGCAAGCATAGTGTTAAATGGCAAAGACGGAAATCTTCTAGACTCCCTGCAAACAAAGGCCTATAAAAAAGTCTTTAGTCTACCCCAGACAGCTTCCCCGACTCAGGTCCAACCGAAATTCGGCCTCATCAAACAGGAGATTAGGAGAAAATATGCCGATATTAAAATTTGGAACAAACTCTGTCATGGCGCCTTGTGGCGAGCCCAGGAAAACGATCCAAGCTCAAATTGCGGCACATTCCTGAAAATGGCACAGGACCCTTCCTTCCAAGTATTCCGCAGCATAACAAACAAAGCGGCTAAGCTACAATCATCACTAGAAGACAAATGTACCTTAGCCATAAGATCCCATGCCAGGAGGGTTCTTCAATCTTATACATCACTTCGACCGGCGGAATACCTTGGTACAACTTATTCGCCCCACTTGAAACGAAAGTTAATGGCAATTAGATTTGGGGTTACCAAGCCTGGCTGATCAACCTGCATGGAAGTATAAAGGCATCAAAGCATGCAGCTTATGCGGTGCAGCATGGCAAGATTTTATCCATCTCATGTGTGTCTGCCCCAGCTTAAAATCGAAACGCATACCGCTCCTAAAAAAGGCTTTTAATGACAGAGGGATCCGAACTTGTAGATCGGCCATCATTAGAGGACTTGGTACAACAGACCCTCAGCTGACCTGTAAAATTATGAAATTTGTGTTATTTTATGAAAAAAACGATATGGCTGATGGAAGCAGGCACAGCCAACCCAGGCATGTTTAGTATCTCTATTGCAATTTTAAAAAGTTAAAAAGTTTTTAATGTTAATATCTGATGAAACCGTAATCCTGACAACAATTTTACGATACAGAATCACAAACTAATTTTAACAGGTCTCATGATAGGGACACTATTTCCAGCTTTTAGGATAAAAATTAGTAACATGCTCTTTTTTACTTACTTTTTTTTATTTGCATTGTGACATTGTTATGGTTTTAATTAACTTAAACAATAAAGAATTGATATATATTTACACTCATCCATGCAGCCAGTAACATACCCCCTCACCCAACCACACAGACACTCATATACCGATATAGGTACTCAGACAACCAAACAATCACCTATACAGCCACTCACATATCCACTCACCAACCCTTACAGCCACTTAGACACCAACTGACAGACTAATACAGAAATTCACACAACCTAGTCACTCATCCATACATTCACTGAAACACCTAATCACTCACTTTTACAGTCAGGCATGCACCCACTGAATCATCATACAAACACTCATACACCAACTGATTCATCAATAGAACTTTTTATATATATTTAACACTCATAAACATTTTAAAAACACTCCCAGTCACTGGATGATGCCATCAGTGATGCCATGGGTGATGTAATTTGAGATTGTCATCAGTGATGTCACTGAAAATGTTATGAGTGATGTAATATGTGAGGTCATAAGCAGTACATTACGGGGAGCAAGTAATAGTTAGCACAGCTAAATATAACTGCTGAATTGCTCCGGTTTTCTGGTTGTGTAATCTGAGCCTAACTATAATGTCCCTGTAACCTTTGGCTATATATATTGACTGAAAAAACAATGTTTACGGGGATGTTATAGTTTGGCTCAGATTTCCCTCGTACAAAACAATAGAAATTCAGCAGTTATGGTTACCCGAGCTAACCTTAACTTACCCCCTACAATGCACTGCTTATGACCTCACATATTACAATACTCATAGCATAGAAATATCTAGAAATATAAATAGATTTTACTACCTAGTACCCCTTTAATTAAATGATAATAGGTAGAGAACAGCAATAAAACCTTTAGTTACCTATGCCTAAGTCCCTTGACAAAAACACATCAAAGGTTTGCAGAAAATTACCTCAGTACATTTTAGATTTTGAAAAGATGGACATTAGCCAATTATGTACTGCCTATTCATTGGCATTTACCTTTGTATATCGCAAAATTAACGCTTCATACCTCAGCATATCATGGTCCAATATATACCTAAGTATTTTGACATTTATAGCTTTAACACTACTTAAACTATTTAAACCTTCTTCCAAAAATGAACATTTGCACACCATAACATTTATTCCTGCCACATTACATGTACATCCTTCACACACGTTCAAGCTACATCTTTTTAAACAGCCATACTTCACTCTATGCTACTCCACTCAATACCATTCCATTCAACGTCACTCTCCTATACGCCTCTCCACTCTATGTTAATCTATTGCACGCCACTCCACTCTAATCCAATCCACTCTATACCACTCCATGTCACTGTATGCTGCTCCACTGTATAATACTCCACTCTACGCTATTTCACTGTATGCCACTTTACTGTACACCATTTCACTCTATGCCACTCCACTGTACATTATTCTACTATATGCCATCCACTCTACATCACTCCACTGAATGCCAGTCAACTCTACAGCACTCTATTTCATGAAATGTCAGTGTATGCCACTGTACGCCACTCCACTCTATGGAATGATTTTCCAATCTCTCTAAGACAGACTTCTAGTCTTCTGTCTTTCCACAAGGCTCTTAAGACTTTGCTCTTCCCGTAATCTTGATGCTGTTTCTGTGTTTGTATGCCCTTTTGGTGTTATGTTTTGCCCCATCTTCGGTTGGGAGTCTTCGTTAAAGCGCCGGGATACTCCAGTGGAGTGGCCGTGCGCTATAGAAGTGTACAAATAACATAACATAACATGCTAATCTATTGTATGTCACTCCAGTTTATGCCTCTCTACTGTAAGCACCTTTCTTCTGTATGCAACTTTACTCTATGCAGCTTACCTTTAAGCCACTACAGTCTACTCTATTCTACATGACTCAATTGTACACCACTCTATGCCATTTCACTGTATCCTATTCCACTCTATGCTACTTGCCTGAACACCACTGCACATCCCATCACTGTGTGCTATTCCACTCTACACCACTTGACTGTAAGCCACTCTACTTTACTCCAATCTGGCCTGTTTCACTGTATGCCACTTCTTTCTAGTCCACTTTATTCTATGCTATTCTACTCTACGTCACTACCCTCTAGTCCACTCCACTCTATGCCACTCAACTCTACACCACTCCACTCTGTCCAACCACACTCTACACCAATTCGCTAATCCACTCTATGCTATTATTCTCTTTGTAGCTCCACTCTATGCCATTTCACTCTAAACCACTCCGGCCTAAAGCATTCCTCTCTACACCACTTCACTCTAAGCTACTCCACGTTAAACCAGTCTATTCTATCCCACTCCACTGTATGGCACTCCACTCTATGCTATTCCACTGTAATCCACTCAATCTTTTCCACTCTACAGTACACTTTTCTTCTGTATGCCACTCCAATTCACACCACTCTTCTGTATGCCACTTAACTCTATGAGACTCCGCTCAATGCTATTTCATTGAACATCACTCCACTCTTTTCTATTCCACTCTATGTCACTTGAATCTATGCCACTCTGCTCTACTGTATTCTACTCTACGTTACTCCAATGTATGTCTTTCCACTCCAATCTTTATAACTCGACTCTACTCCACTCAAGTTTACGCCACTCAACTGTATGTTACTCCACTCTAGACTATTGCACACTACATGACTCCAATGTAAGTCACTCCGCTGTACACCATTTCAGTCTACATCACTCCATTCTAAGCTACTCCACTCTACATCACTCAAATGTTTGCCACTCCACTTATGCTACTCTACTCTCTACTAATATACTCTGAATTTGAATTTGAATTTAAAATTTGAATTTGAATTTAAAAACATTTCTATAGCGCACTTTTACCATGCGGTTTCTTGGCGCTGTTAGATTGTGAGAAGCAGGCAGGAGCAGAGGGGAGTTTAAGCATTATAGGCTCGGGGAAAAAGAAAAGTTTTAAGACCCTTCCGGAACTCAATGTAGGAAGATGACATACGGAGTTCCGGGGGGAGGGAGTTCCAAAATGCAGGAGCAAGCACTGCGAATTTCGTACCGCCAGTCTTTTTCTTGCTGAAGCGGGGGATGGTTAACAATGCCTGATGAGTAGACCTAAGCTCTCGTCCAGGTATGTAGGGGGTGATGGCAGAACAGATAAATTCCGGGGCAGTGCCTGTTTTAGCCTGGAAAGTGGTGCAGCCAAGCTTGAACAGAGCACGCTCTTTCACCGGCAGCCAGTGCAAGGCCTGCAATAGGGGAGTAGCTCTATGGTATTTAGGCAGGCCGTGAATCAGGCGGGCAGCCTGATTCTGCACTAGCTGCAAACGGCGAATGGCGTAGGCTGGAGCGCCATTGTAAATGATGTTCCCATAATCGAGGCGCGAAAGCACCATGGCCATCACTATAATTTTTAGGGCGGGTAAAGAAAAAAAACGAGAAATCTTCCTGATGATTCGAAGGGAAAAGAAACAGGAGGAAACAACTGAATTAACCTGAGAGTGAACAGAAAGTGAGGGATCCAGGAGGATACCAAGGGTCTTGACCTTAGGAACTGGGAGCGGGGGAACACCAAGTGAGGAGGGCCAGTGAGAGGGGGACCAGGGACTGCAACCACCTCTGGTCAGGACTAATTCCGTCTTGTCCGGGTTGAGTTTGAGGTGGTTGCAGTTCATCCAATCCTGGATGAACAGCATGACGGATTGGACATTTGAAGCAGAGGAGGAGGAGTGGGAGAGGTCAAAAATTAGCTGGAGGTCATCGGCGTAATTGAACACCGTGACCTCGAGCTGCTGTAACATAAAAATAAGGGGGTAAATGTATAAATTAAACAAAAGAGGGGAGAGGGAAGAGCCTTGGGGAACTCCACATGCAACCTTACGAGAGGCAGCGGTGAAACCAGCAAGATGGACTGCCTGAGCCCTGTCACTCAGGAAGGACTTAAGCCAGGTGAGGGCCAGGCCCTCTATACCCGCCGCCTTGACACGGGTGAGGAGGATGGAGTGGTCCACCGTGTCAAATGCGGCGGATAGGTCTAAAAGAATGAGGGCCTGGGGGACGTTGGTATCAATGCCCTCGCGTAGGCTGTCCATCACTGAGATCACTACCTTCTCCGTCGAGTGGAGGGGGCGAAAGCCCGCCTGCCGGGGGGAGAGGCAGTGGTTGGCTTCCACATAGGTGCTCAGGGTGCTGGTTACATGGGTCTCCAAAACCTTGGCCAGGTAGGGTAATAGGGAAATGGGACGGTAATTGGAAGGGAATGAAGGGTCGGCACCGGGTTTTTTTAGAATGGGGATGACTGCCGCAAATTTATGGGCAGTGGGGACCACTCCAGATTTGAGTGAGTCATTTAAAAGTGTAAGGGGAGGGGTAGGGCAGTGTAGGAAGACTTCTCGCAAGATACGAGCAGGGGCAAAGTCCAGGGGGGAACCTGACTTTACCTTTTGAAGCAGGGAAGGAAGTGTAACTGTGGTCAGAGGGGGGAAGGAAGTGAGTTTGGAAGTGATGGCAGGGGGGGAGGGATTAGTGAAGGTGGGGGAAGGGGGGGAGATATTAGCCTTGATCGTTGCGACCTTATCAACGAAGAAGTCGTTGAGGGAGTCGCAAAGCGGTTGAGAAGGGGGGATCGAGGCCGTGGCTCTATTAGATGAGGCAAGCTCATGTACTGTGGCAAAAATCTCTTTAGATTGAGATTCAGCTGCTAGTATCCTGTCTGAGTAAAACAGGGTCTTGGCATCAAGTATGCTTTGTTTGTATACTTTGAGCACAGAGAGGTAGATGGTTTTTTTGGCGGGACTATATTCTCTTCTCCATGCGCGCTCTGCTCTGCGTGCGGCTAATTTCCTCTCCTTGAGATCGGGGGTAAACCAGCGATTGGCAGCATGGGCACGCTTCACCGTGATCCGTCTCAGGGGAGCAAAATCGTCGCCTGCCCGGGTCAGCCAGCCATCGATGGTAGTCAGCTGGTCCGGGGCGGCGAGGCCCGAGAGGTCAGGGCAGGAATTGGCCAGGGATGAGCAAAAAGATGGCATGTCTGCCTTACCCCATTTTCTAGCCCAGGTGTTCTTTGGGAGAAGAGGTTTAGGCACTGGGGCTAGCGCGAGGGAGAAGGAGATTGAAAAATGGTCCGACCAAGAACAGGGGGAGATGACAGGAGAAGTGGTGGGGATATTTAGGGTCCAAACCTGGTCGAGCGAGTGGCCATGAGCATGGGTGGGGCTGTGAATGAGGGGACAAAAGTTAAGACTGGTCATGAGGCTGGTGAATTCTTTGGAAAGAGGGGTTTCAGCGGGATCGTTGGGCCAAAAATTGAAGTCGCCCAACACCAACACTGAGGAGTTGTTAATAACCAGTGTGGCGAGGATGTCTTGAAGGCAGGAAACAAAATTGGAAGTTGTGTGAGGGGGTCGATAGATGAGAACAGCAGTAAGGGGGGTAGAGTAAGAGCTAGCACGAATTATTAGGCAGTCTACCTCAGGGATAAGAGGAGAGGGGAGTATTTGAAAGTGGGAGTCAGTATGTGTTATCAGGGCTACTCCACCACCTCTCCTGCCCTCCGGGCGATCCGCACGAATGATGGAATAAGAGGGAGGGAGTGCGGCTAGGACGTTGGGGAGGGAGTCTGCCTTAAGCCAGGTCTCTGTTAAGAACAAGAGGTCCGGGTTGTGGCTGTCGAGAAAATCATGTAGCTCATGCTGATGGCTAACGACAGATCTGGTATTAAGGAGCGTGGCAGTGGTATTATAGGACGGCGTGTGGGGAACAGGCAAGATGGGATGAGTAGGCGCAGCGGCCCGGGGCCGAGGAAGACAACTTTGAATAACGGCGGGGGGTGCAGCGGGGGGGCTCGTAAGGAGATTTAAATGTTGTAATGTGTTAGACACAGTAGGACTAATGGTGCCAGGGATCCAGTGAAAAAGAAGCTCAGAGGAAGTGTATGACAGCGGGAGGGCATAAGGGAGAGCCCCCTGCCCCGGCCTGCCGCGGACGGGCGCAGACGGGCAGGACTCTGGCTTGACTCCGGCGAGCCTACGACGCGCCCGCTGCGCTCGTCCGCTGCGCTGACACATGGGGGACGTTTAAATAGAGGAGCAGCGTGGGGGGAGTGGCGTGGGTGGGGTCGGGCGAACCAGCCCGATACAAGATGGCGGCCACTACCGCTAGGCGCCTGAGGTGGAATCAGCTGCCAGCCAGCCTCGCTGGGCCCCTGAAAAAGCAGGGTGAGGGTTAAAGGGTACCTGTTGAATTTCAGTACAGGTTATTCAACAGAATCAAGCAATTTAAAAACGAATGCGTGTCGCCGCTTTCAATAGGCGTGACAACGCGCTAAAAGCACTAGAAGCTCAGTCGCAGCCCTCAGCTCCCACGAGCAAGCCCACTGCCACCGGGCTGCTCGCAATCGCTGGGGAGACTGTGAAGCACTCCTAAATAGAGGAGCAGCGTGGGGGGAGTGGCGTGGGTGGGGTCGGGCGAACCAGCCCGATCCAAGATGGCGGCCACTACCGCTAGGCGCCTGAGGTGGAATCAGCTGCCAGCCAGCCTCGCTGGGCCCCTGAAAAAGCAGGGTGAGGGTTAAAGGGTACCTGTTGAATTTCAGTACAGGTTATTCAACAGAATCAAGCAATTTAAAAACGAATGCGTGTCGCCGCTTTCAATAGGCGTGACAACGCGCTAAAAGCACTAGAAGCTCAGTCGCAGCCCTCAGCTCCCACGAGCAAGCCCACTGCCACCGGGCTGCTCGCAATCGCTGGGGAGACTGTGAAGCACTCCTAAATAGAGGAGCAGCGTGGGGGGAGTGGCGTGGGTGGGGTCGGGCGAACCAGCCCGATCCAAGATGGCGGCCACTACCGCTAGGCGCCTGAGGTGGAATCAGCTGCCAGCCAGCCTCGCTGGGCCCCTGAAAAAGCAGGGTGAGGGTTAAAGGGTACCTGTTGAATTTCAGTACAGGTTATTCAACAGAATCAAGCAATTTAAAAACGAATGCGTGTCGCCGCTTTCAATAGGCGTGACAACGCGCTAAAAGCACTAGAAGCTCAGTCGCAGCCCTCAGCTCCCACGAGCAAGCCCACTGCCACCGGGCTGCTCGCAATCCTCTATGCCACTTCACTCAAAAACACTCCACTCTAATATACCCACTGTAAGCCACTCCACTCTATGCTGCACTATGCTATTCCATTCTAGGACACTTCTTTATACAACACTCTATGACACTCCATTTTAACTAATTCTTCTCTACACCACTCCATTTTATACCACTCTAAAGTACATCACTTCTCTTTACACAACCCGATTCTATGACACTAAATTGTACGATATCCCAACCTATGCCATTCTACTCTATGTCACTCTACTGTATTTCACTCTACAATATTTCACTTGATGCCAATGCACTCTATGCCACTCTATTCTATGACATTCCACTGAATGCCCTTCATTCTATGGTCCTCAAAATTATGTCACTCCACTTTACTCCAGCCCACTCTTCGCTATTCCACTCAATGCCACTTTGCTTTACGGCACTCCAATCTAATTCACTCCAGTCTATGCCATTCCACTCTATGCCACACCACACTACACCACTCGCTATTCCACTGAATGATTGTAAATGTAAAAACCCTTAGAATTCAATGAAAATAGCACAGGTGAACACCTAATTATAGTTAGGAAAATGTTAGGTATTATTCTATTAAAATCAAACTCAAACTACAAAAATGTGTGCCCTAAAGTAACTCACATTATTTTCATCAATGATGCCATTTCAGATAGTTCAGTGATTTTATGAGTGATATAAAAGATCATGTCATGACTGATGTAATAGGTGGCGTAATTACCAGTGCATGACAAGGGTATGAGTTATAGTAACTTTAAGACACAAGTTATAGTTGCTTGAGATTAGGCCTGGGCGGTAAATTCCGTTCCGTTTGCGGAATTTGCGAAATTTGGGTAATTTCGCGTTCCGCGGAGAATGCAAAATTGCAAAAAAATCTACGTTCCGAAACTTTGCGAAATTTTTTGCTTGTTCGCGTTCTCAATATGCGTGTTCGCGAGATATTTCACCCCGAGCACGCAAACAGCGATCGCGAACAGGAAAAAAGTATCGCGAACAAGCAATTCCGCGTGTTCGCGGAATTTCTGCATGTTCGCGGAGATTTTTACCGTTTCGCGGAGATTTGCGTAACGCGATTACGCGAATTCCGCCCACCCCTACTGAGATAACAATAACTGGTGAATTTCAGTGTTTTTTTTCCGAGTAAAACATTGAGTTGTTGCTGAGACTTTTACCTAACTATAGCTCTACGTTAACCTTTATTGACTGTGTTTGTATATTATATATATATATATATATATAGGCTCTGCGGAGAGCGGAATCCAAGTTCATCCTACAAGCAGGAAGTGTAGCCCCCTTTGGGATGAATAACGATGAAGAGATGCATGTTCATCTATAGATTTATCTTTGGTTTTTAGATGTAGCTCCAGCTTCCCAGCACTAGAAACTCCAGTTCCTTGTCACATTAGTCCAGTCTTTTTTCAAATTTTTGCATTTTTGCTGCGTGTTGTGATTTAAATGATCTGCTCTCTTTAACATGTTAATTACCCAAGGGAGATATATATTTATTTCATATGCTTTTCATTTGAGATGCTCTTTTGAGGCCTCCTTCAATGTTATCTATTTATGATATCCATTTGGTCATTTTTTGACATGAGTCCCGTCCTGTTTTTATACTTATTAGAATTATAAGATATAGCCCCACTTTTTGCCACACAAATTAACACTTGTTTCCTTTTTGTTTCTGCATCTAGATGGGACCTGGAAGCTCACAAGCACTATCGTTACCGTTAACTGATACGAGCACAGAGTCACTGGTGGTTTGTGTTCATCCACCATCTCCTTTGTTGTTGCATTACTAGGCGATGTGGGTCATTTCCATCTTTATGATATTTTTTCGTTTATTTCACTTTCTTGCTGTGTGGGAATTAGAGTGGGGAAATTAGATAAATACATGACTATCACAATTTAAATTCCTTTTCTTCTTAATGATAGGGTACTATACCTTGATTGCTGTGTGGGACTTATGAATTGTCAAACCTATCCTTCTCTGATTTATTTGAAGGTTTATCTCTTTAGTGGGAAGCCCTTGTGATTGTACTTACTATAAGTCGATTATTTTTTATGTATAAAATGGTACAATGCAGATTGTCAAATGTATGTAATTGAAATCCAGCATAATATTAATTAGAGCAGACTTTTGTACAGAGTATATTTGACTCAATATTCTGTCCATATTTTCAATCTTATTTTCACTATTTACGCAGCGATTGCAATGAATTCTACTTACATATTTTTTTTTGTCTCGTTTAGACAGCAGAATGTATGCATTTACGAGTCCTTTGTTTATGTTTTGTATTTCCTTTAAAATTACTGGAACCGGAACCTATGGTCATGTGACCAAGAGCCTGTGTGCTCGAAACGCGTCTGTTTTTGCCCGTGAAAGAATAAACAACTTAACTCTACTGGATTTGTGTGGCTCGTGTTTGCAGAAGGAGAGAAGGCTGCAAGCTGATAGTGCATATATATATATATATATATATATTTATTTTATTTATTTTTTTCCACTTAAAAACCATACGTTTCATGCATGTTATAGTTAGGAATTAGCATTTAAAAAACCTTAGAAATTCAGAGAAAAAAACATAGGTTTCAGGGGTGTTAAAGTTAGGTGGACATTTCACTCGTACAAAACCATAGAAATTCCCCCGTTATAGTTAGTTCAGCTAACTATAACTCACACCCCCGCAATGCACTGCTGATGACATCACATATTACATCACTCATGACATGGTCAGTGACATCACTGATGACATCACAACTAGACCCGACTTTTGGGGGGGACCCCTCAGTGGGGCAGGACAAGCATTTTAAAGCAATGTAAGAAGAGATATCTTTGCAGCCAATATGAGGGAAAGAAATGCCAAACTGCATTTTAAATGTATTAGACAAATAATCCTTATTTGTAGATTCCTCACTTAAGTTGAGTTGTTGGTTACAGGCCTACTTGCTGAGGCCATATTGTTGATGAGTGATGTTTGATCAATTTACTGCATATGACTATTTCTATTTGGGATGTGTTTATTTTGGTGTGATTAGATATTATCCATTATTTGACCTTGAGATATTGTCTGATGACTCAAAGTCAGATGAGTTTTCATACTTAAGTATGATTTGTTTATTATCTGCTTAACAATAACACTTGAAAATGAAGGAGCAGACTTGGTGCAATACGGAGCAAAGGTAAATGTGAATGAGGGGATATGAGGGGATACAAATGTTTGCTACATCTTCTAAATTGAATTGCTGACATGAAGGGAGCCATGAGATGATGATCTGTCTGATAGAAAAGATGCATTCTGCCTCAGTTATCAATCAATCAATCAATCAATCAATCAATCAATCATTACAATTTATAAAGCGCACTACATACCCGTGAGGGTCTCAAGGCGCTGGGGGGGCGCTACTGATTAAAGAGCCAGGTCTTGAGGAGTCCTCTGAAGGCCAGCAGGTCCTGAGTCTGTCGTACGTTGGTTGGGAGAGTGTTCCAGGTCCTAGCGGCGAGGTAGGAGAAGGATCCTCTGCCGGCTGTGGTTTTCTGGATCCGAGGGACTGTGGCGAGGGTGAGGTTGGCTGAGCAGAGGTTTCGGGAGGGGGTGTGGAAGCTGAGTTGGTAGTTGAGGTAGGTGGGTCCGGTGTTGTGTAGTGCTTTGTGTGCGTGGATGAGGAGTTTGAAGATGATCCTCTTGTTGACAGGGAGCCAGTGCAGGTCTCTGAGATGGGGGTGATGTGGCTGCGGCGGGGGACGTCGAGGATCAGTCGAGCCGAGGGATTCTGGATTTGTTGTAGTCGACTCAGGAGCTTGTTTGTGGTTCCTGAGTAGAGGGCGTTCCCGTAGTCTAGTCTGCTGGTGATGAGGGCCTGGGTGACGGTTTTTCTAGTGTCGGTAGGGATCCATTTTAAGATTCTGCGGAGCATTCGGAGGGTGTGGAAGCAGGACGCGGAGACGGTGTTGACTTGCTTGGTCATAGAGAGGGTGGAGTCGAGGATGACCCCCAGGTTGCATGCGTGGTCTGTGGGTTCCGGGGCTGCGCCTAGCGATGTGGGCCACCAGGATTCGTCCCAGGCTGATGGGGTGGGTCCGAGAATGAGGACCTCCGTCTTGTCTGAGTTCAGCTTCAGTCTGCTGTCCTTCATCCAGTCGGCTATGGCCTTCATTCCTCTGTGGAGGTTGGCTTTGGCGGTGTGGGGGTCTTCGGTGAGGGATATGATCAGCTGGGTGTCGTCGGCGTAGGAGATGATGTTTAGGTTATGTTGTCGTGCGACGTGGGCGAGCGGTGCCATGTAGATATTGAAAAGTGTCGGACTGCGGGAGGATCCCTGTGGGACGCCGCAGATGATCTCGGTGGATTTCGAGCAGAAGGGTGGGAGGCGGATGCTCTGGGTTCTGCCGGAGAGGAAGGATGTGGTCCAGGTCAGGGCCTTCTCTTGAATTCCGGCGTCGTGGAGGCGTGCTGATAGGGTGCGGTGGCAGACTGTGTCAAAGGCTGCTGATAGGTCCAGGAGGTTAAGGGCGGCTGTTTCTCCTTTGTCCATCAGGATCCTGATGTCGTCAGTGGCAGCGATAAGGGCAATCGCGGTGCTGTGGTTGCTGCGAAAGCTGGATTGGGAAAGGTCCAGGATGTTGTTGTCTTCGAGGTAGCGGGTTAGCTGTTTGTTGATGATCTTCTCTGTCACTTTTGCCGGGAACGGAAGCAGGGAGATGGGCCGGAAGTTCTTGAGGTCCTTGGGGTCTGCCTTGGGCTTCTTCAGAAGGGCGTTGATCTCGGCATGCTTCCAGATTTCCGGGAAGGTTGCTGTCTTGAAGGAACTGTTGATTGTTTTTCGGAGGTGGGGCGCTGGGGGTGGCTGGCTTTGTTGAAGACGTGGTGTGGGCAGGGGTCAGATGGGGATCCAGAGTGGATGGAGTTTATGGTTTTGATGGTGTCTTCGTCGCTGACATTGGACCAGGCGGTCAGGCGGCTGGTGCGGGTGGTTGCAAGGGTGGTGGACTCGGTGGTGGGTGCGGAGCTGTCGGAGTTGAAGCTGTCGTGGATGTCGGTGATCTTGCGGTGAAAGAAGGCCGCCAGGGAGTCGCACAGGTCTTATGATGTTGGGATGTCGTTGGTGTTGGAGCCGGGATTGGAAAGTTCTTTCACGATGCTGAAGAGCTCTTTGGTATTGTGCGCGTTGTTGTCTAGGTGGTCCTTGAAGGTGGTCCTCTTGGCGGTCCTGATGAGTTGGTGGTGCCTGCGGATGGCGCTTTTGAGGGCTGTGTGGCTGTCTGGTGTTTGGTCGTGGAGCCATTTCTTCTCCAGCTTCCGACAGGTGTGCTTGGAGATCCAGAGGTCTTCGGTAAACCAGGTTGCTTTCTTGTTGGTGTGGTTGGTTGTGGCGGTCTTGAGAGGGGCGAGGGTGTTGGCGCAGTCGTTGATCCACTGTGTGAGGTTGGTTGCAGCGGTGTCTGGGTCGGTGGGGTCGGTGGGTGGTCTCCGGGCAAGGTTGGTCGTCAGTTGGTCTTCGGTGACCTTGTCCCAGCAGCAGCACGGCAGCTGTTGGGTGCGGTGGTGTGTGATGGGTTTCCTGAAGGTGAAGTGGACAAATCTGTGGTCGGTCCAATGGGGTTCGGAGGTGTGGTTGAAGGAGACGTGGGGACTTGCGGAGAAGATGGGGTTGAGTGTGTGTCCCGCGGCATGGGTGGGTGTCGTCACGAGATGTTTGAGTCCGAGGTTGGCGAGGTTGGCGATCAGGGTGGTGAAGTTGGCATCATTGTTGTTCTCGAGGTGGAAGTTCAGGTCTCTGAGGAGGATGTAGTCCGTGGAGGCGAGGGCGTGGGTGCTGATGAGGTCGGTGATGGTGTCGCTGAACTGTGGTCGGGGTCCGGGGGGTCTGTAGATGAGTGTCCCTCTGAGGGTCGTGTTGGGGTCGGTGTGAATCTGGAAGTGCATGTGCTCGGCGGTGGTGATGGTGTCATCGGTGTTAGTTGAGATTCTGATGGAGTCTTTGTGGACGATGGCGATTCCGCCTCCCACTCTGTTGGTGTGGTCTCTGCGGGAGATCATGTAGCCCTGTGGGATGGCTATGGCGATGTCTGGGCCTGAGGTGGTGTTCAGCCAGGTCTCCGTCAGGAAGGCGACGTCGGGGTCGGTGGAGTCTAGGAGGTCCCAGAGTTCGATGGTGTGTTTGCGAACGGAGCGAGTGTTGAGGAGGATACATCGGAGGTGGTTGGGTTCTTTGGCTGGTTATTTGGTGGGCTGGATGCTGGTGTAGCTGCAGTTGTGGCAGGTGAAGGGTCCTTCGGTGTGCTTCGGGGTGGCCCGGTAGCAGGGGTGGGCTCGTCCGTAGTTGAGTGCGCGGAGGGTGCTGGAGTCGTAGTGCAGTCTGGCACTGCGGGGGGCGCGGGCTCCAGGGGTTCTGGCGCTGGGCGCAGTCCAGGCACGGATGGGCACAGATGGGCTTGCCTTTGGCGTGCCTTCTGGGCGCCAGTGGCGTGCCCGCTGCGCTCGTCCGCTGCGCTTCTGTGCGTCGTCCTCCATAAATGGCAAAGTGGGAGGGAGGAGCAGCTGGGAGGCAGGAGCGGGGTGGCCAATGGGCATCAGAGGGAGCGGGTACAGAAGGGAAAAGGGATGGGCTGCAGGGGAGCAGCGGTGGGAAGTTGGGGGGCACAGAAGCGGGACACAGTCACGGAGGGACAAATAAACAAATAAACAGAAAGCAAAGTAACTGGCAACTGGCAACAGGCACTAACAGGGCAAAAGACAGCAGAGGAAACACTGGGGCAAAACAATACTACTTCACGAGTGTGGGTGCAGCGGCGGGCTTGCAGCAGCAGCGGTGAGGGCAGGTGTCCTGGTCACCCACGGGTGGGAGCCGAGCGGTGTGTGGAGCGACCGGCCCAGCGAGCAGGGTCAAGGGTCACAGCTCACCACCGCGCGGCGTCCTCCATAAATGGCCAAGTGGGAGGGAGGAGCAGCTGGGAGGCGGGAGCAGGGTGGCCAATGGGCGTCAGAGGGAGCAGGCACAGAAGGGAAAAGGGGCAGGGCCGCAGGGGAGCAGCAGCGGGAAGCGGGGGGGCTCAGAAGCAGGACACAGTCACGGAGGGACAAATAAACAGAAAGCAAAGTAACTGGCAACTGGCAACAGACACTAACAGGGCACAAGGCAGCACGAGAAACATTAGGGCAAAACAATACTACTTCACGAGTGCGGGTGCGGCGGCGGGCTTGCGGCAGCAGCGGTGAGGGCAGGAGTCCTGGTCACCCACGGGGGGAGCCGTGCGGTGTGTGGAGTGACCGGGCCTGCGAGCAGGGTCAAGGTTCACAGCTCACCACCACACGGAGTCCTCCATAAATGGCCAAGTGGGAGGGAGGAGCAGCTGGGAGGCGGGAGCAGGGTGGCCAATGGGCATCAGAGGGAGCGGGCACAGAAGGGAAATGGGGCGGGACGCAGGAGAGCAGCAGCGGGAAGCGGGGGGCACAGAAGCGGGACACAGTCACGGAGGGACAAATAAACAAATAAACAGAAAGCAAAGTAACTGGCAACTGGCAACAGGCACTAACAGGGCACAAGGCAGCAGAGGAAACACTGGGGCAAAACAATACTACTTCACAAGTGCGGGTGCGGCAGCGGGCTTTCGGCAGCAGCAGTGAGGGCAGGAGTCCTGGTCACCCACGGGGGGAGCCGTGCGGTGTGTGGAGTGACCGGCCCTGCAAGCAAGTTATGAGCCCTGCACTCTGATGTTGTCAAATCTCTCTAGAAGCTAGTGATGATGAACAATTTTAAATGCAAGAGAGAGTTCTAGTAAAAGATATGCCTCCAGCTTTAATCCACAGTTGTTTTATAATCATCTCCTGTGGAAATCACTGCTGCTTCTGTGCCTCAGCCATACTCTAATCTCTTTTGGATTTCTTAAAGCAGGTCATTTTCTTTGAATGTAGGTATATTTTTGAGGCAGTTTGGTTTAGAAAAGATTTTATGTAAGGCACTTAGAGTAACCCTGGGCAGAGTTCGTAGAGTTTTGCTATGTGGAATTCCGCGAAGTGCAGAAAAAACTCTGCCACACTATGTGGAGCTCCACAAGCGGTGGAGAGCATTAGATATATGCCGTTCATGGTGATTTTCAGTGCCAGGTGCTTGTCCGCACTGTGCAATTATCGCAAACGCCACCATGCAGAGCGCAAGCGGGCACTGCTTCATTTCTGCCGCTCAAGTAGATTTTTACGTGAGCAGCAGCTTTCTCAAAGCAAACGGACAGTTTCTCAATGTGAGCGGTTGCGAGCATACGCAACCACTTTCATGAGGAAATTTAAACAATCGCTGGGAGGTTGATTTTCCATGCTCAAGCTCGCCAACTTGATGTTGACGATTGCAAACGAGGAGAAAGTTCGCCAGGAGGTGGATTTTCCTCGCTTGCACTCGCGAACTTGACGTTGATGAATGCGAGGGAAAAAACTCTGCTCTACTACGCAGAGCAGAGTTTTTCACAACTCCACGAGCTCTGTGTAACGCGGAGTGCGAAAAACTCCACAAACTCTGCAATTGTAGCAGAGTTCACCACCCTGACTCAACTTACAGTTCCTTTGCGAAAATACCTATACTCAATTAGTCAATTGTTCTGACTGGATTGGCTGCAGAGCTAGTCATTGATATGGGCCCACAGGCATTTGCAATATTGATGAAGGATTGTTGAAAGCTTGATGAAATTACAGGTAAGAGACTGTGGATGCTTTTCTGTTTTGTTATCTGAGCCTCTGGAATTATGGTTAAGCAGGGGGTAGGGATGCAAGGAGAGTGAAATTTATGGGTGAGACGCAATGCAGGTTTGTCCTCCAAAGAGCATGGGGTAGTGGTGCTGAGGCCTTCAGTTGTACTGCCAAGGAATCAGGATGTTATAAGGTACTACTAATTCAGATGTTATGGCTGGCAGACCCTTTTACCTCTGAAATCTTCTAGAGGACCTTTCATTTATGACCTTGAGGCCTCTCATTGGGTCTCAATGCCCCTAACCTTCTCTCTCTATTCAAATTGTCTGTCTCATGTTAAGGGTTTGTGGCTACTCTCAGCACTGCAGCCTGTAGGTAAGCTCTTCAGGACATACGGCAGGTACCCCTTTGGGAAGGTAGGTACCAGGTTACAAGGAGCGCTAACTTTACTGGCTACAGTCAGCTTTCCTTGCTACCAACTCATTGTTTTTGTGAAGAAAAGAAAACAAGACATACAAGCTACTCAAAATTTTGAGGGTGCGGAACAGCTATTCTTGCATGTGTGCACAATGTAGAGATGGATAATGATTGGTGATAATGTATATTTACATCAATGATTATACACAAATATACACCTGTTTACTACCCACAATATATGATATTTATAGTAGTCAAGTAAACATATTTGTAGGGAAAAGATGTTAAGGTAGCCATATTGATTTAGAAAAAACATCATATTGCCTGAGAATGCTCTAGGACTGAGAATGTTCCCTGTGGGGTGTGCAGTCACGTTGCCATGTGTTGAGTGCTTGACTGTGACTCACTTATATCCCAATTTATTATATTGGCCTCTAGGATCACGCTAATATAACATGTGCAGAGGCCTTCTGCCATCCCTGACACAAGTGAAGTCTTGAAACTGTCCTGTGACCTGGAAGGGTGCACCAATTGTGCTCTTATTATGCTGACAGTGTATTACTGCCACAGTGATGGGATTAGCATGTATAGCGGTGGTGGCAGCATACCATGTTTTGTGAATCCACAATTGTGATCAGACCTTCAATCTGTGTAGACTCCCCCAGTTGTGTAAAGTTCTGCATCAATCTGTAATGTACATCCTAGTATTAACATTCAAGCAGATTGTGTGCGTGTGTGACTAGTGTAGTACATGCAGTATGTGCATGAGTGAGCCAGAGTAATGGAGGCCTTCAGATCCCATTTTGAAGCCCCTAGCCTGCTCCTGTGAACATGATGTAGGTGATATGGTTTTCACAGACAGTGGAAGAGTAATGTGTCATTACTGAAAATGGAGGTAGGTGATGTGGCTAATTTAAAAATCACTTAAGCTGCTCCTGCTGAGTGGAGCTGCTGATTATTTTTCCTGCGGTACTGACATTGGATAGGTATTCTGGGTGGGACTCTCATCTTTGTTGTTCAGGGTGAGAGAGATTTTTTAGGTTTAACCAGGTTTTTGTCTTCAATCTGATCACTGTTTAGTGTGGCTCGTGAAAAGCCAGTTGCAGAAACAGGCTGATTCTTTGGGCTTCTGTTGTGAGTAATCCAGGCTGGAGACTACCCTGCTCTGAAGAGCATCACTCTCCGTGAAGGCTCTGTCTGGCAAATAGCCTATAGAGGACACTTGACAGAAGAACCGCCCCAAACCTGTCTTGAGATTGCAGACTTAGAATCCGCGTTCATTGTCTGCTTTGAGTGTGTACAAGTGAGAGCAACCTACATCGTTGTTACTCCACGTCCAAGTCCTTTCAGCAAGGGAGTATTCTGCAGCATATTTTGAGGATAGCTGTAAAACAGCCAGAACTGATGTCTGTGGGACAGCCAACTTCCCAGAGGAAAGGGTACATCAACTGCAGTATTTTCTTGGTGGAAGAGCTATACTCCTGACCTGAAGCACCTGGTAGCCAGCTTGCCTGCTAAGAGACTGAATGAGCCTGTCAAGCAGCAGGAGGTGTGACTGTCGAGGTAGTGCCAGAAACTGCCAGACATGTGTGGAAGGTGTACCAGGAGAAAGAAGACTGCAGAAATGTATCTACAAGTCCGAACAGTGTGGTTGCAGTCTCTCTAGAAGTGCAGTTCCAAGAGGGAATCACAAGCAGGCAGAAAACATTGCCATAGAAACAATCATGGTTGACCTTGTTGCTTAAATTAAGAGCTGCTCCCATGGTGAAAGTAGCCACTGACACCCAGACCTACTCCTGTGCTGTTGTTACCACAGAAGTGAAAACCCATGTCCATGGTTGACATCTCTATTGTAGCCAACACTTGTGCACATGACGGTCTCTACTACATTATTTACAACTTGCATTCCATGGCTGCTGACGTGCTGTTGTGACACTTGCATAAATGATGGCCAGTCTGTTACACAGTGATGCAGAAGCCTTCCTTGAGTCCTCACTGACTTCCATTTCCTGCATTCAGCGGAGAACTCACAGCTGCAGCCTTGGTTGCCTCACCCTCCAGCAGCCTATGCAAACCAAGGTATACTCCTGCAACCATGCCGTCCATTCCTGGAAGTGGGCGAAATCGGAGACGCAAGATGGTGAAATGCATAGATATCTGCATTGTGGTATGGCTGTATCTAGGAGACTGTTCTGAACTGAGCACAACCATAATTATAATTGGGTACCTGCACCTGCACCTTGAATAATGTCTCACAAAACTAACCAAACGGGGACCCGCCTAGACTCACAAGAGGAGCAACTCATGTGAAAGACAGTAGAAGAAGACAATAAAGACAGCGTCCCAACATGCAGGCGCCTAAGTGGCGGTGCATATTATTGTACCTGCGGCAGTATACCGTTTAAAGCATGTCTATCAAAGTACATTCCTTATCAAAATAGAGCACTGGATTGGACAAACAGATATTGCTCTTCTGGGTAATCTGAGTTCTGAGTTTCCATACCCCTACACTAACTCCCTGAGAACCGTGTGACTGCTCTATTGTGCTACCACTGAGAGACAAGTGCTGAGAGTTTGTATGTAGCCGAGTTTGTGAAACTACAATAATAGGAAAGACTCTGTGTCAGGCGAACCAGCCCTGTCCCGATGGCTGAGGCCTAGTAGCCCCTACTAGCTCAAGGTCCCCTGAACTGGATCTGACACATGCCTTCTGCCAGAAAAGGATATGTATTCAAAGTGACCAACTATACACTGTATGGCACCTAAGTCTAGTGTCCTTCACTTAATGCTAAGTTTCCAATGGGAGTCAAGGGCAGAAGGGGCTCAGTTGGAAATGAAGCAAGAGTCACTAAGAGCATTGAAGGAAAGGAATGATTACAAAGATTATTTTTAATTGAACAAAAACTGTTTTAAAAAACACCTTTGGATAATCACCAGTACTCCACAACACATGACATAACTCCTTATCTTATTCTTGAAGTGTTAATGTACATAAGTTAATGTATAGTGTTATAATTAGGCATTGGCGGAAAACTACGCTACTCTCACGGAGTGTGCGTAGTTTGCACAACTACGCACTACGTGAATCGCACTTAGCACAGTGAAAAAACACGTAGCGGGCATTTTTATGCTCTCTCGCGGTCCTGAAGGTCAAGTTGGCGACCGCGAGCGAGCAAAATCAACATCCCGGCGAGACTTTTTCCTCGTTCGCGATCGGCAACATCAATTTGCCGATCGTGAGCATGAAAAATAAACCCCCGGCAATATTCTCAACGCGGAGAGGTCAGGTTTCTCATTGCGAGTGGTTGCGTTGAGAAAGCTGCCGCTCGAGTACAAATCTAATCGAGCCGCAGAAAACAAGCGCTTTCACTATGCATGATGCCATTCACAATTATTCCACAGTGCGGACAAGCATCCGGCACTGTGCACTCATTACAAACAGCATTTCCCTACCGCACTATGCAGTTCGCGTAGCTATGCGTAGCTACGCGTAGTGCAGAGTGCAGTTTGCGTAGCTACGCATAACGCAAACTATGCCCAGGGTTAGTTATAATGTGAGTATTTAAGCACCATATTTAATGTGTTTCATGACTTCTTAAATGTACATTTTAGGTACAGCCATCTCTTACCTTATGTGGGCAAAAGAAAAAAGCTTTAAGAAATGCAACTGTCAGAGAGACTTTGGGTTCTCCCACATATTTACCTTATTACAGCATTTGATTGGGCAGAACATGTTTGGTGCTGCTGAGAAAGAGTGCAGTGCTTCTTCTACTTCTATTGACACCTGAGTGAAGTTCCCTCGCCTAACATGGCTACCCCATTCAATACAATAACATGGCAGTGTGCAGGAAGAAGACCTCTCCACAATGATGTGATAGCTTTGGCTGAGAATATTACTCTGGGAGCCGACAGCAGTATAACTGGTACAAGTATTGGTGAACAGAGCTTCCCAACAAGGGATTTCTCTCATCCATAATGGTTGCTATGTCCAGCTTGATGACGCAGTAGCATCTGAGCCTGGTTGCTTTTTCTTCTCCATTTACATTAGTGACATTCAAAACCAAAAAGGTTGTTTTGCCCAACCTTCCTTGCACTGCAGAAGTTCTTCTCACTGCAACCTTAGCCTGCAGTCATGTGTCGCAAAAGAATCATCCCAGTCCTTTGTCCTACACCAACCTACAACCTGACTTCACTCTCCTCAACTTCACTGCCCCCTCTACAGACTCTCCCTTCTCACACACCAGCTGTAGCACCAGCACACTCTCCCCTCCAATAGCAGCCCCTGCAGAGCGCTATTTTTATGCAGACCAACAGGGCCCAGATGGTGGTCTACATAATTTCTTCAGTAGCAGCAAAAACAGCACATCTGGTCCCTCCACCTTTCTTCACAGTGGATTTTATGAAGGCGGATGGGGCTCGGAGCAGGGCCAATGAGTACCTCTTGAGCTGTAAATTCTTCCACAACCTGCACCACAGACCACACCCTTAGCCTGCAGGACGAGTCACACTGCCACACTACATCACAACAGTTGCAGTGCTTCATCCTTAGCCTGCTGTGCTGCTCCCCGTCCTGCTACCTGTGCCTGCTTTCACCACTCTCTCTTGTCTGATGCCTACAGCCTAAGACTGATCCCGGCTCCCACACCGGCCCCCACAGCCCAATCTCCTTTCCTGTACCATCCCACAGTCTTAGTGCCCTCTCCCCTCTCGCATTGCACCTGTAGTTATGGATGGAACTGACTAAGCATCTAGCACTGTGGGAAGGATAGATATATTTATTTTTAGAAATAGACATGTTCACAAGTGTTCAGTAGTTTAGTGTTTGCTGTGCGCAATAGCAGCAGCCATCAGTGCAGGACACATCGGGCAGCAAGAGAGGACAACGTCCTCTCATCAAATGCAGCTACTGGTCCAGCTCTGTCCCTGCACTCCGTGCACAGGAGGAGGTCTTATTAGAACTGTTCCAGTGAAGACTTGGAACTGACAGGCGAAGCTCAGCCTGCCTCCCTTCCATACTCCTCACACTCATCCTCCAACAGATGTCTGGCTGTGCAGATCCCTTCTGCAATCAATCCACCTCTATGCTCTAAGTTCCATTGTTTTTTTCCAAGCAGATTATCCATTTCCCTCTCTTTGTTTATTAGGTGGCTCTTTGTGGGTAAAGATGCTAGGGGTCCCCCAGATTTGCCAAGCATAGTTTTCCTGCACGGAACTAAAATCCAGCTTATTGCAGCATCCCAAGGAAAAAACAATGGCCTACCTGGATAGCATCAAATGGCAAATTTCAGGCAAACTATTTCCAGAATAAGAAGAATGCATTTTAAGTTTTATTAGTTTTTTATCACATCTGGAGATGCACAGAACAAAGACTCAAGAGAGCAACGTGGCTCTGGGGATAGAGAAGCACATGAGAGTGAGTGTATTACTGAACAGGGAAGATCGTTTATCCCCTGACTAAGGGCTATACCAGTCCCAAATGCATTGGGGTGGGATAAAAAACAAAAAATGCATGCGTCTTATTCTGGAAATTTGTCATTACAAATTTGATGGTCTGAAGAATACCTAAAACCACCACTGGAAAATAAATTCAGATTGAACTCATCTACGATTTACAGTCATGAACTTGATACAAGTCATTCTATAGGGACACAAGGCAGTGCAACAGGAGACATTCCACAGTTGGGGCACACTATGTCAGTATAATTTTGGACCCAAGAGGGTTCCCTCCAGGACTACCACAGAAGGCCTATGGGGTTCAGAGATTAAGTGGTATAGAAGAGTATTGAGAAAAGTAGAAGTGTAGCAAGATCAGTGAGGGGGACCAAGGGAGCACAGAGAAGGAGAGAAAGCAAGGAATGTAGATGACCAGGAATCTAACTGGTGGTGATGTGGTGAGGAGTGACATGTGGATGTTATGTTGAGGGAGTATGGAGAGGGAGTGAAGGGATCAGAGGACAGTAGCGGGTGATATGTGTGGAGAAAACAGTGAAGGACAGAGGTCAAACGAGAATAATGGGGTCAGCAGCGCTGCACGGCAACCATGTGGGTGGTACTGAGGGTCACACACAGTGCAAAAATGAAAGAGAACACTGAGGGAGTAAGAGGATCAAAGATTTGCAGGAGTTTTGAGTACACAGAAGGCCATGAGAAACAGAGGAGAAAAGTAGACAGATAGTGAGAGGGGGTGAGGAGGAAAGACAGGGCATTGAGAGAACAGTGTAATTCAGAAATGGAGTGGAAGGTAAGAGGGGGAGAGGAGGGTTCATAGTGCAGTGAGGGAGAGTTGGGGATCAGAAGAGCCTAGGTAGTGACTGAACCTTGACTGAACTTTAGTTCAGAAAATACGGACAGGACAATGAGTAGGGAATGGGAGCCAAAAATAAGAGAAGGCAATTGCTGCTTACGGAATATATCTACATAATGCTTGACAAATTCTTCTCAGCAGCAGTAAGACTAACACATTTTGTGGGAAAGTGATGTTTTAACTGTGATTTATCTATCTTACTTGCTTTTAGTCTTTCTGATGAGTTTTAGATAGTGAGTAGTGAAAAAGGGGCTGGACAATTTTTCTGTACTATTAATACACTGACTTACTTTTACTCTTAGTCACTTTCTGAGTACCGTTTTCAATAGCGGAATAGTAGTTTGTTGCTTGGAACTATGTTTTTCATCGCACATCCCTACATGAATTAACTCATGCAATTTTCCAATTTACAACTGTTATGACACAATGTTTGTATATTATTGTTATTTTTTTATGTTACGCACTGTTTTATGGTTTTATGAGCCGATTAAAGATTAAATTGAATTGAAGAGATGAGTGTAAGGAAGGCAATAATAGCAAAGACAATATTAGAGGATAGCAGGAGATGAGGGAGCAGATGTATTTTCATTGTGAAGTTTGCGTAGAAAAACAACCAAGTGAAAATGTTTTGCACTGAAAGAAGAAGCAATTGATTAACCTCAGTTGCTTAATATATGTTGTTAAGCAGGGGATCACTTCTTCAATAATCAATAAAGGTTCTTGCTCCAGCTTGGATAAAAACATTTACACATGCATGTTTCCTCACGCAGCCTGGCTTTGGAAACAGAAACGTGGCTGGTGCACCTCAGATCGTCCCCCTAGCTGCAAGGTATAACTTCTTGGTCTCTGTCTAATAAATACAAACACCCATTACCAGTTCTCGTAGAAATCCACTGTTTTTCCTCCAAGTAAAGATTATATTTAAAATCAGAAACATAACCTACTACTCTGCTCTCCTAACATGTCTAACTTTTTAACATATGTGACCGCTAAAGAGCTCTCTATTCCTTGACACTGCTAATTTTAAGATCGCACAGGAGCTAAACTGTGTGGGTGCTCCTGAATCCTTCTGGGTACTCCCTCACTGCAAACTATGAACTGCACCAAGTCTGTAAACACTAAGAAAACAACAGTGACTGAATTCCACCTTGTCTGGTTGCACCTGAACAACCATTCAACCCCCTAAACCTGGTAGACATTCCAGAACACAATTGTTCTAACTTGGCTTCAGTGCTCTGTTTTTCTTTGTCATTAATGCTTGCTACGGTTGTATTTTCTCGCAAGTTGCAAAGTGCACCAATTCATTATGGTACAGGAGCACTACATAAAACTTTAAAATGCATAAAGGAAATACATGCATGTCTTTAGAAATAGGTGAGGTAAGGAGGAAAGAGGACAGTGATAGACAGAGGTGAGAGAATGACAGACTTTTAAGTTGAAGGGAGGAGCATGAGTGATAAAGGGAGCAAGAGGAAAGTATTAGCTAAATGGTGTAGTGAAGAGAGAAGAGAGGATAACCTGCTAAAAGAAGTGGAGAGTGAGTGATAGAGGGAGCAGAGGGTAACATGAGCTAAAAATATAGAGAGGAGACTGAGTGATACAAGATGAGGAAGCCAACAAGAGTTAAAAGATTGTGGAGGAGAATGAGTGATAGGGAGAGCAGAGGATAACATAAACTAAAATGTGTGAAGAGGAGTGTAGGGGATAGAGGGAGGATGTGATAAAATAAGCTAACATTTTTGCAGTGGAGAGTGAGTGAGAGGGAGTAGAGGTAACATGAGCAAAAAGGCATAGAGAGGAGAGTGAGTGAGGGGGTGGAAGGATAACATCAACTAGAATATGTAGAAAGGGGAGTGAGTGAAAGAGATGATGAGAGCATAATCTGAACAAGGGAGTAGGGATAGAGTGACCGATAGAGAGGATGAGAGGATAACATGAGGCAATATGTGTGGAGAGGAGAGTGAGTGATAGGGGAAGGAGTGAATGACAGGAACTAAACATTGGAGAGAGAAGAGTGAGCTATAGAGGGAAGGGAACATAATCCAAACTAAAAGGCTTAGAGAGGACAATTTGAAATAGAGGGAGGGGAAGATAAAACAAGCTAAAAGGTTTAGAGAGGAAAATGAGGGACAGAGGGGGTGAATGGTTAACAGGACCTAAAAGATGGGAAGAGGAGAGTGAGTGACAAAGGGAGGATGAGGACAACATGAGCTAACAGTTAGCAAGGAGAGTGACCAACAGAAGGGGTGAGAATAAAATAAACTAAAAGTTGTAGATAGGGGAGTGAGTGATAAAGGAGGTGAGAGGATAGCATGAATTAAACGGTATAGAGAGAAGAGTGAGTAAAACAGTGAGCAAGAAGATGACATGAAATTAAAGTTTTAGCAAGGAGAGTGACTGATATAGGTGTGTGAGGATAACATGAAATTAAAGCTGTGCAGAGGAAAGTGAGTGATTGAGAAAAGGTTAACATGAGCTGTAGGGTGTACAGGAGAGTGAGAGATAGAGGGAGGAGAGGATAGCATGAGCTAAACGATTTCAAGAGTGAGTGAGTGATGGAGGAGAGGGTAATATGAGCTAAAATCTATAGAAGAGAGTGAGTGATAGAAGGAGGAGAGGATAACACAAACTAAAGGGTATAGAAAGGAGAGTGAGTAATAGAGGTGAATGATAGAGGGGGAGGTGATACAATTAGATAAAATATGTGGAGTGTAGAGTGAAGTGATAGAGGGAGCAGAGAGCAACATGAGCTAAAAGGTGTGGAAAGAAGAGTAAGTGACAGAGATAGTGAGAGGATAACATAAACTAAAATATTGTAGGGGTGAGAGTGAGTGAAAAGGTGAGCAAAAAGATAACATGAGCTAAAAGATAAAGAGAGAGTGAGTGATAGAGGAAGTGAGTGGATAACTGAGCACAGTAAAAAGGTCAGTTAAGAGGGCAGGTGCCAAGTGAAACAGTTTTCAACTGTATCAAACATTCTTTTATGAGAAAGAGTAAATATATTTTCGAGAAAAATGTAAATTTGGAAATGCAATATTGGCATATGGTTTTCAACTATAGCAGGAAGGAGGATGTATTTGTTTGTCTGTCTGATAGCACATATCACCATATTTTAGTTTATTTCCAGTGTACAACATTTTGTAGCACTTTCTGGATTGTTCATGGAAACTTTTAATGTTTTCCCCGACTTCACTAATCCTTCAGAAGAAGATTCCTTTTGTCAATAAAATGTTTCCCATTAATCATCTAGTATTCAAACACATAAAAAAAAATCAAAGTGATGCTCTAGTAACAGACACCCATATGAACAACAAGCAGACATCAGTCTGAGATACAATACATACATGTACTCGTCAATGAAGACAGGTTTCGTTTCAAAGTTGGGTATTGGACCTTCAGCATGATATCCAAACTGCATCACTGCACCCAGGATCAGGGTCCCATTTCTTCTTGTTGCTGGATTATCAGTTGTTTGTAAGACACAGTTGTGGCTTACTGTTTCACGAGCTTCACCTGCGTCAATAAACGTGATCAGCAGCACTGGGGTGAGGTATATCAAATATAAGTCACTGAGCACCAACAGGTTCCAAATGTACATTGTTCTTAGACAGGTCTTTGTGAAAATAAACTGTAATCAGGATTAAAATCAATTTATCATTCACTGAGGATTCAAGCAACCTGGTGAGGGCAGGAAACAACAACACATAGTGACAAAGGTATATTAAAAGTTTGAAGACTTTAAATTAATGTTTCACTTTGATTTGTTCCTTCTTTTTCCTCATAGATTTTGTGTTGTGATCTTTTTCTAAAAATAATTTTTATTAGAATCTGCAGACTGTAGCTCTGGTGCCTCCTTATAAAGTGATTTAGTGCTGTCCAGTCCTCCTCCTAATGAAGACACTCTGTATGCACATAAACCCCTCTGGACTTTCATGTGCTGATTTAATGGCTACTTGTTTGGTTGCTCAGTGGATACAGAGATGATCACTTCTAAATGTGAATGTCTCAGGAGGATCCAGGACAAGAACACAGATTCACAACACCTGCATGGGTTATCTGTTGTTTGCAAGGCAGAAATTCTGAACTAAGTTAGACTGTGTAAGATGACTAAATACATGTGTGATCTCCATGTGGCAGCACAGTAGTGTTGGGGTCCATGGGATATGGATCACCCCAGGGTCAGATTCATAGTTACACTCACCATTCAACAGGCCAGACAATGCCAATTAACAAAGGGGTCAGCAAGCATAGAGACTGACATCTTCTCAGAAATGCTCTGTTCAATGCTGTAGTCCCACGTATCCTAGAGTCTCCTGAGGCGGAAGCCGGGAGTGTGCTGCCACTGTTTTAACTATTGTTTTAACTTTTGTGTGTGATACCCTGTAGAAATACCTTTTTAAAAACTTGCTCGATCTCGCCTGAACAGCGTGTTGTAACGCTGCAACGTTTCCCCTGACAACCGCCACTCCGAGGGCGAGGCGCGTCATCGGACACGCCCACCTCAGCTGGCCACGCCCCCTCCCTGACTACAAAAGAGCGCGCAGCTCAAAAGCGCGACTCCCACGTATCCTAGAGTCTCCTGAGGCGGAAGCCGGGAGTGTGCTGCCACTGTTTTAACTATTGTTTTAACTTTTGTGTGTGATACCCTGTAGAAATACCTTTTTAAAAACTTGCTCGATCTCGCCTGAACAGCGTGTTGTAACGCTGCAACGTTTCCCCTGACAACCGCCACTCCGAGGGCGAGGCACGTCATCGGACACGCCCACCTCAGCTGGCCACGCCCCCTCCCTGACTACAAAAGAGCGCGCAGCTCAAAAGCGCGACTCCCACGTATCCTAGAGTCTCCTGAGGCGGAAGCCGGGAGTGTGCTGCCACTGTTTTAACTATTGTTTTAACTTTTGTGTGTGATACCCTGTAGAAATACCTTTTTAAAAACTTGCTCGATCTCGCCTGAACAGCGTGTTGTAACGCTGCAACGTTTCCCCTGACAACCGCCACTCCGAGGGCGAGGCGCGTCATCGGACACGCCCACCTCAGCTGGCCACGCCCCCTCCCTGACTACAAAAGAGCGCGCAGCTCAAAAGCGCGACTCCCACGTATCCTAGAGTCTCCTGAGGCGGAAGCCGGGAGTGTGCTGCCACTGTTTTAACTATTGTTTTAACTTTTGTGTGTGATACCCTGTAGAAATACCTTTTTAAAAACTTGCTCGATCTCGCCTGAACAGCGTGTTGTAACGCTGCAACGTTTCCCCTGACAACCGCCACTCCGAGGGCGAGGCGCGTCATCGGACACGCCCACCTCAGCTGGCCACGCCCCCTCCCTGACTACAAAAGAGCGCGCAGCTCAAAAGCGCGACTCCCACGTATCCTAGAGTCTCCTGAGGCGGAAGCCGGGAGTGTGCTGCCACTGTTTTAACTATTGTTTTAACTTTTGTGTGTGATACCCTGTAGAAATACCTTTTTAAAAACTTGCTCGATCTCGCCTGAACAGCGTGTTGTAACGCTGCAACGTTTCCCCTGACAACCGCCACTCCGAGGGCGAGGCGCGTCATCGGACACGCCCACCTCAGCTGGCCACGCCCCCTCCCTGACTACAAAAGAGCGCGCAGCTCAAAAGCGCGACTCCCACGTATCCTAGAGTCTCCTGAGGCGGAAGCCGGGAGTGTGCTGCCACTGTTTTAACTATTGTTTTAACTTTTGTGTGTGATACCCTGTAGAAATACCTTTTTAAAAACTTGCTCGATCTCGCCTGAACAGCGTGTTGTAACGCTGCAACGTTTCCCCTGACAACCGCCACTCCGAGGGCGAGGCGCGTCATCGGACACGCCCACCTCAGCTGGCCACGCCCCCTCCCTGACTACAAAAGAGCGCGCAGCTCAAAAGCGCGACTCCCACGTATCCTAGAGTCTCCTGAGGCGGAAGCCGGGAGTGTGCTGCCACTGTTTTAACTATTGTTTTAACTTTTGTGTGTGATACCCTGTAGAAATACCTTTTTAAAAACTTGCTCGATCTCGCCTGAACAGCGTGTTGTAACGCTGCAACGTTTCCCCTGACAACCGCCACTCCGAGGGCGAGGCGCGTCATCGGACACGCCCACCTCAGCTGGCCACGCCCCCTCCCTGACTACAAAAGAGCGCGCAGCTCAAAAGCGCGACTCCCACGTATCCTAGAGTCTCCTGAGGCGGAAGCCGGGAGTGTGCTGCCACTGTTTTAACTATTGTTTTAACTTTTGTGTGTGATACCCTGTAGAAATACCTTTTTAAAAACTTGCTCGATCTCGCCTGAACAGCGTGTTGTAACGCTGCAACGTTTCCCCTGACAACCGCCACTCCGAGGGCGAGGCGCGTCATCGGACACGCCCACCTCAGCTGGCCACGCCCCCTCCCTGACTACAAAAGAGCGCGCAGCTCAAAAGCGCGACTCCCACGTATCCTAGAGTCTCCTGAGGCGGAAGCCGGGAGTGTGCTGCCACTGTTTTAACTATTGTTTTAACTTTTGTGTGTGATACCCTGTAGAAATACCTTTTTAAAAACTTGCTCGATCTCGCCTGAACAGCGTGTTGTAACGCTGCAACGTTTCCCCTGACAACCGCCACTCCGAGGGCGAGGCGCGTCATCGGACACGCCCACCTCAGCTGGCCACGCCCCCTCCCTGACTACAAAAGAGCGCGCAGCTCAAAAGCGCGACTCCCACGTATCCTAGAGTCTCCTGAGGCGGAAGCCGGGAGTGTGCTGCCACTGTTTTAACTATTGTTTTAACTTTTGTGTGTGATACCCTGTAGAAATACCTTTTTAAAAACTTGCTCGATCTCGCCTGAACAGCGTGTTGTAACGCTGCAACGTTTCCCCTGACAACCGCCACTCCGAGGGCGAGGCGCGTCATCGGACACGCCCACCTCAGCTGGCCACGCCCCCGTGACGCCCTCCACTTCAGTCATAAATTATGTGTCTCGCTAGGAAGCGCAGCGGACGAGCGCAGCGGGAGCGCCGTTTGCGCGCCGAAGGCGCGCCTAAGGCAAGCCCGTCTGCGCCCGTCCGCGACCAGACCGCGGCCGGGGCCAGACATGCTGCCAAAAACGGTACATCCGGCGGACGGACAGTATGGTCCGGTGAGGACCTAAAGGTATTCAACCCACCATCCAACTGCTGCCCCCACTCTATAGATCCAGCAACTCCTGACCCCGCCCTAACCTGCAACAACTGTGGGATAACATTCGACAACGCCGCCCCCGCAATACAGCCCATCCTTAAAACCCCCCCTCAAACCCACATCAAAGCGGGTCTACTCAACTGTAGATCCCTTGTCAAACACACTGATGAGATCTGGATCTTACTAGAAGAACAGATCTGGGATATCCTGTTCCTAACTGAAACATGGATCAAAGAGGACAGCCTGTCCTCTACCGCTTTGGCTATCCCTCTGGGATTCAAAATATGCCTCGCCAACCGGCCTGGGACAAAAAGAGGCGGAGGCGTAGCAATCATTTTTAAAGAGCACATAGTACTGACATCCTCGGCTGCCACGACGATTCAAGGTATGGAAGGTCTCCACTTTTGCTTTCAAGTGAGCCCTCAGCTCTCACTAGCAGGGCTAGTGATTTATCGTCCCCCGGCCAGCGCAGACTTCATCCTCACTTCCCTATTAGATACAATAGTACAGAGTTCACTTCTTCATCCCCTTTTTCTTGTGGTGGGTGATTTTAATATCCATATGGATAAAGTAGATTGTGTCTTGGCAGAGACACTCCGAACAACGTTAGATGCGGCCGGCCTTAGACTGATCAATGAGGGCCCCACACATACTGGGGGCCATACGATTGATCTTATCTTTACCAACATTAAGGACGTGCGACCTGAAAAACCTCTCCCTCTGATATGGTCAGATCATTCACTTATCACAATCACCTTGGACTTCCGTAGTGATACTAAGGTGCCCAGTAAGCGCTACTTTATGAAAAGACAATGGAACAAACTGACCCCCGAGGTTATGCTCCCGGCACTGGCGAGTACCACTCCCCTCCTGACAAATAATCCCAATAGGGACGCAGTGCTCCTTAATGAATGGATAGGAGGAATGGTATCCTCTATCGCCCCGGCCTCTCGTGCCCTATCTAAAAGACAAGCCCCCTCAGCTCCCTGGTTTACGCAGGAACTTAGAGAGGAGAAAGCGGCCTGTAAAAAACTGGAAAGACTTTGGAGAGAAAAGTACGATCCAGTAGGAAAAGCTATATATAAGGATGCATTAAAAAAATTCCGGAAAGCTATTAGGAATAATAAAAAACACTTCTATGCGGACTCGATTAGGCAGGCAGAACAATCCAGCAAACAAGTGTTCAAAGTTGTACAGTCCTTCCTCAAACCTCAATGTATTGAGAGAGAAGTCACCCCCACACCTTTACTCTGTGAGCAAATTTCAGAATACTTTGACCATAAAATCAAGAGAGTTTATGATTCCTTTGGTCCAGCGATAAATACTGAGAAACAAGACATAGCGTACAACAGCGAAAAAAAAGAAACCCTCACCCAGTTCGCGCATGTCTCTCTGAACGAGGTGAGGCAAGAGCTTAACCGTTGTAAATCCGGCTCACCCGATGACCCTTGTCCGGCTAAACTTTGGAGCACCTTAGCGGGCCCTGTAGCGCCCACACTCCAAAGCATCTGGAACTCTTCCATTACGTCAGGAATCTTTCCGGACGCTTGGAAGCATGCTACGCTCCTTCCCCTAAAGAAAAAACCAAATGGGGATCCAGATGATCTGACGAACCTCCGCCCAATATCCCTTTTAGCCGCACCAGGAAAAATGCTGGAAAAAGTGATACAACGCCAACTGAGTAAATTTGTGGAAATCAGCAACATTCTCCATGAAACTCAGTCTGGTTTCCGGCCCGGTTTCAGTACTGAAACGGCGCTCTTAGAGGTGGCCGAGTCAGTGAGGTGGTCGATGGATGCAGGAAGTTCAGCTATGCTGGTACTCCTGGATCTATCGGCCGCCTTCGACACGGTGGACCACGCCAGATTACTTTGTCGACTGGCAGAGATAGGCATTCAAGACCACGCGCTGAGCTGGATTAACTCCTATCTATCTCAGAGAACACAGAAGGTGGCACTCGGGACGATCTCTTCCACACCTAAAACCCTCAACTGTGGAGTCCCGCAGGGCTCAGCCCTCAGTCCTCTTTTGTTCAACATCTACCTGGCCCCCCTCTTCACGCTCATTGCCAACTGGGGTGTTAAGGCAATTTCTTATGCCGATGACACCCAGCTGGTATTCCCCTACACAGAAATGACACAGGAATCTTTTGCAAATTTCAAAGGCTGTCTCCAGGACATTGCACACTGGATGAATACCAACAAACTAAAATTAAACGCCAATAAAACCGAAGTCATCTTCTTCGGTAAAGGCCCTGTCCCAGCCCCAGAGCTATGGTGGCCGGTGGAAATGGGTCCCTCACCCTTGCCCAGTCATTCGGCAAAAAATCTTGGAGTGAGATGGGATGATAAGATGTCTTTCTCTTCCCATGTCCAACAAGTGGCCGGCGGCTGCCTAAGTAAATTAAGAAACCTCCGTAAATTTCTTAAACTCCTTCCCGAGAGTTGCAGGAAAATGGTAGTCCACGCAACTGTCACTTCACGGCTGGACTACGCCAATGGTCTTTACCTGGGCCTCCCTAAATTCTTAATCCATAGACTGCAGGTAGTTCAAAATGCGGCTGCGAGGCTGCTACTGCGAATTCCATTCAAACAGTCAGTCTCTCCGCATCTTCGAACCCTGCATTGGCTGCCTGTCGCCAACCGGATAAAATTCAAAGCCCTGACACTCGCGTTCAGATCTCTGCATGGCTCCTGCCCATTCTACCTAAAAAAACGCCTTCCTAGGTATACCCAACACCGTGCATTACGGTCTAATGTCCGTATCCTGCTGGCTGTCCCACGAGCAAAAAAGGCGCGCCTTGGTGGTCGCACCTTTTCAGCAAATGTCTCTGTGCTATGGAACTCCCTACCTCAAGCAATCCAGCAGGCTCCATCTGAACCCTGCTTTAAGAAGTTGCTAAAGACTTGGCTCTTCTCTCAGCCTCGCTAGGTCTCCCTCTCCTGCCCCTGGACCTCTGTGGTACGTTCCCCTCTTCTAGCGCCGGGACACCTCCCTGTGAGGTAGCTGTTCGCGCTCTATAAATCACATTATTATTATTATTATTAGTCAATTAAGCACTTAGGGTTTAATTTATGGGTCAAGGATAATGGCCAGACACAAAGCAGAATCAAGTACAAAATGTTCATCACACATGTCTTAATTAACAACTCCAGTGGAAAGCACTACAAGGAAGTTTCTCTGAGTGACCTGTACTGGTTATATGTTCTCTCACAGGATAAATGGAAGTCATCCATAATGTTTCAACTTGATTTTCTGGAAAACAAGTCACAATATTTGTTTTAGTATGTTATCAGGCAGAGGCAACATTAGTAACGTCCACAATGGGATCCACTAATAATATTAGGGTTAGACCACACTACAATATCATCCCAACTAACAACTTTAAGGACTCCCTAATCATGGCAACTGAACCCATTTGAATTAATAACTATGCTTGTTGCAGTGTCAAGGTACTCCCTGCACTACGGTTCCTAACAACTGGTTCCTTCACAGGACAAGTGTTATTACTTCAGACATGTTGCAACCCATCCTGCTCAGATGCCTGAGTCTATGTCCTGCAAAGTCTATACAACTGTGTGCAGAAATATGTCATTGTGCTGCACAAACTGTATGTCAGACAACACATGGCACAGCAATGTCTTTCATTAGGACCTTTTACCAGGTGCACTTTGAGCTGTTGGCTGTGCACAAGTGGCATCACATCTCTTTGCCAGACTCTACATCCATATCACAAGAACCGCCACTGGCACTCCACAAATGTACCAGCTCTGTGACCTGGCAGAGGGTATTCCAAAAATGTGTAAGTCTGGGCATAAAAGCTTCATCTTTCTTTCCTCTGCAATTCCAGTACAACCGCATGCTTGTAAAATTGAGCCGTAGTGCTGGAGCAATTTTCAGAGTGGGGAGTTCTGCCATCAATATCACATCACTGAAGTCATAGGGATTGCAATACATGAATGTGGCACACAAAAGTGAAGCGAATGAGCCATGCCCATTCAGCAGGAGAAAATGACAACAAAATTTGCACTGATATGCAGTTTTACTTAGACAACTGTATAGCACACCAATATCAGTGACATTCAGTGACGTCATGGTTAAAAATTTTTTAGATAAATGTGGAAGAGGTGGAAACAATTGGGAAGGCCTTTTTTCAAAGATTGATCATGTCCTTTGAAGAAATGGAAGAGAGTTGATATCAGTTCTGAGTCCTCATGAGAACCTCGAAATAATAAAGGTTTGAAATCCATTGAAACATCTTCGGCGAATAAGTGCACAACAATATTAAGTGGTGAGACCTATGGCAGATGGTATTCAATATCAACAGAGTCATGCCTTTGTTCCCAAACAGCTCAGTACTGTGAGGCTAACAGGCCTAGTAGGGAGGAATTTACATACATGTGGTAGATGCTTACAAAGAGTATTTCCTCTCGGGCATCCAAATTCAGAACTGTTTTATAATGTATATGATGTTTTGTAATGTACATGATTGGAATTGAATTTGTGTTTTGTGGGGTGGGAGATAAGTTTTTTAATGTATAATTGTGATATGTTCATATTTTTTTCTGTGAAACATTGGAATAATATTTCATTGACTGATGTATGAAGTAATAAATGGTGATCACTGCTATTAAGTACATTGGACGGGGAACAACCTTTACAACGCAACTGTTACAACGCACTACACTTACAACGCATTTTTTACAACGCATAATCCATTACAACGCACTACACTTACAACGCATGACACTACAACGCATTTTTAAAAAATACCTTTACAACGCATACCATTACAACGCCTACCATTACAACGCATAATATTACACTACACTATCCAACACTTACCTTACTGTTGCACCCCCTGGAGTTAGAATAGTAATTTTTACCCCTATACTGAGTTAGAATAGTAATTTTTACCCCTATACTATCCAACACTTACCCTACTGTTGCACCCCCTGGAGTTAGAATAGTAATTTTTACCCCTATACTATCCAACACTTACCCTACTGTTGCACCCCCTGGAGTTAGAATAGTAATTTTTACCCCTATACTATCCAACACTTACCCTACTGTTGCACCCCCTAGAGTTAGAATAGCAATTTTTACCCCTATACTATCCAACACTTACCCTACTGTTGCACCCCCTGGAGTTAGAATAGCAATTTTTACCCCTATACTATCCAACACTTACCCTACTGTTGCACCCCCTGGAGTTAGAATAGCAATTTTTACCCCTATACTATCCAACACTTACCCTACTGTTGCACCCCCTGGAGTTAGAATAGTAATTTTTACCCCTATACTATCCAACACTTACCCTACTGTTGCACCCCCTGGAGTTAGAATAGTAATTTTTACCCCTATACTATCCAACACTTACCCTACTGTTGCACCCCCTGGAGTTAGAATAGTAATTTTTACCCCTATACTATCCAACACTTACCCTACTGTTGCACCCCCTGGAGTTAGAAAAGTAATTTTTACCCCTATACTATCTAATACTTACCTTAAATGCAATTAAATATTATGCGTTGTAATGGTATGCGTTGTAATGGTAGTTTTTAAAAATGCGTTGTAGTGTCATGCGTTGTAAGTGTAGTGCGTTGTAATGGATTATGCGTTGTAAAAAATGCGTTGTAAGTGCATGCGTTGTAAAAGTGTGCGTTGTAACGTCATACATCCACATTGGACATGAATAAAAACAAAGGTATACAGTAATAGAGTCAGTACTGGCAATTGACGTGGTGTTTTAAGCTGTATAAAAGTGGCATCTCCCAAATTGTAATTTAAAATCTGACTTGACTTTATGTTAGGATTTTAAAGTAGGAATCCGGAGATACCAGAATTCCTGGTTTATTTCTTCCCAATTGAATTTTAAAAGTATAAAATGTAAAAAGGTAATCCCAATTCTATCCTATAGGAGTGCTAGTTGTTGCAGCAGTGAAAAATGACTTTGTTTTTTTTTCACTACCATGACATGTACAACTTAAATGTACAGGTCCAGCCTCCTAAATACATTGTACCCTGATATCTGGATTGTCCAGGGCCTACTTTAGGTATAGCGTATATGTATAAAAAGGGAACGTTTGGGCCTGCCAAAAGGGTTACTTTGCCAGGGTGACATGGCAGTGTGAACTGCACACACAAGGTCTGCAGTGGCAGGCCTGAGATATGGCTAAAGGGCTACTTTAGTTGGTGACACAATGAATGCTGCAGACCCGCTAGTGGCATTTAATTTACGGGCCCAGGGTAGAGGGGTCACCGCTTTACTAGGGACTTACAAGTTAATTAAATATGCCAGTTGGTGTGAACCAATAGTATCACAAGCACTTTAGTATTGGTTAGAAGTCGTGAAGTGCAGAGTGTCCTAGTACCAGTAAATACCAAGTCAGAAAAATGGAGAAAGGCAGGAAAAAAGTTGGGGACAAAACCAACCTAAGGCTGTCAGTTCTGACATATTTCTTATGTTAGTTCTGCACGTTTCTGTTCCAGAAGAGTTCAGGAAAACGTTGCTCTATTTTAGCTCTAGAGGACAATCAAAATTCCTGAAGAACGCGTACCTCTCCATTCTGATATTTTACCCTCACCAGAAATTCTCCAGTTAGTGTGCGTCGATCAATGGTACAGATTCAAGGTGCTCCCCTTCGACCTGTCTTCCGCACTTTGATGTTTTACTAAGGTCATTCACCCAGTAGTTGAGAGTCTTCACTCCAGAGGTGTTCGTCTGATTATCTATCTAGACTTCATTCTGTTAAGGGCCCAAGACGAGCAATTGTTGCTACATCATTTGAACTGGTCATTCCAGCTACTTCAAGACCTAGGCTTCATCATCAATTAAAATAAATATGTTCTTATTTCCTCTCATTGCATGGAACTCCTGGGATTTCAAATCGACTCCATATCTTCTTAGCTATCCCTTCCACCATAGAAGTTACACACAGTCCGAAAGGAGATCTGTTCCATCCTTCACAAAGATAGAGTGTCCTTGATGGTACTAGCCAGGATAGTAGGGCTTCCTCCATCCTCTATCCAAGCCATATTTCAGGCCCCTCTTCAGTGCAGAGTGCTCCAGTGATTAAAGATCCACCTTTTTCAGATGGGAGTAACTTTTTAATTGATTGCTCTAACTATGAAGACAAGAACCGAGCTTCAATGGTGGCTGGATTACAGGATTTCCTGGAAAGGCAGAGTCATATGCAGCTTCCAGCTGTACATTATTCTAGAATCAGATGCTAGTCTGTATGGGTAGGGAGTAGGCCTGGGGGTAAAACTCAGCTCATGGAGTTTGCAGAATTTAGGCACTCTCTGGAGGAAAGTGGACTTCCTGAATTCAGCCTTTCATGCTTGAAACAGAGTTGTATTCCTGTTTGCGACCTCGAGTTTTGTTTTGCACTCACTCACAAGTGCAAAGATACCCTTGTGCTGCTTGAGGGTGCATGCAAGACTTCTTGCACTACTAGTGCGCTCCCGCAGGACTTCATGCTCACTTGCATAGCTACATGCTGCTACAGCGCCAACCTAGTGCCGATCGTGATTGCAAACAGAACGCTTTAACAGCTTTTATGCTTGAGATGCGGCTGAGAGGCTTTTGGAGTGGATTTTCTTCTCAAAAAGGCCGTTGGAGTTGTTTATTTTGTGTGAGAAGCATTTTCTTTTTCCTTTTTTTCAAACAGGAAGGAAGTGCCCGAAAGACTTCAACTTCCTGTTCCTGCTCAGCATGCTCGTCCAAGTTGTGTAAAAAGAACTATTGATGGACAGAATGCAGAACAATGTCGTATATTCACCCCAGTACAGAGATCTGGGCCTAAATCCATCGTTTTTTTGCTCACCATGCCATTCCAGTTTGGACCCAGCCATATGCAAATAAGTCTTGACCCTGTGCCCTATGGGAACAGTCCAGCCCCAACTTCCAAGCCAGGTCCTCCCTGGACTGGAAACAAGCATCCTGGGACCGGTTTCGGGGTTTCAACCCTCTTCAGCCAGGATAGCTTGATTTCAGTGGCATGGAGAGCATGGGACTCACGTCTGAGCATACCCGTCCCACTCAGGGTGACAAATGCAAAAAGAACTATTGATGGACAGAATGTAGAACAATGTCGTACATTCACCCCAGTACAGAGATCTGGGCATAAGTCCATTGTTTTTTTGCTCACCATGCCATTCCAGTTTGGACCCAGCCATATGCAAATCAGTCTTGACCCTGTGCCCTATGGGAACAGTCCAGCCCGAACTGCCAGGCCAGGTCCTCCCTGGACTGGAAACAAGCATCCTAGGACTGGTTTCGGGGTTTCACCCCTCTTCAGCCAGGATAGCTTGATTCAAGTGGCATATGCTGGGTTCTAACTGGAATGGCATGGTGAGCAAAAAAAGAATGGATTTAGGCCCAGAACTCTGTACTGGGGTGAATGTATGACATTGTTCTGCATTCTGTCCATCAACTGTTGTTTTTGCATTTGTCACCCCGAGTGGGACGGGTATGCTCAGACGTCTTTCCCTTACTCTCTATGCCACTGGAATTAAGCTATCCTGGTTGAAGAGGGGTGAAACCCTGAAACCGGCCCTAGGATGCTTGTTTCCAGTCCAGGGAGGACCTTGCTTGGTGGTTCGGGCTGGACTGTTCTCATGAGACACAGGGTCAAGATTGATTAGCATATGGCTGGGTTCAAACTGGAATGGCATGGTAAGCAAAAAAACAAGGGATTTAGGCCCAGATTTCTGTACTGGGGTGAATGTATGACATTGTTTTGCATTTTGTTCATCAACTGTTGGTTTGTGCATTCCTCCAAGTTGTGTGTCTCTCTCCTAGTCACTTTTATTTGGAATTTGGTGCTGAAAGGATCACTCTCCTTGTCTGCTGCATTAATACCATTGGATTTAAGGGCTTTTTGGGGGGATATCACAAGTAAGTTGAAAAACTGGTGTGTAAGGGCGTTGTTTGCTAGACTGGGGGCATGCACCTGGATCTATTTGTACTTTTATTCAATTTTTAAAATGTATTGTGGTGGGTGACCTGCAGTTTTAGTAGGGGCCTAGTTTATTTGTGCATGAAATTATCTTGTTTTGTAAAGGAAAAATGTTGCACAGTTCAGTACATTTTATTCCTCATGTTTTTAATAAGTTTCCAATATTGATTTAATTCACAATACGGCCTAATCTGCCAATAGGCCTTCTAACCCGTAGGCCCAGTACTAGTCATTGGTGCTTGAAACAACTGTTGCTGTGGTGTCTGTTGAAATGAAACATTATTTATGCCATGGATGGCATTGAATGACATTCCAAAATGTGTTTTTTGGGGTATTTCATGTTTTTTTCATGCAAACAGGAGATAGGTGGTGTATTTACATTTTATGCCTTTGAAGTATATGTGTTTTTGTAAAGTTTGACAGCCCAGTTATTTTCCGTTTTTGGCATTGCTGAACTAATGCTCTTTTTTTTGCATTACCAGTCCATACCTTCTTTGTCTGGCCAGTAAATCGGTGTTTTTGACATAGGCCACCATTTGTCTTTGCTCCCCATGTCAGCCACCATTTGTCTTTGCTCCCCATGTCATGTGGCCAGGGGAAATTTTTTATAGTCAGTGTCTATAAGTTTACATGTGTTATTTGATTTCTAGGCATCCTGCATGTTATTTTGACCATGTGTCTGGCGGCCATTTTTTTAGCCAGCCTGTGTGATTTTGCCATATGCCTGCATGTCTTCTTTGTTGTGACCATGCCTTCTTGTTGGTTGTTGTGACCATATGGCTGATGGCCATTTTGTGTAGATAGCCAGTGTGTTTTTGCCGTAGGCCTGCATGTGTTCTTTGTTTTCCAAGCCTACTTCTTGTTGTTTTCTACATGTGGCTGGTGGCCATTTTGTGTAGGCAGCCAGTTTGCTTTTGCAATAGGCTTCAATGTTTTCTTTGATTCTGCCCATGCCTCCTCTCTGGTTTGCTGGATGTTGATAACCATGTGGCACTAGCTGGCAGCCATTTTATTTTTGCATGCATTTTTTCTTTTTTTGTACAGGACAAATGTTGTACAATCAAGTACATTTTCTCTATTTTTTTAAAACATGTGCAATTTTGATTTAATTCAATATGTGGCCTAGTCTGCCAATGGGCTTTCCAGGCAGTAGCACCTGTTCTAGTTATTGGTTCATGAAACAACTGTTTCTGTGGTGTCTGTTGAATTTAAACATCATTTAATCCATGGATGGTAGTGGATTAAAATGTAAAATGTGTTTTTAGTGGTATTTCACCTTTGTTTCCAGCAATAGTGCATAGGTGGGGTAATGCCTATGGAGCATGAGTGTTGTTATAAACATTTCTAGCCCTGTTATTTTTCATTTTTGTCATTGCTGAATTAACACTGTGTTCTCTGTATTACCATGTCTCCTTTGTCTTGCCAGTTTGTGAGTGTGTTTGTCATAGACCACCATTTGTCTTTGATCTTCATGCCAAGTGGCCAGAGGCCATTTTGTATTGTCAGCGTAAGTAGGCCGCAATATGTTTTTTTATTTTCCAGGCATCTTGCTTGTTGTTGTGACTATGTGGCTGGTGGCCATGTTGTATAACCAGCCAGTGTGCTTTAGCCATAGGCCTGTATGTTTTCTTTGTAACCCATTCCTTCTTGCTTGTTGCTGTTACCATGTGACTGGCAGCCATTTTCTGTAGGCAGCCAGTGTGCACTGGCATAGGCCTGCATGTGTTCTTTATTATGGCCCTGCCTCCTTGCTTGCTGTTTCGTCATGTGGTCGGTGGCCATTTAGTGTAGGCAGGCTTTGTACTTTTGTCATTGGCCTGCATGTCTTCTTCGTACCCCATCCCTTCTTGCTTGCTGCTGTTACCATGTGGCTGGCAGCCATATTCAGTAGGCAGCCAGTGTGAACTGCCATAGGCCTGCATATGTTCTTTATTTTGGCCATGGCTCTTTGCTTACTGTTTCACAATGTGATCGGTTGCCATTTTGTGTAGGCAGCCAGTGTGCTTTTGCCATAGGCCTCCATGTCTTCTTGGTTCCCAAGGCCTTCTTGCTTAGCGTTGTTATTGTTGATTATGTGGCACTGGCTGGCTGCCATTTTGTGTGTCTAGCCAATGTGACATTTTGCCATAGGCTTGCATGGTTGGTTGAGATAGTAGTTTAATAAATGACATGCTTGAGGATAATTTCACATACATATATATATTTAAAATGTAAAAAATTTTAATTTTAATTGTTTACGTTTTTTTATTGAAACGTTTTTAGTTGTAGGTTTTTAAAAATTTAATTTTATTATTTTTTGTTTCAATTTTTTTAATGTCTTTTTTTACATTTTCCTAACATCCGGCATCGTTCCCATGTCTGCTATATGTGCCCAACAGCATTCATTGTCTAAGAATTAATCCATTGTCTGCTGCACCTCCCTGAGTGCCACATCGCAACGTGATGCATATAAAGCAAACAGTTACAACTGTATGTTGTTGTTGTTGCTCTTTCTTATCCTTCCTTTCACGGTGCATGAGTGTTCACCATGAACATTTATGTTGGTGTGGCTTTATGAATGGATAGTTAGACTGTATTGCTAATTATTTGTAATAACTTAAGTAACCACAGTTAATGATCTTGTTTGTTTGTATTACTAATTGAACTGCAACAATGCCATGTTTCACTGTGGTTGTTCTTGCTTGTTTGCTTTTAGGTGCACAAGAGAAATATAGCATCACCCACAGTACTGCCAGACAGATGGCCTGCGCATGAAGTGATGCGTGACCACACAACACGGACATCTGTTCAAGTTGTTGAGCTAAGTGCCACTGTGAACTGACAGCTTCAAGATGGCCCCAAATAAATGTGTTGCCAATTAAATGGCCAGTGGGAAGGAGAAGAAGCTGATTTTTTCCACTGGCATGTTGACCAGCACCTTTTTCTGCAAACTTTTGCCTGCCTCACTGGCCGTTGGTGGGAAAGCTGAGAGCAGCACTCCTGAATCACCAGCACCACCCATCCAACCAAAATCCAAGACCATGTCTATCAGTAATTCAGCCACTGCAATCATGCCGATGAGTAGTGATGTTGAATCAAATGTGCCCCTTTCGCAAAGTAGTACACAATTGTTTCGGGAAACAGAGCAAAGTGGACAGCAGTTACAGCCAGCAATGCCATGAGACCTGCACCAACCCTTACATCCTGAGAAACAGAGAGGCAATCAACGCTCACCTACCTCTAGTTCTTTTTCAAGCATTGGTAGTGGCACAGTAAACAAGTATTCCTCCCCAGTTTGTGACTTTTTTACAGTTAGCAAAGAGGAGGAGCACATTGCAGTATGCAGCATTTGCAGCAGAAGTGTTTGTTGACGTAAGCCTGGTACACATTATGGTACTGGGGACCAAATGATCCAAGTGAATAAAACATCACACGATCCAGTGGGAGGAGCACTGTAAAAGATTTGCTGAACATGGTTGTATTGCTGAGGAGAGCCGCGAAACATCAGCTACAAGTCCAATGAAGATGATGATGAGGAACAAGAAAGCAGCCCTGTCCCCAGCAGTTTGGCAGCAGAATCACCCACCTTAGCAACTTTACAATGGCACATGAAGACTCTGAGTGAAGTGGAGACACCACAGCATACTGTGACTGCACCAGCACGATGAACATTTAGTCTGCCACCACCATCTACATCTTGAAAGATGCCTGTGTCAGTGGCCCTAGAATAAAACAAAATTGAGGCTACAATTAGGGGCATGTTTAGGTAGGAGGGACCCTAGGTGCAGAACGACGGAACCGCACATTTGTACAATGAAAAGCTGGCACAAATGTTAGCACTGGAACTCCTTTTTTTTCTTTTGTGGAAGGAGTGAGATTCATAAAATATGTGGCAGTCACCTGCCCAAAACAGAAGGTACCAAGTCAGACCTATTTTGCGAGAGTTGCTGTTCCAATGCCGCATCATGATGTGCTGCAGTTGGCTGGACAAGCTTTTCAGCAAAGTGTTGTTCACTCTATCCACCTGACAACAGACATGTGGCATGGTTGTCAGGTGACTGATTACATTTGCATCACTGCAGACTAGATCTTTTTGTGTGGGTAAAACAAAAAATATCTGCATGTCTTGGCCCTGAAGAAAGTTTTAAGAGTGTTCGTCGGCATGCAATAGTGACCATTTGTGCCATGGAGAAATCACATCTGGCTGTAAACAGCTTGGAATAATTTGACAGCAAGGTGCATGAATGGCTGCATTCCAGAGGTCTCAGGATTGGATTTGTTGCCACGGACAATGGCAGTAACATAATCAAGCATCACACAAAAATAATTGGCGACCGGGAGCTATTTGGAAAGGGAGAAGGTCCAGTACCTGTGCTCCCAAAGAACAACATTTATAGCACTTGGGGGTAACTGTTCCTATGGTCTTGGGAGAGTCGCATCCAAACTTTGGTTGGTAAGAAGGAATAGTAACAAGTAGTGTGTCTCAAAAAAGGTTGAGTCTATAAATATTGGTAGGGGGAATCCCTCTTTTTGGATATAGTGCCCTCACACACCCTTGCGAGTGTCATGCTTCATAATTGGGCGTTGCTCCTTGTGGGGGTGGCGCTGCAGTCCTTCACGGGCCCTGCGAGAGGGCTCTTTAGCGGAGATCTTTTAAGGCGACACTGCAGTTGTGTGTGTGGGCCTGGGAAGGTAAGTGAGTGTGTGAATTAAAATTACCAAACGGTACCTAGAACCTGTATTTATTCGGGGGCCCGAGTGGTAAGTTTAAAATAGATGTGAATCTTGGAGCTCCTCTTAAAAACAAATATAGAGGGCGGATGTAAGACTAATCACAGCTCTCAGAATAGGTGCCAGAGTGAATAAATCACATATAAAAAAGGGTCAACATGTTTCGCGCTCTTTATTGGTCCTTAAGGGATCCATAGGTGCTTTGTCAGGACCAGAAAGCTGGTGAAGTAAACAAGGCGAAGACAGGTCCCAGGAAGGAGAACATCCTGTGAACCTGTAATACCTTATTCTTAAGGTATGTAAGCGTCCTTGCGCAGATATGAACTCTCAATGCAGGTACCTATTCCCAACCTGGTGAAACATAAATAGAAAGAGACACACAATTATGTATAAGGATGTAAAAAAGCATTTTACACGTAGGGCAATCATCATTTCCATGCGCTGTGCTGTGCCGCTATTGCTTGCACACGAGGTATGCATATTATAGTATTATGCCCGGATGTATTAATAATAGTGACAGACAGGACACGTATCACAGGGTGCAGCTGACAATTGTGCAAAAGGGTGGAGCTTATAGGCTGAATCTGTAATTGGATACCCTATAGTTCCCTCGTGCACATTGCTGGTTGAGAATGGTACCGGCGTGATGAAACCGGGTGAGGTTTAGTGCATATCTTTAAAACATCGATAATAAATGTAGATGGTGGTATGGATTTTGGATCACAAGACCAAGGTCAAGTGGGCATGTGATGCACTGCAATCGAGTGATCATTATAGTGGCTAAGGTCCGGATTATATGAGGACCGATGAGGCGTAGTGGAAAATTCTGCACACAAACAAACACAGTTCCTGCGCTTCCCATTTTTTTAAAAAAGGTTCGCACTCACTTCAAACACACAAATGCGCTTCTGTACTCCTACCCCTCATTAAGGAAATCGGGCTTCGTCGGCATGCTCTCAGTGAGTGGCTGAGTTTCTGTTAAGCGATAGAAAAATGCGTGGTTAAAATGGTGCAGGAGTAAGAGCGCGATTGAGTCAGTAGACTCGGTCAATAATGCCTCCCTGATCCAAGCACGTGCAGGAATGGTTACTCACAGTTGCTCGCCTCTGCCAGGTTAATGACCTACCCCTCCGTAGCAGTCTGGCGGAATCAGAGGGGAAAGGTTTTAGATCGCCCGCTTTTATTCTCCATGATTGCGAACCGGGCCTTATTGAGTGGGTGGGTACAGGTGCGGTGACGTGCTGCGTGGAGGGTGTGTTGAAGATTGCATTAATCTCTTAGCATGAGCTGAAAGCCATTTTGTACTTGGCAGCCATTTTAGTTAGCTATGTGCTGGCCATTTGCTGTTTCCATCTCCCAGAGTCTTGCACATGCTCAGATGTGCTTAGCTAGTAGAGTGCACCTGTTCCTAGTATAGAACTGTCAGGCTGTTCTAACTGATGTCAGCAGCTTATTACTCCTCCTACTTGTTGACTGTGCAGTTTCTGTATGACCATCTATGTGCATAACTCTTCTCATGTGTACTTGTACCGCCTTTTTTCAGCCCCTGTGTGGGTATATAATGCCCCTGTTCTCTGTACTCCTTAGAAAATGTCTCATACAGTGATTTGAGAATGTTGTGTGACACATTTTTTCCCTCTTCAGGGGTTAATAAAAAGATGTCTTTTATATTACAGCTTCTGTGCCAATCTCTTCTTTGTTGCTTTAAAAGGACCAGGTGTATCAGTGAAGTCCCTGAGCAGGTTTTGATTTCTAGAATTGGTGCCCTCTGTGAGGCTCATCAGAGAAGTGGCTATCCAAGGGAGTGATCTTGATGGGAGACAGGAATCTACTGAGGAGGACAGAACAGGATTCTAGTAAAAAGGTACCCTAAAACTAAGATTCTGTCTCTGCAGCCCAGTATATTTCTGGTCTTCCTGATTTGACTCCTCCAACTGCTCTGCTTACCACTCCTGACTGAGAACATTTTTGGCGTGAGTATTCTAAAAATGACTGTTTGGTCATTCAGAACTTGGCACTGAGGTTGAAGATTTTTGCGCTTGATAAGGTCGTTTGTTACGACGCTTTTTAGATTTGTATGGAAATTGGCCAATATTTGGAATTTGGAAATATGTAAACTGCAGGCAGGTAATGAGAAACGTTTGTAAACTTGAACGGCACACTTTGAGTTAAGTGCTACTTTGTGTATAATATTGTATATGCTGCAATATTCTTGGCATGCCTCTTCTTAGAACACATCGTAGAATGTGTTGCTTTTTTGTAAGTACCCTTTGGAACTTTCATTGAATTAGCCGGCTCCCCTAGAGGGGATACCTAACTAGGTTTGGGTATAAAAACGTATTTCTTCCTTGGTGACTAGTACCCCGAGGAACTAAATATGTACATAGAAAGGATCCTGGTCTGTGAACTTAGTAACATTCATAAGTGGTGATATGCAGAGCGTTTTTTTCCTGGTGTTCTGCCAGCCAAATCTAGTGAATATGACTTACAACTAGTATTTACAAATGGTTTGGTTTAAGTACAGTCTGTGGGCTGTCTTTTGTTTCTGTATTAAGTGTTGATCTGTGGGTTAAATGTGTGTTTAAATGTCTGTGGTTTGTCATTAGTGGTACTTGTGTGAGTAAGTAGCGATTGCGCTCTTGGTGCAAGAATGGCCAGCCTTAAGTGCCCTGTATTATGTGTATGACACCGTTTTGAAAATGTCTGGAATGAGCTCAATGTTTTTTTTTGTGTTATCATTCTGTTATGCAAAATATCATTAAAATAAAATATATTTTAAAATAATCCAGCAATGAATGATATAATATATGCTAAATAGCTGAACGCTATCATTAAATTGACGGAGTAAGACACTATACATGTGTGCAAATTGCCACAATGTTAAAGATAAAATTAGAATCCACATTTAATAGGAATAAAAAAGCTTCAAAAAACGAAATTTTGTGTTTTGCAATAGATAAAATTAAGATACAAAATGTCACAGCATTTATCTTCTGTATTAGGTATTAAAAGGCATTCACATTATCTGAGTGAGTTGGTTGTTGCTGAACTGAAATACACATTACAGAACGACACATTTTTGCTGGCTCGAAAGGCTGACTTGAAAGGCGTGTGAATTCAACGCCTTTACGTGTCAAGCAGCTGTGTCAGCACGTGGGTATTTCTGACTCCAGGCCACAAAAAGAAAACAGCTGACGTCACTACCCCTTAAATCAGTGCAAACACGGTGTAAAATCCTGCATTTCAGACTGCTGTTTTAAAAGTTAGAAATATAGTTTCATTAGTTTTGATAAACAGAGGACAGATTGACAGTAGGGATTTCTTTTCTTAATGCCTTTTTAAATAAGGATAAGAGTGTTTTTTGATGTTAAATAATAATGACTGTCCTTTATTTAAAAGTGGCGCAGACTTTCAAGTTAAGCTTCTGTGCTTAGGGCTAAGAATGAATGCATTTACATATGATAGGCAAAGGGATGCAGCTTGCTTTTCATATGTGGACTCATCAAAATGATTAGATTTATTAAAAAATGTTTTATTATTTTTAATATTTAAAACAATGTGATTTGAAATAGGTGCATTAAATTCATTTTTTAATATTTATAATGCCTAATAATGATGCTGTGACCTCCTAGCATCCACATTGAATTCAAGCCATGCTATAGAGCAATAGGGGGTCACTTACATGTGAAATGTCACTTTACCCAGGCGTACAAAACTTATTTTTATAAGGGTATACATTATACATCTCTGATGCCACATCTCTGGGATATGTAAAGGACATTCTGCGGATGACTATTATGCAAAAACATTGCAGGATATTCATTTTTAAGTGCCTCAAACATCAAAGTCGAAATTGAGTAAAATTCCCTATTTAAATGAGGTTATTCCAATCAGAGCAGCTTTTAAACTGCCTCAGGCTCCAGTAAATGCACATATGTGAGCATATAATGAATAGCTGACATCTATACTGCTAGACAAGCACTCGGCACACTGCTTATAAATATAAATATGTACAAAACACTGGCAGAAGTTATTAAGTTTACCTCTGAATTGCTGGTAGACAGGAATAGAGTGGGTTTTGCTGTTGCGCTCTCAGTCTCTAGGGTCACTTTGAATTGGTAAAACTGCATGAAAACCTTGCACGCAAGATGGAACAGCTGCGAATAGGTTAAAGGTCGAAGTTCTACATTTAGAAGCCTAGCAGGGCTCAGCGCAACGTTTGCTTTGACATTTCGACATTTGAAAGACGAAATGGCAGGGCAAGGAAAGAAAGAGGTTTTGCTTACTTGTTTTGGCAAAAGCAAGTTTTTGTGCACTCATATAAACAGATTGAATAATAATGGTATATGTGAGCTCTTATTAAGACAATGGCTCTGCCATATATATAGCACTAATGCTTTAAGGGCTGAATTAAGGAAGCAATGGAATTTAGTTTGAATGTATGTGCCCTCGAGTTACACTTGTACATTTGCTAAAGGAATATGTTCTTTAGCTAGCTCAATGTGCTATTTAGCTCCTCAGAGTTTGTTTAAGCCCAGTTGCTACAAACTGGGGTTGATAGTGTTGACAGAATGAAACCTGTTACAGGTTTCCTACTGTCAAAAATGGGGGAAGGAGGCTAGCTCCTCTACAAATTAAGGGTAGGCAAATTTATATTTTCTCTCTCTTTTTCTCAATTTCTTTTGAGCCTGTCTAAACTGTCTGTGAAATAGCCATGAGACGTTTAATTGGCTATTCAGTAATACTGTTTTAAACATTATTAGCATTAATACAATGAATAAATAAATGTGCTATGTTACTGCCCATCCTGTCTGATGAAATTATGAAAGGATGAGTAGTCTAGATTGCTGTTTCCTTATTTGATCTTTAAGGGGAACTAGCTGTGGGTAGTTTTTGTTCTAAAATTCTCAGGTGATAACACCACTATTGTTTGTTATTCTCATGCTACATACAGTTTTTGCAAGGGCATTGCTAGTTTTTATTAGCTAGTCTGTGTAAATAAACTGACAGTCCTTACTAGAGCTGATGTTGCATGGTTTGGATTATGAAAAATAGAATGCAGGGAAGATGCCCATGTGATCCTTAGCAAACATTTTTGAGGAAAATATTGTTTTATAGGAGTCTGTTTGTCACAAAATGTTCTGCTGGAGAAAATGTACCCATTATGTTGAAGTTTTTTAGTTCTTTATGTAATAGGAATCCCTGTTAAAGTAGCAGTTTTAGATTTTCCTGTTGCTCCTATAACATGAGAGCATGGTCCTAAGCATACAATGTAGGTGCTTTTATTAAGAGAAATCATTTTAGAAGTGTCTGCAGTCCTGTACAAGTAATGCAAAGTCTATGAGTAAAAGTGTAGAACATTTCCTTTCTTCTTGAGGGTCTTTAGATGATTAAGATAGGAATATACAGATGTAAGCATTTGGAGTATGTCTGTATTGTTTTTCTCTTTTCCTCAGAATTTAGTAAATGAACACAGACTTCCTTGGCTGCTTGGGATTGGGTGACGTATTACTCTTGTCAGTTCACCAAAGAGTTCCTTTTATACTTGCCAAAAGGTCCAGGGTGTTGATTTTTTTGCTCTCACATGGGTGCCTTGCTAATATATGGGGCGTCCCTAGACTAGGAAGTATTCTGAGACTAACCTCTCTATTGATAAATTATTTCTGTGTCTTGTCTAAATACCTTTAGTTCTGTCCACCAATAGATATTTGCTGCCTTACAACCATTGCCAGAGGGGCGCGGACATCAGATCTAGCTTGAGGAGTCAGCACCAGTCCAGCTTGTAGTCAAAGTGAAGGTAACCAGCACAGGCATTGCTGGCAACCAGGACCTCAGTGAAGGTAGAAGGCCGGAAGCACTGGGATGTGAAGTGTATACCCCTGCCACTGTCTTGGGCGAAAGACGGGGTCACAAATCAGAAAGGAGAAATCGTGGATCAAGTTTTTGATGCCCAGCTGAGAGTCACAGACCGACCAGGAAGGCGAGAAAGTTTTTGCTTGAGGTAACCCCCTTTGAAACAAGGGTTGCTTCAGAGATCCTAGCATCAGGCCTCTGAATCCTGGTCCCAAAGCGGCTGTAAAGTCTTCACCTTTGTTGGTCAAGAGATACCTGGGCACACTGAATGCAATCTATGGCCCCAACGAAAGAGCAGTGTGCCAGCAGAGCAATACAGGAGTTAGGGAAGGACTTGAGTTCAGGGTACAGGTGCTGTGTCTCTGGTGCCTGTTAGATTAAAGTGAAGAAAACTGGTGCACTGCCTGAGACACTGGACAGGATCGCTGAGAGCATTTGCCCTGGTGGTTGATTGCCCTATCCTGAAAGAAGAAACTTTTCCCTTGAAACTGGGCCGTGATTCCTGAGTCGCGAGTTGTGCAGCTCCACCGTGGGAACAACAAGAGCCTGCCTGTGAGGCTCAAATGGACACAGGGAGAAGACTCCCCTCTGGTTGGTTGTACAGCGGCTTTAATTTCCCAAGGACTTCTTTTTCTTTTTTGTTGAAAATGTACCCCATTGGTCGTTCCATTTTTGACGAGGAGCAGCCCTTTGCAGCTCTTCGTCCTAATTCTCATGGTCCTGTGTAGTCCTCCTGGTCCCCTGGATCCAGGATCATTTTTGTAATAATATGTCTGACTGCTTTAATGTTTGTATTAGGAATAATGTTTATTCTGCGAGAGAAAAGTTCATCTGAGCAGTTGACAAATGTTACTTTACCATTTCCTTGATAATAATTGATACTCTAACCCTCATAAAGGAAACACTTGAAAAGTCTAGTGAAAATGTTTTTATTAGATATGTGCTGTTGGCTATTTTGAAGTTGAAATTGATGGTCACTGAAATGCATAGGAGCCTTGAAAATGTGTTTACTGGATGGTTCTAGGATTTGCTTAGGACTAGAAAACTAACAGTTCTGTTTCTGATAATAGTAATTACTCTCTCCTGCTATCTGTATCACCCAATGCTCTGTTCGCTTTGTACTCCTGCTTATACCTTATAAATACCCGCTTAACAATATTTAGAATGAGAAATGCCCACCTAGCAATGAATTAGGATATTGATAAATTTATGAAAAAAAAAAAATGAATGTGCATATTTTCTGTTTTCCTACTGGATTATGGGAAATGTCTTTAGCTCATGCTAAAAGGACCATCTTTTGAAGATTGCTTTAATCTCTTAGCATGAGCTGAAAGCCATTTTGTACTTGGCAGCCATTTTAGTTAACTATGTGCTGGCCATTTGCTGTTTCCCTCTCCCAGAGTCTTGCACATGCTCAGATGTGCTTAGCTAGTAGAGTGCACCTGTTCCTAGTATAGAACTGTCAGGCTGTTCTAACTGATGTCAGCAACTTATTACTCCTCCTACTTGTTGACTGTGCAGTTTCTGTATGACCATCTATGTGTATAACTCTTCTCATGTGTACTTGCACGGCCTTTTTTCAGACCTTGTGTGGGTATATAATGCCCCTGTTCTCTGTACTCCTTAGAAAATGTTTCATACAGTGATTTGAGAATGCTGTGTGACACATTTTTCCCTCTTCAGAGGTTAAATAAAAAGATGTCTTTTATATTACAGCTTCTGTGCCAATCTCTTCTTTGTTGCTTTAAAAGGACCAGGTGTATCAGTGAAGTCCCTGAGAAGGTTTTGATTTCTACAGGTGTGGCCACGGTGAGTTGTGTGTCTCCATCTTTAGTGTGTAAACGTGGTGGCCATCTTGACATGGGGAAATCAGAAGGGTTAAGAAATCTGATCACAGCGCGTTTTCTCTAACGTGATCGGGTTCGGAGTGGGAAACCATATTTGTCATGATCGAGGTTAAAAAATTGTTCTTAAGGAGGACAAGTGCTGTAAAATGAACTTGTCAGGCTAAACCTCAGAACGGTTGAATGTTGGTGTGTGACTGAAGTGTATCATAAATGGGTTGTGCAGAATTAATAATCTCTCTACTGAAAGCATAAATGGGGGTGGAAAACATTTATTATGAAAAAAGCGACCGTAGTCACTGTGTGGTGGAAGTGCACCACTCACATGTACGGTCTCGTACTTGTAATGGAAAGATACCATGGTCATGCATAAGGCAGATGGACCATGCCTAGTTAATTAGTGGACCAAATTCATTGCGTTCGGTATGTGAAGATATCCCCAGGTCCTTAAGAACCATGCCCAAGTCATATGTACCTCATGGGTGTGGGGGACAATCCGGTTCAGTGAGCTCATATTCTTCCTCCAAAGCCAGTAATTATAGTACATTAGAACATTCATTCTGCCCACGGGATCTCATCGTTAAGTCTTTCAGTGTCACAACTTAGTCTATGGACCAAGCGCTGTTCTTGTCTAAAGAGGGTTCTGTTGGTCCACTTGGGATTAGATTCAATAAATGCCCACCTTATACTATCTGAGGTATGCTTTTGTTCCATGAAGTGGGCGAGCAACTTGGTGTTGGTCTTACCACGTCGTATAGTGCTTTTGTGCTGGCCAATTCTTATCTTGACCTGCCTGGTGGTCATGCCGATGTATCTTTAGCCACAGGGGCATAAAATATTATAGACCCAATTCTTGTTGTTGCAATTGGTGTGTCTTGTTTGTCGCCAGGGTGTGGCTAGACTGAGGTCGATCTGTTTTGAAGCTGTGGTCTCGGTGCAGGCAGTGCAGGAACCGCAGGGAAAATGACCCACCACTGGTGGTAAGGCCCAGAGAGTGGGTTGCCTTGTGAGTGGTGGCTCAGGACGGGTATGGACTAGGTGGTCCCTCAGATTCTGCGTGCGTTTAAATGAAAAAAGTGTGGGGGGGGCTGGTGTAAATGTGACTGTCCTTGGAATGTCCCAGTGTTTCCTTACAACTTTCTGAATTTTATTGGAATTGGGCGTACATTTGGTGACACATGTAATGGCTTCCGATTTAGGCCTGTCCCTCACTTCTAGGAGGGCAGCCCTCGGGTTATTTCTCGCTTTTTTGTGTGCCTGGTGTATGATGCTGTTAGGGTAGTTACGCCTTATCAGATTGTCTGTTAGAATCTCTGATGGCTTTTTTAACTCAGTGACGGTGTCATAGTTCCTACGTAGGTGTAGGAATTGTCCGACTGGTAAATTGTTCCTCAGTGCTTTTGGATGGTGCCTGTCCTAAATGAGGAGACTGTTTCTGTCTGCGGGCTTCCTGTAGTTGGTTGTATATAAGGAACCATTATCCAGAGATATGAGCAAATCTAGGAATGGGATATCGTCCCGTGATCTTGTACTCATGAATTTTAAGAAGGAGTCTAGAGTGTTGATCCATCCGCAGAATGTAATACAAAGTTCCTCATCCCCTTTCAAGAAGAGGATGATGTTGTCGCTATATCGACGCCACATCAAAATGTTCTGTTGGTAGGGGTCCGACTCCCCTAGGATGTGTTTCTCCTCGAAATCTGCCATGTAAAGTCAGGCCATGCTGGGAGCGAAGGTGCTTCCCATGCTGGTGCCCTGTACTTGATGGTATAGTTGTGACTTGAAGGCAAATAAATTTCCTTTAAGCGCTATGGAAGCGCATTTACAAATGAAGTATATCGGTGTCTCATAAGGCCATGGTTCGATGGTCCGCAGGGTTGACTCTAGCACATCCAGGTTTGCATCCTGGGGAATGTTCGTATATAGAGCCTCCACATCTAAAGTGACCCCGAGTGGGACGGGTATGCTCAGACGTGAGTCCCATGCTCTCCATGCCACTGGAATCAAGCTATCCTGGCTCAAGAGGGGTGAAACCCCGAAACCGGTCCTAGGATGCTTGTTTCCGGTCCAGGGAGGAACTGGCTTGGCAGTTCGGGCTGGACTGTTCCCATGAGGCACAGGGTCAAGACTAATTTGCATATTGCCAGGTCTAAACTGGGGTGGCATGGTGAGCAAAAGAATGATGGATTTAACCCAGATCTCTTGACTGGGGGCGAATGTTTTGATTTGTTCTGCATTCCGTCCATCAATTGTGTGTCTTTTGCTTTCTCGCCCTAAGTGCGCCAGGTATGCTCAGACGTGAGTCCTGGGCTCACTGTGCCACTGGAATTAAGCTATCCTAGCTGAAGAGGGGTGAAACCCCGAAACCGGTCCTAGGATGTTTGTTTCCGGTCTAGGGAGGACCTGGCTTGGCAGTTCGGGCTGGACTGTTCCCATGGGGCACGGGGTCAAGACTGATTTGCATATGGCTGGGTTCAAACTGGAATGGCATGGTGAGCAAAAAAAACGATGGATTTAGGCCCAGATCTCTGTACTGGGGTTCGTGCATGACATTGTTCTGCATTCTGTCCATCAACTGTTGTTTTTGAATTTGTCACCCCGAGTGGGACGGGTATGCTCAGACATGAGTCCCATGCTCTCCATGCCACTGGAATCAAGCTATCCTGGCTGAAGAGGGGTGATACCCCGAAACCGGTTCTAGGATGCTTGTTTCCAGTCCAGGGAGGACCTGGCTTGGCAGTTCGGGCTGAACTGATTTGCATATGGCCAGGTCTAAACTGGGGTGACATGGTGAGCAAAAGAATTATGGATTTAACCCAGATCTCTTGCCTGGGGGTGAATGTTTTGATTTGTTCTGCATTCTGTCCATCAATTGTGTGTCCTTTGCTTTCTCCCTCTAAGGTATGCTCAGACGTGAGTCCTGGGCTCACTGTGCCACTGGAATCAACCTATCCTGGCTGAAGAGGGGCGAAACCCGCAAACCAGTCCTAGGAAGCTTGTTTCCGGTCCAGGGAGGACCTGGCTTGGCAGGTCGGGCTGGACTGTTCCCATGAGGCACAGGGTCAAGACTGATTTGCATATGGCCAGGTCTAAACTGGGGTGGCATGGTGAGCAAAAGAATGATGGATTTAACCCAGATCTCTTGACTGGCGGTGAATGTTTTGATTTGTTCTGCATTCCGTCCATCAATTGTGTGAATTTTGCTTTCTTGCCCTAAGTGCGCCAGGTATGCTCAGACGTGAGTCCTGGGCTCACTGTGCCACTGGAATCAAGCTATCCTGGCTGAAGAGGGGTGAAACCACGAAACCGGTCCTAGGATGCTTGTTTCCGGTCCAGGGAGGACCTGGCTTGGCAGTTCGGGCTGGACTGTTCCCATGAGGCACAGGGTCAAGACTGATTTGCATACGGCCAGGTCTAAACTGGGGTGGCATGGTGAGCAAAAGAATGATGGATTTAACCCAGATCTCTTGACTGGGGGTGAATGTTTTGATTTGTTCTACATTCCGTCTATCAAGTGTGTGTCTTTTGCTTTCTCGCCCTAAGTGCGCCAGGTATGCTCAGACGTGAGTCCTGGGCTCACTGTGCCACTGGAATCAAGCTATCCTGGCTGAAGAGGGGTGAAACCCCGAAACCAGTCCTAGGATGCTTGTTTCCAGTCCAGGGAGGACCTGGCTTGGCAGTTCGGGCTGGAATGATTTGCATATGGCCAGGTCTAAACTGGGGTGGCATGGTAAGCAAAAGAATGATGGATTTAACCCAGATCTCTTGACTGGGGGTGAATGTTTTGATTTGTGCTGCATTCCGTCCATCAATTTTGTGTCTTTGCATTCTCACCCTAAGTGCACCAGGTATGCTCAGACGTGGGTCCTGGGCTCACTGTGCCACTGGAATCAAGCTATCCTGGCTGAAGAGGGGTGAAACCCCGAAACTGGTCCTAGGATGCTTCTTTCCGGTCCAGGGAGGACCTGGCTTGGCAGTTCGGGCTGGACTGTTCCCATGAGGCACAGGGTCAAGACTGATTTGCATATGGCTAGGTCTAAACTGGGGTGACATGGTGAGCAAAATAATGATGGATTTAACCCAGATCTCTTGACTGATTTGTTCTGCATTCCATCCATCAATTGTCTGTCTTTTGCGCTTGGATCAGGGCGGCATTAATGACTGAGTCTACTGACTCGATCGCGCTCTTACTCATGGCAGCATGGCAGCATTTTAACCACGCATTTTTCTATCACTTAACAGAAACTCAGCCACTCACCAAGAGCGCGCCGATGAAGCCCGATTTCCTTAATGAGGGATAGGAGTACTGGAGCGCAGGTGCGTGTTTGAGTTGTGCAACCCTTTTTTAAAAAACACTGCAAGTACAGGAAGTGTGTGTGTTTGTGTGCAGAAATTTCGACTATGCCTCATTGGCCCTCGTGTTATATGGACCTTAGCCACTATAATGATCACTTGATTGCAGTGCACTGCAGGCCCACTTGACCTTGGGCTTGTGTTCCGAAATCCATACCACCATCTACATTTATTATCGATGTTTTAAAGATATGCACTAAACCTCACCTGGTTTCATTCCGCTGGTACCATTCTCAGCCGGCAATGTGCGTGAGGGAACTATAGGGTATCCAGTTACAGATTCAGACTATAAGCTCCACCCTTTTGCACAATTGTCAGCTTCACCCTGTGATACTTGTCCTGTCTGTCACTATTATTAATACACCCAGGCATAATACTATAATATGCATACCTTGTGTGCATGCAATAGCGGCACAGCACACCGCATGGAAATGATGATTGGCCTACATGTAAAATGCATTTTTATATCCTTATACATATTTGTGTGTCTCTCCCTATTTTTGTTTCACCAGGTTGGCGATAGGTACCTACAATGAGAGTTCCTATCTGCGCAAGGGAGCTTACATACCTTAAGAATAAGGTATCACAGGTTCACAGGATTTTCTCCTTCCCGGGACCTGTCTTCTTCTTCTTGTTCACTTCACCAGCTTTCTGGTCCTGACAAAGCACCTATGGATCCCTTAAGGACCAATTAAGAGCACAAAACATATTGACCCTTTTTTATGTGTGATTTATTCACACTGGCACCTGTTCTGAGAGCCGCGGTTAGTCATACATCCGCCCTCTATTTTTTTTTTAAGAAGAGCTCCAAGATTCACACCTATTTTAAACTTACCACTCGGACCCCTGAATAAATACCGGTTCTAGGTACCGTTTGGTAATTTTAATTCACCCACTCACTTACCTTCCCAGAACCACACACCCATATGCACAACTGCGGCATCTTCTTAAAAGATCTCAACTAAAGAGCCCTCTCGTGGGGTCCGTTGTGGACTGCAGCGCCGCCCCCTCTAGGAGCAATGCCCAATGATGAGGCATGACACTCGTAAGGGTGTGTGAGGGTACTACATCCAAAAGGAGGGATTCCCCCACCACTATTTATAAACCCAACCTTCTTTGAGACTGACCACTTGTTACTATTCCCTCTTATCAACCAAAGTTTGGTTGTGACTCTCCAGTAACATAATCAAGACCATGTCAGATAGAGGCTATTTCAGGGTCCTGTGTTTGGCCCATTGCATCAACTTGTTCTTAAAAGATTTTCCTCAAAAAAGAAGACACAGTCAGCAACATATTAACCACCTGCAGAAGAATCTACACTCATTTCAGCACTTCTTTTAAAGCCCGGAACCAGCTGTGGATTATTCAGGTCAATAATAGAGCACCAGTCAAAGTCCTGCAGCAGGAAGTGCCAACACGTTCAATACTCAACCTTTCACATGTTACAACATCTGTTTGAGCAGAACAAAAAGATCAATGACCATGTCATTCAAAGAGGAGGGGATGCAGTTGGGAAAGCTATGACCATGGATGCGGACAAATGGGGCCTAGTCAAACGCCTGACACAGATGCAACTCCCTTTTGCAGTTTTCACACAGGAAGTTAGCAAGGAGGACAGTACGATGGGCCAAGCTATCCCATTGTTGCATCTCCTACACAACCATGTGCTGAAGGTGCCTGGAAGGTTTGAACCCGCAGGTGTGAATGAAAACACAGAAGCACATGTCTTGATTGAGACGTTATTCCTTCAGAAGGCTTGTAATACAGAGCTGCAACATCACATCATCAGATCCAAAGAGTACATCTGTGCCACACTACTTAATTCATGGTACAAAAACATTCTGCCCACTTTTATTCATTTTTCTGGAGGGGATGTTTTAAAATACAAGAGGTGGATTGTAGAGCAAGCCGGAGAATTGGAAGAAGAACAGCTGGAACTTTAAGTCCCACCTTGCAGTTCTGGGGTGCAGCCTTCATCTTTGACAGAGGGCAGTCTTGTCTCACAGTACTCAACAACACCATCAACCAGAACACCAGCAACAACAACAATAGAATTGCCTGGACCCAACCTCTGCATTTTATTTGTTTCAATTGGCAGGTCTCAAATCCAGTTGTGATAGCAAAACAGGTTGAGCAAGTGGCAGTACCAATGACCATTCACAGGATGTTACAGGAGTTTGTGGATGATTCAAAAGAGGTCTATGTAGATCGAAACTTACTGATGTATAGGTATGTGAAGCTGTGCCAATAGCCAGAGCTCAATTAAATATCTGGCTTTTCCTGTCACCGGTGTGTATTCTGAGTGTGTTTTCAGTGTAGCTGGTGTGTTTGTTACAGTAGGAAGGGCCAGTCTCTTGCCTCAAAATGTGGGGAGATTGACTATGATCAAACTAAACCAAAATGTTATATCACACAATTATACCATTCCTGAAAGAGCAGCACAGGAGGAGGCGGTTGGTTGGTCTAAAATGTATTCAAATGTTTTAGCTAATCAACCTCTGGGTGAACCACCTGAGTCTGAGGACAAACTCTACTTTCCCAAAAATGAATGTCAATACCCCATGGAACTTTTGAATTATTTCTCTTTAAACTTCTAACTTCGTTAAAAAAAAGATAGTGGAACATTATTATTTTTTTTAACAGATTTATGCTGCACCACCATTTTGTTAGTCACATATATTGCCGGAGTGCAGCTGGGCCAGTGTGCATTAAAGAAGCCTCCCCAATTCCTTCATGAGAGTGGGGACAATGTCATGAATTAGGCATGCCCCTCGCATGCCTATTGCCTATTCCCTTTTCCATCACTTAGCACTAGATGTTCTGCCCCAGAAAATATTGATTATTTACAAGATTACCCATCAATACCAAATTCCAATGTGTTGCCAGCATTAGACATTAATACCTAATACCTAAAGAACCCATGATTGGATTGGAAGAGGTAGCTGCAACTATTGCAATGGTGAGTAAGTGATTGTGTGAGTGATACTGATGATTGATGATTCATGTGATGGTTGCAGACTGTGAGGTAGGGTGTTGAACTGTAACATGGGAACTTGCTGAGGTGCCCCCTCGGCCCTAGCACCCTGAAACCCTCCTGGGTGAGTAACTATGCTATACAAAATCCCCTGATTGATTGATTGTTTTGCAATGTTTGCGGCCTGAGTGATTTCTGATCATTTTTCCATGGAGGAGATTTGTCTTCACAAACTTAGCACAAATTAATTAACCTGTATTGCCCACCTTTATGATCCCTTTGGCTTTTTCACTGTCTAGGATGGCTGTCCCAGACAACCATTTGATTGACAAGACTGCCAAAATCCAATCTGTTTCTTACATTAAAGGGGAGATAGTGCACCTTCCACCATGCTTGGATTCGAACAGGCAACCATTGCACCAGTAAGTAATCTGAATATCGAGTTACTGTGAGTGATGATTGATGTGGAGGCTAACAGTGAGGGTTGGTGTGTTGAACTGTAATTCAGGAAATTTCTTTAGGTGATTATTGATTTGCAATGCTTGGGGCCTGAGCTATGGGTGAACATTTTTTTCCAGATTTATTTGCAGGATCCTCTGCCTTTTTCTGGTTCTTCAAAGACCAGAACAGTCACTTAAGGTAACAAACAAAACCTATGCAAAATACTGCACCTCTGTTTCTCAACTCATTCTTCAACAGCAGTGCACTACACATCTATCTTGCATGGGTCATGATGATGACTGGTCTGAAACTGAGTTACTCTGATTGAGGACTTAGTAGGATGAGGGAATAATTTAGGGACTACCTCATCAATAGCATTAAGCAAGACGTCATTGCTTCAGCTCTAAGATAAACCAAGATTTCAAAGCCTATTACTCAGCTATGTTCGATAGAGAGAGGTGTTTTACATAATGCTGCTGTGTGTGTGGTGTGTGTGTGTGTGTGTGTATTGACCTTGTGGGAAAAGTAAAACTCTGAGTCCCCGTCTTGTTTTTTTTGCTCTGCCTCTCAGTCCTCTTGAAACACTGCTTATGAAACTTACCCTTCTTCTTTCCTTCTCCTTGACTCTAAAATACACTTTCTCTTTTACAATCCACAGGCCTTCTTCTAGTCTCCTGCATAAATTAAAGGCAAAAGCTGAGCTCAACAACACTCCTGCGGGACAGTCCAGACAAGCGCCAAAGAGAGGACATTCCCAAGGAGAATGCAGATGCACCTCCTAATTTTGCCATACAGTATAACTTTTCCTTTGACAATCATATTTGGAGAACTGGGTGGGTGGGTTCACTCCCTAACCTAGAAGACACAACATTTAGATATCTGATAACTTAGCTCTCGGGGGAAGAAGGACTGTGTGAACTACATTTATCTATACTCTGTCATACTCATTCCTTTGTTTCCTTCCACAACAGATGGATATCGAATGATGTGCTGCTCATTGTCCAAATGAATATTGTCCTTGTGTAGTGTTTGTTTTTAGCAAAACGTTGCCCAACTCCCCCTTCCCATCCATTCATCAAATACCTAACCCTCTTCCCCCGGGGTGTGATTTATTGAGGTGTTGCTCAATTTACACCATAAATTGATGCCACACTTGGTGGGGCAAACGTGTTGAAAGCAACATCAACTTACTTCAAGATCTTCTAAGCAATAGCCCACACTGGCCCCATGAACCCACCCACACACAGCCAATGTGTATACAAAAGTCTTTTGTTACAAATTGGGAATATGTTCTGAGATTTTTCAGTATTGAATCCTTCTGTGTAGTATGATAATTTGAGTTTGTGGGCTCAATTTGCAAGAAATGTCTCTGGCATATTCATGGGTCAACATATAGGATCGCCAAAGAAGTCCATGTAGGACGAAACTCGTTGGCTACTATAACCACTGTGCAATGATTTTTTTTAAATGAAGAAAATGTATAAAGAATATTTGAACTGAGATACTTTAGTCAGATGCAGTGATGTATGTTGTGAATCATACTTTCAGATGTACCATCAGCATAAATCATTGGTGAACATATGCCAAACTCTCACTGACTGGACATATTGTTTATAATATTGTGAGTGCTGGACCACTATTGATAAATGTTGTTTTGAAAGTTGCTTTTAAAATATAGTAGAGAGGGTTTGTACTCCTGGTTCGGAGCACAACATATAGACTAATAACTTGACCAACTTATTTGCTTGCTAGTGCGGTATTGTATTGCCTCGATCCCTCTGTATATAGCTGTTTCATACCGGGTGAATATTATTTATAATACTAGCTTACTTGTGCCTGCAATTTCATGATAGACAGCAAGAACGAATAGCCCAATATTCTACCCTGAGCCCACAACAATCAAAAAACCCAACAGTAGGGAAATAATAATAATACAAAATAGGACTTACTGGTAGTGCGTGCCAGCTGACCACCTGACCAGCTACTCCCTGCCCTTTCTCCTCCTGAATATCCCTCTTCTTGCCCTTGGGTGCTGATGTAAGAAATGAGGACGATTAAAAAAATAGATCAGTGAATCAGTTAATCTTCACACACTTTTTATGACAAGCAAACGCAGTCACATTGCACTTCTCTAGAACAGATCGCCTACAGCACTACTTTCAAGCCTAGTGAATATCCTTGAGTTGCACATACTGATCCTTAAATACCTTGTCAAAGTTTCCTTAACAAAAGCATTTGAAACTAATGCATTGCAGTGAATGTCCTTTAATTCTATTCCCATTCCTCAAATCCCTTGATGGACCAACTCAGTCTCCTTTTTTGCAATGCAAAGTTGCATACTGCGCAACGCTGCGAAATAAATAACTTGGAACTGTACGAGCTACATAAACAAAGTCACAGAGCATATGCACTACTCACTGATTCACTATAGTGACAGTAGAACAGCCGACAATATCTGCTTAATTAATCAGCGAATGCCAATGACAAGTATGATTAGGTAGCGCTGAGCACCTGCCTAGCAAAAACTAGGAACGGGATTACACAATAACATACCTGTGTAAACTAAACGTAACATACCTCTGAGTGTGAGAAGCTTGCTATTTGGAAATAAAATATTAACATTGTAGAACACAAACAAAACAAATAATTAATACTCATCAAGCCTCATAATCTCGTTGCCTAGCAAGTCGAGCAGGTGGCAGGAACCAATCTTGGAAGAGAAACATTGGAATGTGTTCTTCTCTCGCTGGGCACGCAGAGGCAGCTGGAACCCAGCAATCCCCAGAAATCATCTGATGAACCCTGAACCAGAGACACCAGTGCTCATCCAATAATCTCCAGGGAAGGGGGTTTGAGAACAAACAATAAAGTAAAAAAATTGTTTGTTAAAACAAAAAGCTAAAATAAATAAAGAAACAACTGGTGCACATTCATGCCAGTGGAGAAGCAAATGCTGGGTCTCAGACCAATCTGGGACATCTGTCCTAGAGCTAGGAATGAGTATGGAGACCAGCTCCTGCAGCAGTAGTAAAAGACATCATTAAAAACACAAATAATCAATGACATATATATTGCATAAACTTCTGCATTGGGTTACTATGAAAGAGGTATTTTAGAATGATTAGAACTGCACTCACACCATATGGAACCAAAGATAATTACACACTCACAAAATATTGCGGCCCAATCCACACAAAGTCTCGGTGTCTCTTACGAGGGAAAGGGGTAGCGGGACAGTCTTTAGCAGGAGCTTGGTACGAGGGTACCTGGGGCCCAGTTCTTATCCTCAAGCTGGAGGGCTTCCAGACCTCGGAGGGGTCGAGCCGCGACGGCGTCAGCAGGACTAGGGCGTTTCAGTTCATGGAGAGCCGCGACTAAGTCAGCAGGGCTCTCAAGATGGTTTCGGCTCAGCTCGAGCCGCGACGTCGTCAGCAGGGCTCCGAGGGAGGTTTCAGCGAGGTTGGGCCGCAGGCAGACCTCGATGCAGAGCTCTGGCCAGGGACCAGGGTTCGATTCCCGCCTCGGCAGGTCTCGGGCTCATAAATTCCTCTGACCGGATATTCTCGCCTCAGTGCCTATTCTAATCATGGGTCCCACGCTGCAACTCTGGGCAATAGCTTGCTTAGTCTCCACAACGGCCCCCACAGCGTGAGGGATGCCTGGTTTCACCACAGGGGTGCCCAGGAGTGGACACATCACAAGGAAAACCAGGAAGGGTTCCCTTGCGGTATTCGTACAAGCGCCGGGAGACCCCATGTGGGTAGCTGTGCGCTATACAAGTACAAAACATTTACATTTATTTTACAATATTGTGCCCATGAAGATTACACATAAGTACACCATGCATTCTTATTTCAAAGAGATAAGACATAATCTGTATCCTTCAGCTGAAGTATGTCCAAGGCTTGAGAGAGTTACCAAGACCTTCTTTCAGAGTGAAAAAACAGAGACGTAACAGGATAACAATAAACACTGCAATAATAATCTACACTTCTATCAGCAAGAACTATGGATGAATTACATAAATGATATGAGGAGGAAATGACAAATTCCAGGCAAGTAGCGTAAAGTAAGCTGAGTGGGAACAAGAGGGAACTGTGCTATAGGAAACAAAGTCAGGAAGTCTTTGAATGCGAAGAGTTTTGTGCACAGTTACCCAAGATTCTCACCAATAACCAGAAATGAGCCGGGAGTCAAAACAATAGAATTCCACTGAGCAGAAGAGTTAAATGTAGCCCAAAAGGGATCTAGACTTATCTGCGAGTAGCAGCAGCAAGGATAGAACAGGACTCGTCCGACCAGCACCTGCAGAGAAGAGCCAACAAAATGCAGGATCTTCAACAGGAAAATCAATGCGAAGCACTGAAGATGAGCCTGGGTGAGAGTTAAATACCTTTTGCCAAGCTGATGAATCATGGAGGTTGCTAAGTCGTAGAGGCTTGTTGAGTCACGGAGGCTGCTGCGTCATGGAGGTTGCTGAGTCACGGAGGCTGCTGAGTCATGAAGGCTTGTTGAGTCACAGAGGCTGGTGAGTCATGGAGGTTGCTGAGTCATGGAGGCTGCTGAGTCATGGGTTTGCTGAGTCACAGAGGCTGCTGAGTCATGGAGGTTGCTTAGTCATGGAGGCTGTTGAGTCATGGGGGCTGAAGAGTCACAGAGGCTTGTTGAGGCACGGAGGCTGCTGAGTCATGGAGGTTGCTGAGTCGAGCTCTGACGTGGCCTGGAAACAAAAATAATGAAAACACTACCACATACTGGAGCAGAGAATTAAAGAAATATAATTGAGCTTTTCTTCCTCAGGGAACATTGGGAGTAAGAGAGGGGACGAGCCAAGGGTGAGAGGCATGTGTTGAGAACCTGCTAGGAGCCCCCACCCGACAGGTAGTCTTCCTAGGTAGGATGTGAGTGAAATGCACCTAGCACCCTGGGGTTTAGCCTGAATAGTACCCCCACTACTGCTGGAGTGCGGAAGGTGGTAGGCACTCCGATGAATTGTGACAGTAGGTCCTGCTCCTTGTCCTGGATGTCAGTTCTGCGGTGCGTCAGCTGCTGAAAAGTTTGTCAAGTCTGGCTAGCGTGACACACGTACTGGCTTACCCACCCCCTGATCCGCCTATGTTCTCGCAGAGGGGATCTGCTACTGGGCCTGCTGCCAGCATGGAGCAGAGTTGGTGCCGCACAAAAAACCAGTGCTGCCATCTCCTCCTCATGGAAGATTGCCCGGGGCTGCACACTGGATCAGCAGTCCCGCCCGCTATGTAGCCATCCTACTTCTGCCATGGAACTGGGTGGATTCAGGAAAAAAAGGAAAAGGAAAGGAAAGAAGAAAGATAAGGAAGCAAGGGGAAATAAACAAAAAATCGTATAAAACAAAAAATTCCCCAAAACGTAAAATACACAAACATAAAGACACATGCAAACATAAAAAACTAAAAATGATGGGTAGATTAGTTTCGGAGGGAAAGGGTTACACAGTTAAAATAGAGATCAAATTTTAGGGCCAGCACCATACACAGAGAAGAAAAACAGGACTGCTGCTCCCTTGCGAACCACATGGTGCCATTTGCACAAGATTTAGAATGCAAATGATTTAGAATGATTTGTAATGCAGGGACACACTGCGCGTTCCAATTGCAATTTGAACGGGTGCGTAGGCAAACTCTGCCTGCTAGCGTAACTCCGTGTAGCACAGCATATTTGTTTTGCAACTATACAAAATCTGTACAGGCCCAGAGGGGATCCAGATGCTGAAACATCGCTTTTGGAGATCGGTGGTCCAGGGAAGAACCCAACCTCCACATAAATTGCTTAGAACTCTGATCAGGGTCCTTTGCCATACAAACCCTAGCTTCTCACTCTAGCTGTTGCCCTCTGCTGAGAATGGGCAATATCTTTGCAGTTTACTACATAACAAGCTGGGAGGGACGAGATACTGAGTTTGTGTGGAAATTGTAAAGACATTGTGGCATTATTGCCATCAGCATTGCATCTCAGTGACAGCAGAATATCTTCTGGGCTAGTGCTACATGGTGGCCAACTGGAATTCAATATATCTCTGGGATTCCAGTGAGTGATAGATAGATAGATAATTAACTTTATTCAATATGTAAAAACAATATCATAAAAGTACATACAAATAAAATGTGTTAATAGAATAACATTTCAATTATTTTACAACAATCTCAAATTCAATTAAAATTACGGATACACGATAGAACTTTTGGGACAGGTATCAACTAAGTCTGCATTGTAGCCCTCAGCTTCATGGTCATTTTCAATTAGGATGACATGGCTGCCAAGGCTAAAGGGGTATCCAGGGTCTTTAATTTATAATAAGCCACTTTATGTGAGCGTAAACCCCATGATTTGAGCAAAGGTTTCAAAAAGATAGTCCTTTGCAGTTGGTAAAATCTACAGAATAGGATACAGTGTATATTGGATTGCATAGATAGGCCGTCACACGGGCATTTCTCCATGACAGTAGACCAACAGTTTGGGTTAGGAAAAGTTAAAAATCTGAAAAAAGAGTAAGTACGAAAACGGGTCAGGAGCATGCGAGTAAAAGGCGATGGTTCTAGGAGTAGATATTGCTGGATCCCATTAGTAATGGTCGAGTGTTGATATTCCACGATTGAACTCTTTTGTTTTTCAGAGGCTTATCCCTGGCTGCTCAAGTGGTTTAGGACAAGACGTTTTAGCGTAACTCTTGCTATTTTGCTTAAGGCTAAGGGGTCAGAAAAGAATTCAGGGTGTCCTAAGTCCGAAGACAAATTCTTTACATAATTCAACCATTTAATATTCCTGACCTTGTTCAGTTTAAGACAGTCTTTGATGATTTCTCTGTTAAAAGGAGTCTCTTGGTTGGTCCCGACTTTGTGCCATAGGATGAGTGGGGAGGAATTAATCGTATCCGCAATAGGTGTAAGACCTAATTCAGTGTGTACCAAGTAGGTAGATGTACCAGAGGGGACGGCCAAGAGATAACGCAAAAAGGCGTTCTCGAGGCGTTGAATTTGTTCGACGGAGTCAATCCCCCAGATCCCAGCTCCATAAGTTCCAACTGAGATGCACTTCGCCCGATAAATCTGAAGTAAGGAGTTAATCGGGCGGCCCCCAAGTTTTTTTGAAAAGTTGGTCAATGCGCCTATGGCTTTGGACAAAGCTAACCCCCTAGCTTGAGCTGCGGCACGCCAGGTACCCCTTTTATTGAAAGTGATGCCCAAATAAGAGAAACTATCAATACTGTCCAGTTTTTGACCGTTTAAAAAAATAGAGCATGGTTTTTTCCCAGTCCCTAGGCCACGTGACATTGTAAAGGTTTTAGAGGTGTTGACATTTAGGCCTCTCTTTGACATATAGTCAGTGAATTCATTTACTGCCCTTTGGAGCCCCCTTCGGGTCTGGGACATAATTGCTGCATCGTCCGCGTAGAGCAGGATAGGTATGGGTTTACCATGAAGGCTTGGGGAGGCTGGGGTATGAAAGGTCTGATACCCTAAAAGATGAAGCTCGGTAATAGTCCATGTTTCCTGTAAGCAAATAATGCTATGACGGGAGACGATCTGAACCCATGCAGGGTTGGTCAATTTGTCAGAAAGACCTGCGACATTCCAGGACAAAAGACTATCACCCAGTGGACTTTCATCCGTACGGGGATTACCGATCATAGGATCTATTAAGGTCTCGGTTGTTTCTTGCAAATTCTGGGGGATTTGTGGAGAGGAGATATCCCTCATAGAAAGAGTAATCAAAGAAGAATTGGGTAATAAGTAACCAGTTACGCTCATTTGCTCAGAGGGAGTAAAAAAAGGAGCGATGCCTTCGAGCTGCTTGCTCCCGAGGTTGTCAATGAGCGGGGTATTCTTTTTGACATTAAGAATATCAGGTTCTGAAGTGGCCGGCGGGATATTTGTGTTAAGGAAGTTATCCTCCAAGGGTGCAAAATTAGAAAGTCAATCTTGTTCATCCAAACCGGAGAGAATGGCGAATCTATTGGAAGTAGGGAGAGTGGGACGGTGGGCCTCGGAGTTAGTCCTCAGCGATGGATGTGGGATTTGGGAATTAGACAGGAGGGAGCGGGGGTAAAAGTAACTCAGATCGTACGTTGAGATACCGCGCCCCTACTCGGAGTATACCAATCCACTATATGGGGTAATACCCTGCGATCCCTAAAGTTGATTATAATTATATCGCCCTGTATGTCCTTGGGTCTAGAACCCAACCATCTCAATCTTCTCACGTGCAATATTTCGCCATTTATTTCAGGGGGAAGTGGTCTATTTTGGGTTAACCAGTGTACTACTTTGTTTTTAAGTCCTTGATAACTCTCCGTTTGACCCTGGGTAAGCTCTGGGACGCCAGTAAGTGTTACTATGTAGGGGGCTGCTTCAGGGGGCAGGTCGATGTGGAAAGTCTTTTCCACTCTATTTTTTGAAGGGGACTGCCACTTGGCATTTTTACCCAAGGGGACTACAGGGTGGGAGAGATGATCTCCTATTGGAGCCCCTTCGGCAATAGGTTTTTTCCCTACTGTAGGCATGGGAACAGGAGTGGTGTCCATAGGATTCAGAGTGCTAGACTGAGTGACTATTTGAGTGGATGGAGAAGGCATAGTAACTGGAGTAAAGTTTTTAGATAGAAAAGTGTTTATATCGCTATTTAATGCAGTGAATGATGTATGTAAAGTTTCCAGTGAGGTTAACTGGTTTGCTATGTTTTTAACTCTCTCCATCAGTGGTAAAAGTAGAGATTTTACCAAAAGCTCTATGTCAGCCAGTAAGTTAGAATAAGGTGATATAGGAGGCTGTGTCAAGTCTTTTAAGTCTTTTAAGGGCCCGGCTCTCATTGAGTTTGGTGTAAGTTGAGGCGTGAGGATAAGAGGCTCAGAAGGATGGTCTTTTCGTCTTTTTTTGTTTTTTGGCGCAGATGATTTTTTTACAGCGAGCTTAAAAGGGGTGGGTCTAATTTTTGCGTGTTTTATCTTAGCCGTTTTGGTGGGCTGAATTGGGGTTGGGTCCTCAAGAGAAATATCCATTGATGATTGTAGGTTGGGGGAACGTGTATTAGAAGGCTTTGGAGTAGCCATTGTATCCATTTTATCAGGTGACTGCAAAGGGGGGGCAACATTATCCATGGGAACGGGGCCCATATTCCTGTTTGGGGGTGACAGGACCTGTTGAATATGACCCAGAGACGAGTGCTTCTGATAAATAGGGTCCAAAGATAAACGGCGCTCTGTAATAGCGATCTCTTGCTCTAGAACAGTAGCGGCCCTAGTGATAAAGTTGTCTAATGTCCCCCTAACCGAGCCCCCCACCAAAGAGTGTCTAGATTTTGAAGAGCGTGTTGCCATTATACTTAGTTGCGTACGATAAGGTGCTAACAATGTGTTCCCAAACAGTAAGAGCCTATACACAGCAATTAACGTGGAATGGCTGAAATATAACAGGTATAACTAGTGAGAAAAAATGAAAAATAAATAAGAAGCTGTATGCTATTTCAATCACCTTAGTCCTGAGCGGCTAATGAGAGCTGTACGGCCAACAACAGGAGGGGTGGCCCAGCCCAGCCTTGGTCGGCCTTGGACGGCCGTAGACGGCCCGCCCTTTGCCCGGGCTTAGCCCGGTGTGTCCCACTGCGCGTCCCGCGAAGCGGGAGGCGCGAGGCGCTTTTAAGTCCGCCGCCGGGAGAAGGGAGGGGCAACAGGTGGTGATACTGCCCCCAAGGTGTTCTGGGCTTGGTAGTTCCTTCAAATTCCAAACAGCAAGGTCCAACCTCCTAGCGCTGCGCGTCCCGCGAAGCGGGAGGCGCGAGGCGCTTTTAAGTCCGCCGCCGGGAGAAGGAAGGGGCAACAGGTGGTGATACTGCCCCCAAGGTGTTCTGGGCTTGGTAGTTCCTTCAAATTCCAAACAGCAAGGTCCACACTCCTAGCGCTGCGCGTCCTGCGAAGCGGGAGGCGTGAGGCGCTTTTAAGTCCGCCGCCGGAAGAAGGGAGGGGCAACAGGTGGTGATACTGCCCCCAAGGTGTTCTGGGCTTGGTAGTTCCTTCAAATTCCAAACAGCAAGGTCCACACTCTTAGCGCTGCACGTCCCGCGAAGCGGGAGGCGCGAGGCGCTTTTAAGTCCGCCGCCGGGAGAAGGGAGGGGCAACAGGTGGTGATACTGCCCCCAAGGTGTTCTGGGCTTGGTAGTTCCTTCAAATTCCAAACAGCAAGGTCCACACTCCTAGCGCTGCGCGTCCCGCGAAGCGGGAGGCGCGAGGCGCTTTTAAGTCCGCCGCCGGGAGAAGGAAGGGGCAACAGGTGGTGATACTGCCCCCAAGGTGTTCTGGGCTTGGTAGTTCCTTCAAATTCCAAACAGCAAGGTCCACACTCCTAGCGCTGCGCGTCCTGCGAAGCGGGAGGCGTGAGGCGCTTTTAAGTCCGCCGCCGGAAGAAGGGAGGGGCAACAGGTGGTGATACTGCCCCCAAGGTGTTCTGGGCTTGGTAGTTCCTTCAAATTCCAAACAGCAAGGTCCACACTCTTAGCGCTGCGCGTCCCGCGAAGCGGGAGGCGCGAGGCGCTTTTAAGTCCGCCGCCGGGAGAAGGGAGGGGCAACAGGTGGTGATACTGCCCCCAAGGTGTTCTGGGCTTGGTAGTTCCTTCAAATTCCAAACAGCAAGGTCCACACTCTTAGCGCTGCGCGTCCCGCGAAGCGGGAGGCGCGAGGCGCTTTTAAGTCCGCCGCCGGGAGAAGGGAGGGGCAACAGGTGGTGATACTGCCCCCAAGGTGTTCTGGGCTTGGTAGTTCCTTCAAATTCCAAACAGCAAGGTCCACACTCCTAGCGCTGCGCGTCCTGCGAAGCGGGAGGCGCGAGGCACTTTTAAGTCCGCCGCCGGGAGAAGGGATGGGCAACAGGTGGTGATACTGCCCCCAAGGTGTTCTGGGCTTGGTAGTTCCTTCAAATTCCAAACAGCAAGGTCCACACTCCTAGCGCTGCGCGTCCTGCGAAGCAGGAGGCGCGAGGCGCTTTTAAGTCCGCCGCCGGGAGAAGGGAGGGGCAACAGGTGGTGATACTGCCCCCAAGGTGTTCTGGGCTTGGTAGTTCCTTCAAATTCCAAACAGCAAGGTCCACACTCCTAGCGCTGTGCGTCCCGTGAAGCGGGAGGCGCGAGGCGCTTTTAAGTCCGCCGCCGGGAGAAGGGAGGGGCAACAGGTGGTGATACTGCCCCCAAGGTGTTCTGGGCTTGGTAGTTCCTTCAAATTCCAAACAGCAAGGTCCACACTCCTAGCGCAGTGAGTGGAAACTGCATCCCACAGTTTTTCAAGCACTAAATGTCTGTTACAGCTTGCCAATCCAGATATAGTTTTTCTGACCGAGACCTGGACTGATGAGTTCTCTGACCCGGACTTGGATATGGCCCTCCCCCCAGGCTATGTACTGACCAGACAGGACAGGACTGGAAATAAAGAAGGTGGAGTTGCCTTAATTCACCGAAAGCACCTAAAGGTGCGAGCCGAAGCAATCTAACTGCTTCCAGCAGAGGTGATGTGTCGTCGGAATAAGAGACCATGGTCAGCCCTCTGCTCCTGGCTACACCCGCCAGAGGTTGAACATAAATATTAAAGAGCAGATGGCTCAGGGACGAGCCTTGTGGGACCCCTTGGCCTATAGGAAAAGTACCAGAAGCAAAAGGGGGGCAACCACCTGAAACATCCTATCAGTGAGGAAGGAGGACAGCCACTTAAGAGCTGAACCAGTAACTCCAGCCTCAGACAGGCGATTCAGCAAAATGACATGAGACACCGTGTCAAACTCGGCACTGAGATCCAAAAGGATCTGTGCCGACGTCTGCCCCGCGTCTAATGCCATCCACAGATGCATCAATAATTTTCAATTCTATTAAGGACACTGAGGTGAGGATTATTCCATCCTCATTTCCTACCATATGTTGTTTTGATATCCCGCCCTCATGTAATGGTGTATGAATAAATGACAATTGTATCCTATTTCATTGTAATGGTGTATGCATTTGATGCCTTTCACCTACCTGTCATGGGTATTATTTATTTTTTCTCTTTCCAGATTCTGATCAGAAGCACAACAAAATGAGATGAAATGGAAGAGCTTCCAGGTTTTCATGTTCTTTAAGACCCTGGTCTCATGGTTGACTCCAGTTCCTGAGTCTGCATATGCAAAGTTCCATTCCAGTTCCAGTGTTACAGTGGTATCCAGTTGATGGACGGCGGATCTCCAAGTTATGTTCAGCCAATGAGGTAAAGATAGAGGACTTTAAAATGGAGCTGACACACTTAATACGATCAGATAAATTGGTTGCTGCAGGAGATAAGATGTAATGATTAAGGTTTATGGGAAATGTGGTTTACTAAAAAAGCCTATGTTGATTGGCTGATGTTCAGTTTGCAATAATAAACAGCAAAGAAGGAGAAGCATAATCCTCACCTCTGTGTCCTTAACAGAATTGAACATTCTGACGTGTTAGCAAGAAAAAATTTAGTGCAGTGTCACCCCGGAGGGTATCCGGGCACCGAGCAGGTAAGGGTATAGCCAAAGTTAGGTTTTAGTCTGATTACTAGAAAAGACATGTCTTTAGTTTCTTGTGGAATTCAAGAAGTGAGAAGGAGGTGCTTATGTGCAGCAGCAGGTCGTTCTGTGCTTTAAGAGCAATGTAGGAGAAGGATTGGCTGCCAGATCTGGCTTTCTGTATGTGTGCAAGTAGGAGTCTGGCTGAGCCGAGGAGTCTGGAAGGTTTGTCAAAGCAGATGGGAGTTATGCTGGCCCAATGTTATGTAGTGCCTTGAATTTGTGACTGAAGAATTTGAATTGTGTTCATTTGTATATGGGAAGCTAGTGGAGTTCCTTCAGTTGTGGTGTGGTATGATGTGAGTTCAGCATGGGAGGATGAGAATGATTCTGGCCACCGAGTTTTGAATGGTTTGCAGCAGCTGGTGAGTTTTTTGTTGATGCCAGATTAGAGGTTGTTCCATAGTTTGTGACAAGGGTTCTGATTGGGAGCCATTTGAAAATCTTCCTTAATATCTTGAGGGTATAGAAGCATGAGACAGTGACTTTTTTGACTTTGGTGGTCTTGTCGAGCTTGATGTTGAAAACAATCCTTAGATTCTTGGCATGGGTGGTGTGGGTGGGTGTTGGTCCTAACTCTGTTGGCCACCAGGTGGATTCCAAACGATGAAGTGCTTTTTCCAATGATCATGGTTTTAGTCTTGTCTATGTTCATTTTCAAACAACTAGTCTTCAATCAGGCATTGTACTTGATCTTGGTACTGTATGTCTTGTCTGTAAGGAGGAGAATGTGTTGCACATTGCCAGCATAGGAGAGGAAGTATCTCATGAGAGCAGATGATGATGGTTAGAGCGATCATTTATGTGTTGAAAAATGTCAGGCTCAGGGAGGATCCTTGCAGAACTCCACAGATAAGGGCATCTGAGGTTTATGGTGCCAGGCTGACTGACAGGGACTTTCCAGTTAGGAAGGAGCAGATACATCAAGTTTGTGTTCATGGACTCCAAAGTGTAATGGGTGTTGGATAAGGATGGGGTAAAATACAGTAAAAAATACTGTGCAGAGGTTCAGGAGGATGAGGGCTGCCCTGTCTCCTTTATTCACAATTATGCAGATGTCATCCGTGCTTAGGATCTGGGCAGTTTCTATGCTCTGGGTGGGTCTGAAATCAGTGGGGTTGAGGAGTTGGTGGTCATTGTGATATTTGGTGAGATGTCTGGTAATGATTTTCTCTAAGATTTTGGCAAGGAATGTTAGCAAGGACATTGGTCTGTAGTTTGTGAGCATTGACGGGTCCTCCAAAAGTTTCTTAAGCAATGGGAGGACAATTGCATTTTTCAAAGTATCTGGGATGATTGCAGAAGAGGTGGAGGCATTGAAAATGGATGTGAGCATTACGCTGATGGAATGCAGTCCTCTGGAGTAGGTGTGATGAGGCAGGGGTGAGATGATGCCTCCGAGTGAATAGACTTCATGGTGGCTGTGGTTTATTCTGGGGTGATTTTATATTATGTATTTAGCATTGTTTTTTGGATAAGATTGGGAGACATTTAGCTAGGCCTGTTGGGTCCAGTGATGGATTGAAGTTGCTGTAAATTGTGGTAATTTGATTGCTGAAGAAGTGACAGAGTGTGTTTCAGTGGTCCTGGAGGGAGCTGCTGGTGAGGAAATCCTTCATGATGGCAAAGGTTTCATTACTACTGTTGGTGCTGACCTTAATGCAGTCTGCCATGTCTGCTGGTCTGGATCATTTGGTGGTAGCGTCTCAGGGAAATTTTGAACATGCTTTTATCTGCATTGTCCTGGCTCATTCTCCATTTGTTCTCCACTTATTTGCAGTGGTGACTCATCAGTCTACGTTACTCCATGTACTAACTGGCCTGTGGTCTAGATCTTGTGTATTGCTTGGTTTGAGGAGGGACAGGATGTCGGCATAGAAGGTGATCCAACTGTTGTATTTTTTGATGACTTTGGGGAGTTGAGAGCTGTGTTCCAGTTCTTGTCAGTAATGCTGTTTCAGTTGTTGAGGCTGGTCTGATGGTGATGTTTGTGTGTTGGACCGCAACAGGAATGCTGAACTTGACAAGGGTGTGGGCTGTCCAGGAGCCTGGTGTGGGCTTGTCAACTCAAATGTTGTCAAAAGTGGTGAAAATAGGATCCAGGCAGTGTCCATCAACGTAGATACGTCCCTTTACTTGCTGGGTGAGACTGAGCATTCTCAAAGTCTTTGATGAGTGGTTTTGGGTTGGTATCTGTGTGGTCTCTCAGGTGGAAGTTCAGGTTTCTGAGTAGGAAATAATTGCTAGCCTAAAGGGGGTGAGAGGTGCAACAATAATAATATAATAATCCACATTTGTAAAGCGCGAGCAATCACCTGTAAGGGTCTCCAGGCGCTGGGGGCAGTCGGAAAGATTAAGCAAGCTATTGCCCAGAGTCACATGGTGCTGGGCTAATTTGCCGCCGGCGCCGGGGATCGAACCGTGATCCTCAGATTCCAGCATCAGTCGCCCTGGCCGCAGCGCCACACCTCTCCCCTAAAGGTTATGATGGTTGGTACACTGTCCTGTTGGTATGTAGATGAAAGTGCCATTTATGTTGAAGCTGAATTTAATTTGGCGCATGAACAATGGTGTTTCATGTTGGAGAATGAAGTTTCTGTAGAGGTAGTACAGCTGACAGAGTTCTTGAGGGTGATAATCCCACAGATGGAATTGTGGAATCTGATATGTCAGGTACTGATGTGGGATTCAGTCAGTTTTCAATGAGAAAAAGTAGGTTCAGTGGATTGTTGTGCAGCAGGTATGAGAACTCTATGTAGTAGTTGGTTGGGCATAAGAGTTTGAAGCGGTGTGTGGGTAGATGCAGGACTGTATGAGTGTGAGAATGGGTTGTTGGGTACTGTTGGTGAATTTGGGCACTCCACACCCCGTGGAGCAATGCACAGTTTCTAAATTCTGCCTTTCCAGCCAGGAAGAGTAGTTTTTAAAAATATGTGCATGTTCAAGATTTGTTTTAGCATTTGCTCACAATTGCCAGGATTAACTCGGGATGCTAGCAAGCTTGTGCGATATTTCATGCTTGCTTGCACGACTTCCAGCCATGATGGCGCCAATGTAGTGCTGATTGCAAACTGCTCAAGCAGATTGTTTGCTTGAAAAGCAGCTGAGTGTCTTTTTGAGTGGATTTTCTTCTCCAATGTCCTGTTGAAGTTATTATTTTTGTGAGAGAAGCCTTTTTTTAAGCTTTTTTTTTCCAGCAGGAAGGAAGTGCCCCAGAAAGTCCAACTTCCTGTTCCTGTCCACAGGCTCCTCCCAGTGCTTTGTTTATCTCCTGGTCACTTTTTAATTGGATATGGAGCTGAAAGGATCACTCTCCTTGTCTGCTGAGTATATACCATTGGATTTAAGAACTTTGTATTTGAGATTTCACAAATAAGTTCAAAAACTGTTGCATAAGGGTGTTATTTGTTTTATTGGGGCATGCTCCAAGAATTATTTGTACATTCCTTTTGATTTTTAAAATGGATTGTGGTGGGTGGCCTGCAGTTTCAGTAGGGGCCTAGTATGTTTTTTTTTTTAAAAAAAACCTTCTTTTGTAAAGGAAAAATGTTACACAGTTTGGTACATGTTTTCAAAGTTTTTTTAATGAATCTGTAAAATTCAATTAATTTACTATGTGGCCTAGTCTGCCAATGGGCCTTTCCACCAGCAGGCCCACTACTAGTTATGGGTGCATGAAATAACTGTTGCTGTGGTGTCTGTTGAATTGAAACATCATTTAGGCCATGGAAGGCATTGGAATAAATTACAAAATGTGTAGTTTGGGGAATTTTATGTGTAGTTTTCTGCAAAAACTGTATAGTTGCACTAATACATTTGATGTCTTTCGAGGATGTGTTTTGTAAAATAAAAAAATATATTTTGCATTGCTGAATGCATGCTGTTGTTGCCCATGGTACCAATTACCATGCCTTTTCTTTTTGTCTTACCAGTGTGTGAGTGTGTTTGCCATACTCCACCATTTGTCTTTGTTCCGCATGCCATGTCACCAGGGTAAATTTTTATATAGTCAGTGTCCATGGGTTTGTATGTGTTCTTTGTTTTCCATGCCTCCTGCTTGTTGCTTTTTGACCATGTGGCCGGAGGCCATTTTGTGTACCCAGCTAGTTTGCTTTTGCTGTGTGCCTGCAGGTGTTCTTTGTTTTCCATTCCTCCTTGCTGGTTGCTGTTGCGACCATGTGTCTGGTGGACATTGTGTGTAGCATTTCAATGTGCTTTTTCCATAGGCCTGCTTGTCTTCTTTGTTGTGGCTATGCCTTCTTGTTGGTTGTTGTGACCGTGAGGCTGATGGGCATTTTGTGTATTCAGCCAGTGTGTCTTTGTCATAGGCCTGCATGTCTTTTTTTTTGTGTCCATGCCTCTTTGCTGGTTGTGGTTCACCATGAGGCTGGTGGCAATTTTATGTAGTCAGCCAGTGTGCTTTTGAGATAGGCCTGCATGTTTCCTTTGCTGTGGCTATGCCTTCTTGTTGGTTGTTGTGACCATGAGGCTGATGGGCATTTTGTGTAGTCAGCCAGTGTGTCTTTGTCATTCGCCTGCATGTTTTTTCTTTTTGTGACCATGCCTTGTTTCTGGTTGTTGTTCACCATGTGGCAATTTTGTGTAGCCAGCCAATGTGCTTTTGCCATAGGCCTGCATGTCTTCTTTGTCCTCCAAGCCTTCTTGCTCAGCATTGTTCTTGACCATGTGGCACTGGCTGGAAGCTGTACCATACCATAGACTTGCATGGAGGGATGATATATACGATTCATAATATGCTTGGGGATTGTTGCAGTATGTATATAAGAATATAAATGATTTAAATGAACAGCGCTTATATTACATGCATTTTTTGCTTTTATTTATTTTGCACCTCCAGTAGGTTTTCTTCTCATTCTCCCATATAAACATTGGCAATTATAGATTATTTTACATTATCATTCATATATTATCTTTGTTAATATTTTAATTTTCCTTCTTATTCCTTATTTAACTTTTTTATTTCACTTATTTTTAATGTTAGTAATTTTTTTTTTTACATTTTTAAATGTTATTATTTTACATTTTTTAATTTTCATTTTTAAAAGAAAATGTAATTACTCTTTTTTTTTTTTTTTTTGTTTTGCCTCGGTTGATCCATCATCCATCCATTCTTCATAGGCGCACAGCTGTGCAGCAGGATTCAGTTTTTTAAGTATATAATTCAAGTTCCACATGGGCACCGGGCTGCAGTGCTCTTTTGAGTATACATATTAGCCTCGTTCATCTGTGTAATGACAATGATTATTCCACTCCCCTCGGGGCCACACTGCCGGCCATTGGTGCACACTAACCTCCTTTTTTAAAGATTGCTGTTCCGTTTACCCATTCTGCTCACTGAGTGCTACAGATATCACCTTTAGAAAATATGGACATAAAGGAAAGAGCTCTATCATTCTGTATATTGCGTGTTATTATGATGGGGAATTTTGGTATTGCGGTGTGTTTTGACTTTAAAGTAGTTATTATTGCCTAAGTAACACAGCAACCACACTAATATTGCCTTTGTCTAGCCTAATTCAAACTACAAACAATGCCAACTTTCACACTAAGGGCCTCATTACAATGTCGGTTGGAAAAGCTCCGAACGGAGTTCGGATTTTCATAACCCGTGTCAGAACCCATATTTCTGACCGATTGGGAAATATTTATGACTCACCGATTACAATAGAAGTTAATGGTTCGGTCTTTCTGATTCGTTTCCAACTGGTATTTGGAGACTCCGAGTGTGTTGGAGCCGAATCGTACAGGTCTATGAACCACGTTTCCGACCGACGCATTATGATGTCAGATTCGGACAGCCTTTCCAAATTGGGCTGTCCGACATGAAGCGGCTGTCAGAAACTGACTTTGGGGGCCCATAGCAGCACCCCCAATCACCCGGAGGCCTCCGGTTGGGGCCCTTGGGAGTACTCATGGACCCCATTTACAACCATGCACAGTGTGGCAGGTTCTATGGAGTGCCTGTGACAGGGTGCAAGGTTTTCTGCAACCACCCCATTTTTCAATGGGAGCCTGTGCTGTCTGTGTAAACACAGGGTCCCATTGAAGTCAACGTGGGTCCGACCAAACCATGTTTAGAAAGATCGTGAGCAGTCGTTCAGACTCTTCGATCTGAGTCAGTCAGAACCGATTCTGACAAAGAGTTGGTCGGAATGTTTTCTGACCGACATCGTAATGAGGCCCGAAATGTTTTTCTTCCTTGTTTGCTTACAGGTGCACATGAGAAGATGAGAAGTGAAATCAGCCTGCATTACTGCCATAGAGAAGGCTGATGCAGTCACAAGTCAGTTCTCCAATCTCTTCCATTTGTGCAGCGTAGGGCAACTGCCAACTGAGAGCTTTAAGATGACCCCTAAGAAAGATGCTTCCATGAAAGTGGTCAATGAGAAGAAGGAGCTTCCCACCAGAGCCATGATGTTCCAAGCACGATAAGACCACCCCAGTACCTTTACTACATTTCATTATGGCGCTGGATTTGATCGATCAGGTTTGATCCGTTCACAGAGACAAAAGCTCTTGTGATAATAACGTAACCACGCAACGGCACAGTGAATAATTTAAATGGCAGCCGATGCATATTTTCCCGCTCTGCACCCGCCAAGAAGGGGGATCCCATGTCGGTCCATATTTTACCACAAGGTGAGTTACCACACGATATATGGATTTGCAGGTAGCAGCGGCTCGTTATACTAGAAAAATCTGGGTAGCCGTAGTTCATTTTCAGAGATTAATTTGGGTGTGACATGCCCTGGTGCACACCGAAGGGTATCTCATCATGTAATCTGAGCAACTACGAGGGTGGGGACTTATGCTATGATGTCTGTATGAGATTTGTAATACTTTGTAGGAACACACTAGTGTCCCTATTATCTAATATGACCATAATACAATAACATGCTTCTAAATGTGGGGCATCTTAGACATTCTGTAGTAGCACAAATAATTTCTATATATGGCAGAGCTGTTTTAATATGGTCTTCGCATATGAGAGTATAATCGATCACACTCCATATTTGGATGTGTTTTTATCTATTGCCCTTCCAGAATAGCCTTCTACATTACTTGCTTCGAACGGGGAGCACATGTACTGGGAAGAGTGGACCGTTCCATTTTAAACACACCTCTTGAAAATTAGTATTGAGGAAGTGGGACTCTAAACAGGTAAGTAACTGTTACCCTCGTAACAGTAGAAATAGCCACGGTTTAATTGTCCCCTCTGGGCTTTCAACTCACCAACTACCAATATATTATGATGATTTTGCCACCTATAGCACACCCATATATGTAGCTAAAGACCATGCAATGATACAGGCCCCCTAATAACCAGATGGTGACCACGCAGTTATCAGTCCAACAATTGTGATAGGCTCACTTGTCTTCATCTTCTGGTATGTCATACACTTTTTATTCATGAACCTACCAAATATAGCGGCATATGACACACAGCAATATCTTTCCATTTCTCATTTGTCCAGTACAGACCGCATACATATGTGTTGTCTATCTTTTTGTGATCCAATAGGTGCCATCAATGCACTAACAGTTAGCCCAGTGTCTTCTAAAGACTTTTTCAAATACTGCTGATCCACATGGGGACAGACACTTATGGACAAATTTAGTATTGGGTACAAACACCCGCATATTGTGATTGTACAGAGACTTTTAAGCACCCCTAAGCCTTTTTTTTAGAACTATGTAAATGTGGCTCTCTGAATGCTTTTCTTTATAATCAACAGCACAGCGTGGACACGCGTGTTCTGTCTTACTATATAAAATAGTTTGAGATTTGCTGAAAATTTCCACTACGGACAGTCAATTATCTGCTCTTGAAAAGTACCAATTTCTCATTTAGAAGTTTTGAGTCAGATAGTTTTTACCTTTTCTAACTCCCTTTCCTTGTCTGTGAGTATGCTCTAATATCTTTCAGGAAACTATGACACAAGTGAGGGGCTTTTTCTACTGGAATCCTTGGCATCACTCTTTTTATTCAGATTGCACGTCAATGTGTAATGTCTATCTACACAAACTTATCATCTTAGAAGTTCTTCTTTTCACATCTTAGTGGTGGTGTTGGTCGCAGTTTAATCGACTATGGTTGAGTTGATTGATCTTTAGCAAAATATTGGAGCCCAATCTGATCATGTAACTTAGCAATAAAATACAATGTTGTGTATGGGGCAGGTCTTAGTTCAGTTCCCACTTTGAAATTTCAGATACCCCAACCACTCGCCTTTCCCTTGTTGTATTGGTGGTCGTTAAGAAGGTGATTTAAAAGTGTCAATATCCACTGAAACATGCATTGACCTGTATGTGATATACGTGTCCCACAACACTGTCATTAAAACTATAATACATCTGTCTTTTCAGTGACCATAATAGTGTATGTGACCTTGAGAGGGGGGGTATGATTTGTTGAACAAATTAGTATATATGTGGATGTGAGATGCTGGTATGTAAGTGTGGACAATTATAGGGGTCATTTAAGATCTTATGAATGACATAGACAGCATTGTTTAAGTTTGAAATAAACGATTTATATGCTGATTCCTTTAAAAAAATGAAATTGCGTAACATCCGTGCAAAAGAAATGTCCAAGAAAATGACTGATACAAATAATTTTTTTAATCTTTTTTGATAGAAATGATAAAATAATGAACTTTGAATAAAATAAACTTTATATATAAATACAAATTGCTTGTCTACTATGTACTTATTGTGGTTAGCACCATAGAGCTGTTAGTCACCCTTCATAAACGTGATATAGGTCTAGTGGGAGGCTTTGATATTGATTTCCAAACCTTTTTTTTACCACCATGTTGTGTGCCAGCCTCTGGGGCACAAGCTCACAGCAGCATCCCCACATCTACAGCAACACACCAACCTAAGTCCAACACCATGTGTGTTATTGAGGCAGCCACTGCATTCCTGAACATGTCGACAAGCAGCATCACTGAATTAGATTTGTCAATTTTGCAAAATAGTACCCAATCATTTCAGGAAACAGAACGAAGTGGACAGCAGCTAAAACCACCAATAGCACATTTTCATGATGTCGGAGCAGAACAGGAGGTTGAGTTTCCTTCCAAGCAAGAATCTCCTCTTTTAGAATCATTGGCTCCCAGACAACCAGAAAGGAAAAGAAAGGGTGTTGTTCTACTATCTTCTCCAAGATTCCTTTCTGATGATGATGACAGGGACATGGAGTGGACACCAGCAGGGTCCCAGAGACATGTGCAAAGGCAATGGAAAAGAAAAGTTTTTGAAAGACTTTAACTTAGGGATGAGGATGATGGAGAGCATGAGGACCATGAGGCATTCATGGTGGAAGGTGACGCAGAGGAGCATAACACTCCTATTCAACCTGGGATGTGGAATTGGTAGCACCGCCAGATCCCATATTCGCCAAGTCCAAGCCTCAGTAGAAGTATTCATTGCAGTGAGGAAATCAAAATCACAGACACATCCACCTATCTTCAGTTCTTCTTCAGGCATTGGCATTGACACAGTAAAAAAGTACTTCTCCTCAGTTTGGGTCTTTTTTACGGTTAGCAAAGAGGGGGTGGTACATTGCAATATGCACCATTTGCCACACAAATGTGTGTTGGGGTAAGCCAGGTTCACATTATGGTACTGGCAGCAATGACCCATATGAAAAAACACCACAAAATCAAGTGGGAGAAGCACCTTAAAAAATTACTGAACTTGGTCATGGTTGTGGTGGCGGGGAGAGCAGGAGAACATCAGCTACAAGTCCAATCTTGGTGGGAGGTGCTGATGAGAAAAAAGAGGGTAATATACTTACACAAAGCAGCCCAGCCCCTACACTGAGTCAGCAGAATTGCCCAACTCAGCAACTTCACAATGCACAAGACTCAGAGTGAGATAGTTAAACCACAGCATACTGTCAGGATCCATCGACCCGCCCACTGCCTTCAGCACTCCAGCAGTAGTGGAGGAAACCAATCAGGGTGAACACCAGGGTGCTAGGAGCATCTCACTCACTTACATCCTACCTAGGAAAACTGCCTGTTAGGTGGGGGCTCCTAGCAGGTTCTCAACACATGCCTACATGCCCACATGACCTCAGCTCATCTCCTTTTTCACTCCCTGTGTTCCCTGAGGAAGAAAAGCTAACTTATATTTCTTTAAATTTTATGCTCTGGTATGTGGTGTTTTCCTTATCTTTGTTTCCAAGGCCACGCCAGAACTTGACTCAGCAACCTCCATGACTCAGCAGTCGCTGTGACTCAACAAGACCTTAGTGTCTCAGCAACCTCCATGACTCAGCAGCCTCCATGACTCAACAAACCTCCATGACTCAGCAGCCTCCGTGACTCTGCAACTTCCTTGACTCAGCAACCTCTGTGACTCAACAAAACCTCCGTGACTCAGCAACCTCCATGACTCAGCACCTCCATGACTCAGCAGCCTACATGACTCATCAGCCTGGCGAAAGGTATTTAACGCTCACCCAGGCTCGTTTTCAGTGCTTCGCATTGAGTTTCCTGTTGAAGATCCTGCAGCGTGACAGCTCTTATCTGCAGGTGCTGGTCGGTCGAGCCCTATTCCATCCTTGCTGCTGCAACTCGCAGATAACTCTAAATTCTTTTTGGGTTACATTTCACTCTTTTGCTCAGTGGAACTCTATTGTTTTGACTTCCAGCTCATTTCTGGTTATCAGGGAGATCTTGGATAACTGCGCATGAAACTATTCGCTGTCAGAGACTTCCTGACTGTGTTTACTGTATCACAGTTCCCTCTCGTTCCCACTCAGCTTATTTTACGCACTTTGCCTGGATTTTAGTCTTTTGTTACTTATATCATTTATGTACTTACATGCATAGATCTTGCTGATAGAAATGTATATTATTATTGCAGTGTTTATAGTTACCCTGTTACGTCTGTTTTTTCTCGCTGAAAGAAGGTCTTGGTAATGCTCCCAAGCCTTGGACATATTTCAGCTGAACGATACAGATTATGTCTTATCTCATTGAAATAAGAATGTATGGTGTGCTTATGTATAATCTTCATTGACACAATATTGTGTGAGTGTATATTTATATTTGGCACAATATTGTGTGTGTATTTATTTTTGGCACCATGTGATGTGAGTGCAGTTCTGATTCATTCTAAGCATTCTAAAAGACTTCTTTTATTGTGACCCAACGCAGAGGTTTATGCATGATGTATGTCATTGATTATTTGTGTTCTTTTTGATGTCTTTTACTATTGCTGCAGGAGCTGGTCTCCATACTCATTCCTAGCTTTAGAACAGATGTCCCAGATTGTTCTGTGACCCAAAGTTTGCTTCTCCACCGTCATGAACGTGCACTAGTTGTTTCTTTTCTTATTTTAGCTTTTAATTTGAACTATTTATTTTAGTTTATTCTTTGTTCCCAGACCCCCTTCCCTTGAGATTATTGGATGAGCACTGATGTCTCTGGTTCAGTGTTCATCAGATGGTTTCTGGGGATCGTTGGGGTCCAGCTGCCTCTGTGTGTCCAGCAGATAGAAGAACACATTCCAATGTCTCTCAGTGGCCCCAGAAAAGAAGAAAATACAGGCAAGTATTATGGTCATGTTTAGGCAGGAGGGGCCCTATGAGTGCAACCACCCAATAGCACGTTTGCATATTGGGAAGCTAGAAAAACTGTTAGCGCTGGACCTTTTCCCTTTTTCTTTTGTGGAAAGAGTGCAATTCTTAGAGTTTGTGGCAGCCATCTTCCCAAAAGGAAAAGTACCAAGATGGACCTATTTTTCCAGAGTTGGTGCTCCAGTGCTGCATCACAATGTGCTGCAGTTGGTTTGACAAGCTTTGCAGCAAAGTGTTGTTCACACTATCTACCAGATGATAGTTCTGTGGACCAGTTGTCAGGTGACTGATTACATGTGTATAACTGCACACTGGATCTCTTTTGTGGGGGTAGAGCAAAAGATATCTACAGGTCTTGGACCTTAAGAATGTTTTAATTGAGTTTGGCATCATGCAAAATTGGCCTTGTTCGCCAAGGAGAAATCACCTATAACCGTAAACATCTTGAATGAATATAACAGCAAGGTGTATGAATGGCTGTGACCCAGAGGTCTTAGAATTGAACTTGCTATCACAGACAATGGCAGTAACATAGTCAAGGCCATGGCATATGGGCTCTATTTCAGGGTCCTGTGTTTGGCCCATTGCATCAACCTGATGGTGCAAGACTTTCTAAAAAAAAAAAATAGTCAGCAACATACTAACCAAATGCAGACAAATCTACACACATTTCAGCCATTTTTTTTAAAGTCCTGAAGAAGTTGCTGATTATTCAGCATCATAACAGTGAAAGACCTGATATGGGAGGTGCCAGCATGTTGAAACTCAACCTATTACATGTTGCAATTTTTGAGCAGTACGAACAGATAAATGACTATGTCACTGAAAGAGGAGGGGATGCAGTTGGGAAAGCTATGGCCATGGATGTGGAAAAATGGTGCCTAGTCAAATGCCTGACACAGATGCTACTAACTTTTGAGGTTTTTAAGTGTGAAGTTACCAAGGGGGAAAGGCAATGGGCCAAGCTTTCCCTTTGATACATCAGCTGAAAGACTAGGTAAATAAGGTGTCTGAAAGGTTTGCCCCGGAGATGTAAACGAAAACAAAGCAGCACATGCCTTGGTTGAGAGACTAATTATTTGCTTTGCTTGAAATACAATCCTGCAATAGGACATCTTCTATTCCCAACAGTACATCTGTGCCACACTACTTGATCCATGGTACTAAAAACGTCTGCCCACTTTCATGCCTTTTTCTGAAGGGGATTGTCACCCGGTAGGTAGGACAAGAAGGGAAGGAGCCAACACAGCGGCTGAATTTTACGTGAGTGATTTATTAAAGCAGGAGTAATCCAGTGTAACGGTTCAATTAGCTCAGATCCGGGTCTGTTCCGTCTCTTGCCCCTTCTTCTGTGTTCCCCGACTTCAGCTTCACTCTCCCTCACTCTGGTAGTTCTCACGGGAGGAAGTAGATGCAGAAAAAAACAAAAGAGAACAGGGCTTTAGGTGGACGTTCTACGTCTCTTATGTGATTGGGAAAAGGGAGTGCGGGAAGTATCGAAATCACCGTGGACCGCCACCAAGTGTGAGAGCCTAAGCGTTATCCCCAAGGCGAAATACCCCTAAGAGATCAGGCTCCTCAATCCCCCTCCTTCTGGACAGCCCGTCGGCACTTCACCCGCTTCCCCCTTTGAATGAGAACAGCCCCCGGATACTCTTGCGTACCTCGGGTAGCCACACTTCTCCTGAAGTGTGGCTGGGCGATGCGCGGTGTATTCGGCCTCCTGGCCTTTCCTCTGTGGCTTCCGCTCTGCTCCCGGACTCGGTCCCGTAGTCCTGGTTCGGTTCCCTTCGTCTCTGCTCCTCCGGCGTCTGCTTCCACTCACCCTCGCTGGGTCCGGCTTTCGCGCTGGCGTCTTCCGGATCGTCCTTCTTCACTGACGCGGAGGACACTGATAGGTCGACAAAGGCTGATGTCACAGGGGCGAACTCCGCCTCCCCCGAGTCCGTGTCTTCATTAAAGGGCCAGTCCCTAGGCTGCAATAGAGATATAGAGTCACTGTCCCTGTTATCTTCCTGAGCCCCGTCAAACCTGTCACAGGGATGTTTCTAAATACAAGTGGTGGATTGTTGAGCATGCCAGAGACCTGGAAGAAGAACTTAGAGTCCCATCCCACAGTTTTTGGGTGCCACCTTCAACTTCCAGAGAGGGCATTCTTGTGTCCCAGCAGCTAACAATACCATCAACCAGAATACCGGCGACAATAGCAACCGAAGGACTGGACCTAGCCTATGTAATGTATTGGTTTAAATCAGCAGGGCATAAATCTAGTGCAGAGGCAATGACAAAAAAATTTGAATAAGTCAGAGCACCAATGACCATCCACAGTATGTTCCAGGATATATTGATATGGAAAGATGCGCCAATGGTCACATCTCAGCAGGTTGGCACTAAAGTATCTGGCTTGTCCTGTAGCCAGTTTGAATGCTGAGTGTTAGCTCAGTGCAGCTGATCTGGTTGTTACAGTGAGACTATGATCAAAATGTATCAACATGTCATATCACACAATTACACCATTCCTGAAACAGCATAGTTTGAGGAAGAAATCTACTTTCTGGAATGAGTATGGCAGTGCCTCCATAGAACTTTTTAAAAAAATCTGGTCAAACCTCTATTGTAATGTGCCACAAACTAGGCCTAAGTAGAGAATAACCTTTGTCCTACCTTGCTCAGCATAACGGTTCTACCGCTGACCTTTTACCCAGTCTTGTGCCATATAAATGTCATGTGGTTTTCTTAAACAAATAGCCTCATTTATTATGATTGAGGATTCTTAGTATCATATCTTAATCCCCTGCCCATGATGTACACAGCAGGGTCAACATATTCTGTATAATAACTCTGTACAAAAGTCATCGCTATCATCATCCTTGGACAACAAGCCCACTGTACATAATTGCAACCATATCTAGGTAGAAACTCTGAGGGTTTTTTGGGTATAAAAGCACCACATCTTTACTGGGTAACCGGAGGAGAAGCTTCCACACTGACACAAGATGCTGAGGTCCCAGCACGCATAAGCTCCAGCACGCAGTGGCCTGACATCCCTTGCAGGATGTCCAACTCAAGACCAAGACGGTGTCCTTCAATCGCTCCCATCAGGTTTTGGGGTCACCTGTTTCCTAGGGGATTATTGGCTTTACACCCACATACATGCTAGGTACACATAGGTATACTAAGATATGGTCCACATAGTAGGAGTATGTTGGATTATTGTCATGTTTATATATGCCTGAATATATTCACTATTTTAGCACCATGGTAGGATTCTACCTTCTATTTACTCTGTTGGTGCTTGTAATCCCATACATTAGCTTCTGTCTATTGATTGTTGCAACACATATGTTTTATAATAACATGACGCCGGTTCAATTAATTCTTATTGAAAATGTCCCCGGCGTTTATTCTGTGTATCTCTATGAGACCAAGTGAGCACGAGTGACTGAGTGAAAAGTACTGTACTGTTTCCATGATCCCTGAAGGATATGGGGTTGTCATGTTCGATAGTTGCCAGAAACTATTCGCTCCTTGGTAAAGTAGGGGGCTTATAGTGGCTCTGTGGGCTAGCTGGTTTAAAGACTAAAATACCCTTTGGTTATGTCTGGAATCAGTTTGGACACCGATCCTTTAGTAAACGCACAGATCCTATGTATTTTTAGGAACTACACGACATGGCACAGCCAACTTTAGTTTGGTTCTTATCTAAAGATCAAATCTGTGTAGTTCAGTCTTGCTTTCTCAGAGACCCCTACTCACATTAAAACTAGAGACGTTCGGAGTTGAAATGGAAAATCCGCTGCAGCTGAGTAGGTAGACCCTGTGTATTGGCTGCAGGTTTATTCAAACTTGAAAGATTATAGTTCCCCAGGTTCTTCAAAACCTTATCTCTTTTTATTAAATACTTCCTTTCATCATGTCTAACAATGGGGATGCTGGTATGAGTGGTGCTAGCACAGAGAAAGCAGAGCAGAAAGGCACTCTTAACATTTCAGAAAATTGCAGACATGCATTTATTATGATATTAGTAGATGATGGCATCCCATCAATGGGTGGGACTGTTACCATTGTGATTGAGGCACTTGAGGCATTCAGGAGAGAGGTATTATATTCTTGGATCGATTTCCCACCTGCGTATGCACACACACATTTGTTTCATTCTTACATTCCAGATGAGACACCTGAAGAATACACTCCACATGAGGACTCAGAAGTCTTGTTAATTTAGCAAGAGCATAATAACTAGCTTAAAGGTGCCCTCCTGCACACCATAGAAAATGTGAAATTTGGTCCACTCAGCAGAGACAAACCATATTGGCTGATACTAGCTGTTTACACTAGGGGTGGGCGGAATTTGCGAAAGTCACTTTCGCAAATTATCGCAAAAATGTTAAAAATCTCCGCAAACACGCGGAAATATCGCGAAGATGCGGAAGTTTTTTTCCCGCCCGTTCGCGGTATTTTCTGCGTGCTCGCGGCTCGCCAACTCACCCATGCGGTAGCTCGCGGGCACGGCCATCTTGTTTTCACTTGTCACACGGTGCATGATCGTGAGAAGAAAGACGTGATCGCGCGACGAATGACATTACTGCGGGCGCGAACTGTCGCGAGACAGCGCAAATAGCTACCAACAATCCAACATCTCGTGGAGAACGCGACCGGATCAGGAAAACTTGTCGGCGAACGCGGGGATTCAGGTAAGGCGATCGCGCGCGTGCGAGAATGTATTATTTTACAGCGCGAGCAAGCAAAAAATTTCCGGTAAAATGCGGATTGCGGAAATTTTGACATTTGTCAAATTATCGCAAGTTCTGCGAGCGGAACGGAATTTTAGCCCAGGCCTAGTTTACACACTACATCCAGCAAATTGGTACATTGCCAGCAGCAGACGTAAGTACACTTTAGAGAGAGATAGTAAAACTGTACAGAAATCTTACACAGTTCGTAATGTGAACACTCACAATTCAACATTCAAAGGTCACTCATGCTGCTCAACCGCAAGGGACTTCGACAAAAATCGCCCCACAAATGCTGAACCCAGTTATGGTAAGAATGCCCACTAGACGTGAGCAAGTGCCATTCTGGATAGTACAGAAACTAGCACAGCCTGAGGCAGCATTTCCTTAAATAGTCCTGCATGAAAAACACAGAAAAAGAATGATCTGCTTGTCAATGGGGATACCTCCCCTGAGGTTTATATCCATTGGGGTAAAGGTTTTGCTACTGTTTATACCAGAACTCATGGTACCCCCTAGAAGTTATACTGTAGGTATTGAATCAAATACAGAATGACTACGGGGCAGAACCTGCCCTGGACTTAGTCATGATATTTACAGGCAATTTTGCCTAGGTATCCACAATTATGTTAGCTAACATAAAAGGGGAGGCAACAGCAGTGGCTACATGCCAACACCTGAGGGAAGTCACTTCTGCACAAAAGGACATGAACATCCGTATTTGTAAAGCGCAAACTACTCATCCTTATGGGTCTCACGACGCTGGGGGCCGTTGTGGAAATTAACTGAGCTATTGCCCAGGTGCTGAGCTGCCGCCGGAGCCAGGGATTGTACTGTATGCCCTGTGATCCGAAGTCAGCTGCCCTGGCCGCTGCACCACACCTCTCCATATAGGATAACTAACAAAGATTATCAAAGAAACAGATGCTTCACTGCGTAGCGATAACTTGGGAGCTAGACCTGGAAAACCATACACAGCGAGCCATTCTGAAAAGGATAACTCAAAGCAAGCACCTGATTCTTCAGACACACAATGGGATAACAAACAATGAAAAATAATAAGCAGAATGTATCACATGCATGGGGTGAGTCTCCTCAACAGGAGCCCTCTAATGGAAAATACAATAAAAGGAACTGTGATAATATTAAAAAACCTGACAGTTATCAGGATACTATTACAAGTTCTTCTCATTGATTTCAGTGTTCATCAAAAAAGTGGGAGAGGGGAGGACGGTCAGAACACAGATCAGAAGAGTGAGTCGAGCCAAGAGAGACATATCACACTTCAGACTACATTATTAAACAAGAAGAAAAACCCAAAACTAAACCTCAATTTAAAAATAAAAAAGGAGCTGGACTTAAAATTAGAAATGCCCAGGCTACTGAGGACTCAACTATTGAACATGGAATGGGCTCTGACGATGCTAGATAGTGAAGCAGAAGTAACAATAGCTCACCAGAACCTGATGGAATTTCTAATGACAGCAACGTTGAATGAACACATCACTGTGGAAACAACTGATACAAGATGTACTATTACCAGACTTCACCGTTCTCGTTCCAGAGTCACTTAAACATACATAGGCACAGGAGTGGGCCGCATTATGCCGCAATCATGTTATTGAAAATTGCACCTCTTCCATGAATAATCCTTTGTTTCCAGTAATAAAACCCAGTAATTCATATTGTCTAGTTTTAGACTCCAGTCATTTGAACACATGCACAAAAACATTTGCGGTACAAAATGCACACAGCTCCGCATTAATGAATAAAATTGTGAAGAAGAAATACAAAACAACAGTTTATATCTCAAATGGATTCTTTTGCCAAAATATAGCACCTGAAAGCAGATATTTGACAGCATTTACAGCCCTCGTCTCTAAACGCCAATTCTGTAGACTGCCCCAAGTGTATAAGAATAGCCTGGGGTTGTTCTCAGCAAGAGTATCACAGTATCTTCAAAATAATGATGAGGTGGCATTGTCCAACGTAGATGATATTTATCTGACAGATGAGTTCTTGGATCATTTGAACAGGGTGAATGCCACTGTGGGCTACAAATCTAACTTTAAAAAATACAAAATTGCTTAACTCAATGTCCTATTTTTGGGATCAGGTGATGGGAAATGCCTGGCAGCTATTTTTTTTTTAAACTGTGTGCTGCTCCAACCTCAAAATACTCTGAAAGGATTATAATCCATTTTAGGATTCCAACATTTTGGCAGAACATACATTTTGGATTACGCAGAAAGGGTTAAACCATTCGATGACCTAATCAGACATGATTTTTCAGTTTAACATTGGACACAGGACACACAAACATTCTCTGCTCCGTACAAGCTGACATGATAGTTTCTGAACACTTACATACATGTGTAAACACCACAAATGTGGTGATCAGTGTAGTCACGGATTAGTCGGGGTTCAGTTACCTAACCTTCAATAAAGGCAAAATGGTGCCCACAGCATAGAAATCTCATTTGTACACAAACGCTGAAAAGCGTTTTGCATCCACAGAAGAAATACTGACAGCAGTACAGACACATATGTAAGCACTACAAATTTGGTGATGCGCATAATCACGGGTCAATCTAGGTACACTCACCTCACCTTCAATGAAGGCAAAATTGTACCCATTACATACAAATCACATTTGTACACAAATGCTGAGATGTAATTTTTCCATTCACAGAAAAAATACCAACAGCAGTACAAACTACTGTAGCGAGAGAAAGAGCACTAGCTCATGGGAAACAAATAATTGTTGTGACTCCAGTACCAATCTTAGAGGCTGTTACCGAAGCAAGCATTCCAAACGTGAAAGCACTGCATCCGCGATGGATACAATGGTCTAATTTTCTCACTGCAACAGATGTAGACTACAAATTTGATTCAACACCAAAAACACAAGCATTCCTGCAGTACGAACAAGAACATCCTCTCCAAAATGAAATAATGTCTCTAGAACAGTATGAATACATCATTTACACTGACAGATCTGCCCATCCTGCCTCCGGGAGTAAACAGAAATACAGTGCAGAATGTGTGATTATGAGGGGATGTATGCAAGATGGCAAGTTCCAGCCTAGCAGAACAAAGGCACAGTCTTTAGGAGATTGCATGGCACAGCTGTCAGAACTAAAATCCCTGATACTGGCACTAAAAACTATGGATTGTTAATTCCCCACACTCGTTGTGTGGGATTTAATTAACTGTTGCCAGTCTTACAGTGAATATCTTCACTATCGGGGCCTGAATTGGTTTAGAGATTCCAAAAGTTGCATAATAAGGTACAAGATGCTTTGGGAACAGGTGACGGACCTGAACAAATGCTTGCCATGAGCTAATGTAATTCACACATTGATTCATCGGAGTTTTGGTGTGCAGTTGAAGGAAATTCACTGGCTGATAAAGACGCCAAGGAGACAGTGTGAACTGCTGCCGTTGCTGCAATCACTCATTCTTGAACGAGAATAGACAGAAAGATAGTGATAGCTGTAAACGCTACACACAACAACAGCTCAGCCCTACCAAAAGGTTTTCCACTCAAAAACTCCTTAAAGGTAGATGCGCAAAACATTCTGTATGCTCAAATTTGAGGAGTGGGGAATGGAGTGATACCAAACATGGATCACAGGTTAGGATGAATTGTAGATGCACATGAGGTTCTGGGTTTGGCACACGCAGGTATCACTGCGACTATTTTGCTACTCAAGCAGCGTTACTGATGGTCAGGTCTTACTAAACAGACCAAGGGCTTTGTCCTTCCTCAAGTGTGATATCTGTCAGCAGATGATGGGTTCCACCAAAGCACGTCCACCACAAACACCACAACTGATTTGAGACAGACCACTCACTTGAGTCTATTTGGACCACAGCGGCCCCTTACAAACTGTCAGTGCTTACAACTATATCTTTGAGGCAGTCGATTCATGCTCTAAATTCCTGTGGGTTTAGCCCCAGCGCTGGGCTGATGTCCAAACTGTTATAAAGGATTTGCGAGTCTTCATAGGGACACATGCAATTGGCACATTACATTCCAACAGTGGCCCTGTGATTAGCTCACAACCTTAATAAGAAACCATGGGAAGTTTGGGTGTTGCATTGCGGTATTCCTCTCTGTATCATCCCGAGGATAAATTTGATTGTGGAGAGGAAAAAACAGGACATAAATCAATTCTTAACAGCAAGGTTATTAGGCATGTGTGGCAGTTGGGTCAATCACTTATATGGGGTCCAGACGGCACAAAATAACATGCCAAGAAGTCCTGTTCAGGATTAGAATGTGGGTACAGGATCTCAATTATGGCAGCACAGTGACGGATGAAAAACAATTTGAAATCAATGATCATTTGGCTTTTATTCAGGAGCACAATGAATTCCAGGCATTACAAAGCAAAGTCTAAGAAAAACGCACTGCCACTGGGAAAGTGAAAGCTGTTCCGACAAGACCTGCCTGGGTCCCGACGATTGGGGGCCTGGTCAGGGAAAAAATAGTGGACAAAAAATAATTTGGGCCATCTTATTCAGTGCCTGTACCTGTCCTGGCTATTGGAAGAACAAGAACAGTGCTTCTTCCACTTCTTGCCAGCAAGAAAGAAAAGAGATTGGTGTTGATTGATCTGATCAAACCACATTATGTGGCCGACATCCAATAGTAGGCCACGTGGGCTCCTGGGTAGCACAGAACTCCTCTTGCTAGCATGCTGGAAGTTCAGACACAAAGATTAATAACCTTTGAAGTATCTACTGTATAAAGTGAAGTAGTTTCCAACAAAGGAATGGAGCTTGGACCTCTTTAAACTGAACTGCAACAATCTACAAATGAAACACTGATGTCAATTCGGCCCAATACTGACATCTATGTGAACATGACTCAAAATGAGTCATCCACCAGTTCCACAAAACCTGCTGGGCTACCAAAGATCAATTGGACTGCGCCTGGCTACTTCATCTATTTTGGTACTTTCTCATTGGATCCAAGTAAACCCGAGTTATCACCACCGCCAGTTTCCCACAAAGAACAAATTTGTGATTTCTACCTTTGGCTGAAAAAGACTTACTTTGTTTTTCCCTAGATAAAGCTCAGGATTGTAATTGGTCCAATGTTCCTAGTCCTCTGAATAGGTGTAGTGACCTTCTTTTTTCTCTTTTTTTGCTCCTAAATGGATATTTCCTGCCAGAATGTTCTGTAGTCCAACATGTGAACTTGGTCCTGAAACCGCATGCATCATCACACCGTGAACAGAGACCAGTCCTTTGTGAACATTACAGCAGTTCCAGTTCCTGAAGTAATAGTTTGAGACAGAGTTTACTGTGATGTATATGGTCCAACTGAACTTTTAAAATACCAAATTTATTTAAAATTTCCCTCAGTGATATCAGCAGTTCTAGTGCTCTCTCTAATGATTGGGACTTTGAAACTGTAAATACTATGCTGTCTGATTTAGAACAATCTGCTGCATTTTCAAATGATGAATTGTATGATGATATATCTAAATTTAACACCATGTTTTGTTACCAGCACTATGGTCACAATTTTCTGCAGAAAGCAAGTATCCCACATACTGTTTTCATTTACCAACAATGGGAACATTACTAACCCTAGGCGTAGTATGCGTAGTCACACTATGCATAGGTACGCGAAGTTGCACATGCGCTTTGCGAGCTACGTGATCGAGCGTAGTTGCTTGTCCCGTCCGTTCGCGATGCATTTTTCGTGCTCGCGAATGCGTATTGTGTGTTCGGGAGTCTGTTTGTGTGCTAGGGGGATAGTATCTCACGAACTTACCCATGCGGTTGCATATGGGCGCGGCCATCTTGTTTTTCAATTGTCCCACCCATTTGCAATGCCTTATTTTCTGTTCCGGGTCGCGTATAGCGTGTTCGCGATGCGCATGTCATGTTTGGGAACGCGTTTACATGTTCGCGATGCTGCTTGCGTGCTTGCAGGGAAATATTGCACGACTTACCCATGCGGTCACGACGGGCGTGGCCATCTTGTTTTTTTACTCCATGCTATGGCTCTGGGGCCTGCTTTTCTATCCTCCCTCTATCTTTCCCATCCTTAGGTTTTTACACTGTTTTTCTTACCTTTTTTATTTTTTATCTATCCGTCTCTGTCCCTAAGTCTATATTTTGCATTGTATTTCTACGTTTACTGAGTTTTTTTCACTTTTCTACTGTTTTATATTACTTCCTTCTTTAAGCTCCTACTCCTACTCCTTCCCCTATCTTTATTTTTCCCTTCAAAATTTTCTTTTGTGCCTCCCGCTATCTCCAGAACCATGCCTAAGGGTAACGGCCGCACCGAGGGCAAGCCTCCTGCGCCCAAGAGCTGCCTGCCTTGCGGCAGACTGCGCCAACTAGGGGTGCAGGCCTGGGAGCTTTTTGGAGCGATGGAGGTGTTTTGTTTGTGCAGGGCCACCTCCCCTTGACCTTGACAGCAGGTGGCAGGCCTGTCTCCGGGTACCCGACCCAGGAGCATCACCACCGGTGGGCGAAGGTGCGCCGGGCTGAGTTTCACCAGTCTGGGGTCGAGCGCACCCATCACCAGCTGTCCCACCGATGGTCTGACATATTGGACCGGGAGCAGGACCTGCTGCACCTGCTAGGTGTCGAGGTCGTGGGGCTTGGTGAGTAGCTAATATACTATTAGTATAAGTATTGTGTATAATGTTTTTCCGAATAGTAAGAATACTGCTGCTTACATTGCAGGTAAATTACTTTTTAAAATCTTCTGTGATTGTAGGACACAGGTGCTCGGCGCTGCTGTTACTTGTTTGCAACTTTGCGCTCGCTTGGGCTGAATATGTAAGAGTTTACTTAGAGAACTTAAGTTAGGTAATGCTATAGCTAGAGAGACTCTAGTCCTTCCTTTGTCCTCCTGTCACTAAGAAGAGATAGTGGTGGATGGATTGATATAGGTTTAGTTAGTATTAGTTGGTAATTTTTTAGAGGTCTGCGTGACGCATACTCTCTGTCTCTGAGTGCTGCTTACCCCAGTCCTTAGTAGAACCTTTTGTAGTTTGTTTAGTGAGTGATAAGGCTTAGCAGTGTCACTAGCAGAACATCAGACACAACCAACAATTTGGTGTATGCACAAATTTATGCATATGTCCTACACCTATGCATTTTTGACGGCTAAAATTTAAATGCAGACTTATTGAACAATTGGCCAGTCTGGAATATGTGGGCTAGGTCAGGTGGTACATAGGCTTAGTTAGTATTCTGGGATCAGAATGGAACACTGGATTAGTGTTCATAAATAATAAGTAGACGGTCTGTGAATCTCACAATAATACTACTAGTCGATCTGATGAGATAGGTCAATTTTATTGCAATTGCTGTTTTCTAAAATGTTTTTTTAGTGCTTTTTTAAATATTGTATTTGTTTCACAGTACACCAATCGTTAATGTGTGTCTCTTTCGTTGTTATATCTTACATGATCAGCACCCAGGGGAAAGAAGACGTGGACACGGGCGGCGGGATACGATGGAGATAACTCTCATGGCCAGGAGCGCTCCTCTACCGAGGGTTCTGCTGCTGGCCCCAGTAAGTCCTCCAGTGGTTATATTAATAATTATATTTCCCTAACTTTTACTGCACCTTATTTTTTCAGAACTGTTATTTCTGTTTCCTAATTCTATTTTTTTCCAAATCTTCTTCGATCTCGACTGTTTCTAAATTCTTGTTGTTATCCCTGCCTCCAACTGCCTCTGCTATGAGCCTATGCTATGACTCTCTGTACTACTACTATTACTCTGTCTGTAGCTAAGCTTGCCCATTTGGCCACTCTTTATTTAAAAGGTTTTAAATAAAACTCAGATTCACCGATAGCTCTAGCCACGGAGTCCAGTCCTTTGTGTTGTCATCTTCTGGTCTTAATCTTTCTTGAGGCTTTTCGACAATTCCCACCAACAAAATGCCCAAGCAGATATTTGACTATTTTTGATAGGATATACTAATACTGTTGTGGGGATTCTGCACAGCCACATACATAACTATGCACAAGAAAATAGGATGTTGGTGATGGGAGGTTGGACCTTCCTCGCACCTCAGTCAGAACACCCAATCCCCTGACCGACTAGCTATACTCTCTCATTAGGTCCCCGACCCCCCCAAGATACCCAATGATTAGAGAACCCAGAACATAATAACACCCTTTCACTCACTCACTCGTGTAAGTCCACCACACCAAATACCACAGAGTCTTTGTGTAAGTTGCAGCTCAAAAGGTATATTTTAAAATAACAAGCTCTGTACTTTGTTCTGCAATTCAAATCATTATACTATACGAGCCAGCTAAAAAAGCAAACTGCATAAGATTAAAACAATAAACATTGTTACAAGTCCACCGAAGAGTCAAACGATCTCTGTGCGAATTCTGGGGGACCCCTCACCTTAGAACGTAGAAGTACTGGTTACCTCATAAGCTCCTGAAAAGATCTTGTTCGTTCGTAGAAGGGAATCTTTCGCCTGTTATGATAAAAATGGTGCGCGTTAGATAGTATAATGCAAGCATTTCTCAGTCATGCCAAAAAGTGTAGCATGTTATGGTATTGGCTAAGCAATACGGACTGACCAGAAAGTGGCTTTTTTTCAACCTCTTGTACGCAGCGCTCAGACAGTAGCTGTATGAGCTCATGTGGGCTCAAAGGCGTCTTACACAACAAGCTGCGAGGTAACGTGCGCGAAAGACATGAAGCTAAAATGGTGCATGGCTCTGGATAACTTTGCAAAGAGTAGAGTAGACCAGAATGACCCTAGGGACCATAATAACACTACTAGTGTCTACTCTACTCCAGTACCCGATTTGGACTAGTGAAGTATGTTGTATATGTATGTATTAACTTTTTTCCAATCTTGCTAATGAAAAAGAATGAATAGGGGGAGGTGTATATGGCATCTAAAATGTGTAATGTTTATTCTAGGCATACTACCAACCACAACCAGTGCTGGGGCCAGCGGCGATGCAGCCATTCCAGAGGGAGCAGGAGATGAGGCAGCGGAACCTGCAGGTGCTAGTACAGGGGGTGAGCCAGCAGCAGCGGCGGGCGGTGGTAAGATATGTTCCTTACTTTTTGTGATTACACTAGCGGGAAGGGTGTACTGTACACTCACGGTACTGTTGAGACTTAGTAAGTATGAAGTTGCAGTGAACATTAGACAACGGTTGAAGAAGACACCCTTTCACTAGCAATGGCATGAGCAGCAATAGCATTAGCAGCGTGAGTTGAGTAACCAATGGCCTCTTCTATCTGACTCCAACTCAGCTGTGAAAGTAAAATGGAGAAGGCTAAAAGTCAGATCAGATCAGATGACCTTGATGGATGTGTTGAACAAAAAGGGAAAGAAGGAAGGAAGGAGGAAGGACGGGCGAGATGTAATATGACTGGCAGAGAAGGATACTTTGGAAGCATGCATAGGTGGCTGATAGGAATCAGATGCATGGGTTGTTGAAGGATGGGTGCAAGGTCAAAGAAAAGATGCCTGCATGGGTGCCCACACCGTATGGGTGGATAGGATAGCTCGAATCGTCAGCGGTGTTTGAGTCAAACTCAAAGCCAAGGCAAGCAAGGACGCATGGGTGGTTGTTGGTGAAACAAACTAAGGTTTGTTGAGAGATTAAGAAGAATGTTAGACGTTTACTTTGAATGGATGGATGCCTGGATGTATTCATCATAGATAGCATAGGTGGCAACTGTCACTGTATGCAGACCAGAGTCTTTGAAGAGAATGTAAGAGAAACAGTGCCAAAGTAGCAAAGCAGAGGGGAATATAAGTTTTATTTTCAGAATACTCCCTTGAGTAACAGTAGTTTGGAAGCACATCATATATATATATATATATATATATATATATATATATATATATATATATATATATATATATATATATATATACATAGTGTATTATGTAGTTATCAGCACCTTCCTCCGACTTAGAGGACCACTCCCTACCTATGTTAATTTTACTGTAAGCCAGCCTGCTATGGGGGGGATGCCTATCTGTTGGTTACCCAATCAATCAAAATAAAGTACCTTATGTCATCCCATATATAAGCAATGGTCATTGGATCAGATAAATAATCTGCCTTTGAGTAGTAGTCTGGGCAGGGTTCAAGTGAAATTGAGCAATTGCCCTTGATGTAACAGACAGACTATGTCCAGTGCCACCCGTAATAGAAAATTATGAGCTTCCCCACCTGCAGACAGTAGTAAATAGAACTAACGTGAGTCTGCGTCATGAGTCAGATTCGAGTATGTTTGTCTTGGGCCCAAGCTGACTGAGCTGGCATGCCGGCTACCACAAGGTTATGTAATTTCGCTAAATTAAAGAGGAAATGAAGACTGTGGTACTGAGCAACAGTGCTAGTATAATGCCTGAAACTCCCACAAATGTTAGAGGCTGAGGAAGTGGGAGGACAGATACATGCCACAAATGTTATGTACCGTGCTTGCTAGTGCTACAGCTACTATGCCACTATGTGTTGAATTAATTTCGTGTTACTGTTTTGCTAAGAGTTTTGGTAAAATATAATTTTTTTCTTTCTTGATATAGCTCCTCAAAAGCCAACGAGAAAGGAGTTGGCTGTCATGGCCCGGCGCCAGAAGCTGGAGGCCATCTGCGCAGAATACTGTTGGCCGGTGGCTCTGGCGGAGGAGGAGGAAGAGGTGGCAGCAGCTGCAGCCTCCTCCAATGCCCCGGGCCCCAGCCAGGCCCCTCCAGTTGTTTGGCGCCGCGGTCAGGCAGCCACCCATCGCTGCCCACCTACAACATCCAGCACTACTGCTGCCCCCTGTGGATGTAACTGCAGTGCATATGCGCGCTGCATGCTTCTCCGGAACGCGCAGCTGGAGGAGGAGGTAGAGGAGTTGAAGAAAAAGTTCAAGGCCATGGAGAAGGACATTAGAAGACTATCCCGCCGCTAAAGACCCTGTTAAAATGCCCCTTTTTATAGTTTCTTTTGGTGGGTGGGAATCGGGTGTTGGGGTTTTTCACAATTGGACATTGGATTTTTGGGACTTTTAAGTTTTAGACATTGGTTGGGGTTAGGGAGAGGGGTGGGTTAGGTGTTGTGGGATTTTTTAACATAGGTTATTTTTGTTAGGGGATAAAATTATATATATTTATACTTTATATACAATGTGGTCAATGTTTTGTGGGTGGGGTTACTGTTTTACGTCACACTGTTTCCTTGCTGCTGCAGGGCCACAGCCAGTGTTTGATTTAAATAATTGGCTGCATTTGTAAGACACAAGCAGATAGATGCGGTACCCCTCACTAAGTGACTTGTCCTACTAGTACGGTCAGTCTCTCCTCCTAGTCCATTATTATACCTCCCCCAAACATCTTCTCTTTTCTTACCTGTGATTGATGTATAAGTTAGGCACAGAGATAGCTGCATGATGATGCAGGTTGGGTTTCCGAAGATAATGCAGAATCAGATGCCATGGTTGTGGTGGTAGTAGTAGTAGACACTGGCAGTAGTATTTACAAAAAAAGAAAAAGAGTCAGTCAGTCGCCTGAGAGAGACTCTGGGAGGAGTTGTAGAGCGAAGTAAATAAAACATAATGGGTGAGGGGATAGCCTAGTACAACAAGTTACAAAATCGTTGTTTTCTAGTCACTCATCTAGGACTACACTAGACACAAGCGTAACCTTTAGTGCTGTGTGTAATAGCAGGAAGGATGACAATCGATGCCAGCAATTAATGATGATTGATTAGGTTCCTTTGTTAAAAAAGTTAACTCACAAAATTATCATAAATGGGCAAGCAGAAGACGATCCTTCCCCTGCCTTGAAATTGAATTAGTGTTGCTTTCGCCAAGTCCGCCCCAGCAAGCGTGCAATCAATTATTGGTGCACATATAATGTAGTCACACCTCAATAAATCACACAGCCCGGGGGAAGAGGGTTAGGGTTTGATGAATGGTTGGGAAGGGGAGTTTTGGGAAAGGTTTGACAAAGAAAAACAGTACGCATAGACAAACAACAAAAGAAAGCACAATCTTTGCAGACTACCATATCCATAAATGTGTTAAGGGTGAAAAAGGAAATGCATGCATGATGATGATAACTTGATGGTTAATGATAAGTAAAACTTACTACCTACTACTACTAGACAATTAGACAGTGCAGGTCATCAGAATATTAATATTAGGCACTTTGACTTGTCTGTCTGCCCTAATAGAGAGAGACAGAGATTACATACAGTTTGTGTTCTGTTCTGTTGTACCGGGCTTACTTTTAAAGATAGCAAAGAAAATTTAAAAATAGCTGTAGGGATGAATTATTACTTATAAGCAGAGAGCAAAAATAATTAATAATAACAACAAAACACGGTATTAATGATTGAAGACAAAAAATGAATCAAATTGTTTGAAAGATGAAGAAAGTTGATACTGTTATTGTGTTATCCTGGTCAAATGGGGAGTTGCATCTCGGCATTCCTCTTGGTCCTCCCTTCCATGGATGCTCCGTCCATCAATTTTGGGTGACGCCACTGCCTGCCTGGCATATGTAGATTCATTGGGAAGGTAAGTGTGCATTGTTTTTCCAAGTATAACACAGGGTAAAATCCGGCCTGTAAGTGTAAATGGAAAAACAAATGCGATATTGAAAAATCAATGAATAAAATAAATGCATCATACGGTAGAGTGCAACAAGACAGAGAAGAGAACACTTTTAGACTGAGGCGGCATGGATATATACATCATGTCTGTCTTCTCTGTTTACAGCATTTTTTAAGCTACACTAACAGGACAGAGCATGCCCACGGCACCGGGTCGTAACCAAACCTCCATTTAGCTGTAATTTAGACAAAGCCCGACAAATCACATATAGAGCAACCTAGCATTTCCAAAATTAAGTGAATAAATCAATGCACCGCTGTCAGTCATACCACTGCACTCAACTCCACCACTATACAGACAAGTAGGTCTGCTGTGGTTCTTGTTGACTTGTGTTTACCTTCTATGGCACTTCATGAAACGCAGTTATTCCATCAATCATCTCCGATCCTAAGTACTGAATGACTGCGAAGAGTATATGTGGTCATCATGATCATGGTGTCCAACTCAGTCTGTAGTGTACCGAGTGAGTCCAGAGTCCATGTTCAAATATCCAATGGAAAGCCCTGCAGTAGAAGCACAATTTGTATTAAACAACAAGTCTTTTTATAGCCCCATTAACCAGAAACAGTTACAGGAGAACACATTATATACAGCAAAGCATTTTCCAAAGTAAGTAACTAAATCAACTCACGGCTGTCAGTCATACCTCCACTAGTACACTCGCGACTACTCAACTCCACCACTACACAGACACATAGGTCTGCTGTGGTTGTTGGCTTATTTACCTTTTATACCACTTGAATTGAAATGCCCAGAGTTATTCCACCAATCATTTCCGATCCAACTGATTGACTGCGAAGATAGTATGGTCATCATCATGGCGTTGTACGTGTTGGCCAACTCCAACTCAGTCTATAGTGTTCCATATTATAAATTGCAACGGATATTAGTAGTAGGAGTACAATTTGGTAATTAAACAACAAGAAGGGAAACGTTGACTGTCACTTGAGTCACTTTTGGTTGGTAGATTAATTACTAGTACAGTTTGACTTCATGCACAACGTCATCAACATCAACAAAAAAAACAGCAATCACTCCGAGTCTGCATACAACGCATGCATTGCCAACATTAGCACATTACCTGTCTTGCTCTTCTCTTTTGCTGTCAGATGCCTAGTTCTTTCTGACAGGTGTGTGTTTTTTTACCGAGCCTGTGGCCTCATTATTACTCCTCATTCATTGAGTGTTAGTTGCTGTTTCGGTTTTCTTACTCATCTGTGGCACTTCTTTTTTGCAGTTGAAGTTGGTTCACATCATCATGGTCAGTGCTGTGAGATGGGCCGCGGCCTGGGTAGCGGTCATTGTTCAACTGAATTGAGTTTGCAGAAATGTGACATGTCAGCAAGTTTCTTCTAAGAGTCTCTTGTCTTTCTCTGCCAAGTACCTTCTGTTCTGACATTGATGAGCTTTTATGCCTGCCGAGGCGGTAGCCTATTTCTGACAGGGACGAGTTTCGGCTCGGAAACAAAAGGAGGATACCTATAGTCACGTTTCACTTTTCTGGAGGGACTGTTAGAGGCAAAAGAAATTCCTGTACTATTCTCCGTCCAATGTCTGGCTTGAGGGAAATGTATTTAGGGCAAGTCAGGCAGATGGAGCAGGACTCTGAGGAGTGGGCAGTAAAATGCACAGAGGTGCAACTCCAGTAGGGAAATAAAAAGAGAAGACGGTGGTGATGGATTCATTTGTTGTGATTTAATTTGAAGCAGAACAAGACAGATACACACACAAATAAAGGAAGGTAGAAAGTAACAATTTGAAAGCCTAGTTGTCAGGGAAGAGGAGCTCGTCCTCAAACTCTGGTGGTTCGGACAGAAGTAGGTCATGTAACCCACTACTTATGTCATCAAAGTCACTCTCCTCTTCCTGCTGTGATTCATCTATTTTGTAGTCCGGTGGTATAAAGTGCTGATTCATTTTGATCATGGTTAACCTTTCCATGCTTTTGGGAGAGAGACTGGTCCTTTTCACCATTACAATGGCACCAGCAGTACTGAAATCACGCTCAGAAAATACACTTGCGACAGGGAAAGCCAGATACGTTATCGCCAGCCTGCTGAGCACTGTCCATTGGCTTCTTTTCCCACACCAATACACCAATAGATTTCCATCCATGAAGACCTCTGTTGGGTCATTCAGATACGCCTGGACCATCCGCTTAATGCTCAGGGGTGTTCCGATGTGCTCGGCCTCTTTTGCCTTTGCATCAGCTCTGGGCTTACCATACCCCTGTCGTAGAAACCAATCAGTTGCCGATTGCAGTGTGGATGATCCTGTTCTTGCTGTTGATGTTATTGGTAGTGTTGGTGTCGGTGACTGCTGGGAGACAAACCCACTGCCCTCAGGCTCTGAAGTAGAACTTGACTCTGGAATCTGCCCTGGAGTACTTATTCTGGGCTGGGGCGGGGGGCCTCTAATTACCAGCCGTTCATTTTCAAAGTCAATGGCTTGCTCAGCTATCAAAGTTTTGTACTTGGCAACATCCACTTCTGAAAAAGGAATTACTGCCTTGCTGTTCAGAAATGCTTTGTACCGTGGATCCAAAATTGTGGCAGTAATGTAATGTTGATGTGACACATTGTTATTTTGAATACTTGTATTTTCAGATAATTGAACGGCTGAGGAGACCGCCAAATAATATGCCTCTTGTTTGTCATCCACACCTGCGTACGTTTCAGACATCTCCTTGAGCTGTTGCTCTAGCATGTGCAAGAATGGGATAGCTTGACCCATAGTACAGTCCTCCCTGCTGACTTCACGTGTGAAGACCTCAAAAGAAAGTAGCATCTCTGTCAGGCATTTAACAAGGTCCCATTTATCCATCTCAACGGTCATGCCTCTCACAGTAGGATCCCCTAATTTTCGCATGACATAATAATTGAGTGGTATGTACTGCTCAAACAGATGATCAAGCATGTAATAAGTTGAATTCCAACGTGTTGGCACTTCCTGGATGAGTGCTTTGACTGGCATTTTATGCTCACGTTGAATGACCCTCAGCTGCTTCCGGGCTTTAAAAGAATGGTTGAAATGTGTGCATATTCTTCTGCAGGTGACCAGTAAGTTGCTGACTTTGTATTCATTTTTCAGAAAGTCTTGAACAACAATGTTAATGCAGTGTGCCAAACGCGGGACCCTGAAATAGCCACCATCTTTCATTGCCGTAACTACATTACTGCAATTGTCCGTGGCAACAAAACCAATGTTCAGCCCTCTTGGGCGCAGCCACTCAAAGACCTTGCTGTTAAACTCATCCAAAATGTTTGCTGCAGTATGAGATTTGTCCATGGCAAACATGGCTACAGTTGAATGTTTGCGAGTGGCATCAAAAATCTCAGCAGCGTCAACACCAGCAGATATCTGTTCTTTAACCCCCATCAAAGAGATCCAGTGTACAGTTATGCTTCAAGGCATTTCCAAGCAATTCCAGCACATCGTGATGTAGTGCTGGAACAGCAACTCTGGCAAAATAGTAGCGGCTGGGAACCTGCCATTTTGGGCAGATGGCTGTCACAAATTCCAGAAAACCCATCCCTTCAAAAAAGAAAAAGGGAGAAGGTCCAGTGTTAACATTTTAGCCAGCTGCACATTGTACAAACGTGCTATTGGGTAGTTGCGTTCGTACTGCCCCTCCACCGGCCTAAACATGCTGATAATGGTGGGCTGCATGGTTTTCCTTCCTCTTAGGCTCAACGACGCACTTTTTTTCATTGCGGTACTCATTGCTGTCTCAGGCTGACTCTTACTGTTGTTCCACTGAAATGTTGCTGAAGATGTGGTCAACGATAACACTGCACTGCTGGGGACAGAGCTACTTTGTGTAGTACTACCAGAGAGAATGTCTCCCTGTCCTTCCTCTCCCACCATGATCGGATCTTCTTCTTCTACTCGTTTAGCACCACCAACACCAATGGTTGCAGTTTTTATGCCGCGAAGGTGGTCCTCCCAGTTGATCAAGTGGTGTTTTTTCAGATGGGTTACCATAGTTTGTACCAAGCTTACCCCGACTAACAGAGGTATTACAAATGGAGCATAAAGCAATGTTCTCCTCCTTTTCACTAACCGTAAAGAAGTCCCAAACTGGGGAGCTTATTTTTAGCTCTTGCTGGAGGTGCCACTTCCAATGCCGGATGAACTGGAGGGTGTGCGTTGAATTTGACTCAGTGCTGTACCACTACATACTTCTACTGAGGTGGTGGTTGTGCTGGATGTAGGTCGCTGACGGGCCTTTGCTAATGCAAATATGGAAGCTGTAGGTCGTGTTGGTGTTACCTGTGTTGGAGGTATGCGTACTACATCCCTCACAGCAATTTTGGATAGGGTAATAATGTTGGTCTCCATCTCCTCGGAGCCGGGAGTCATGTTCGTGATGACTGGCTCATCATCATCATCATCCTGCTGTTCTACATCAACCTCCGTAAGTGTAAGGCTTTCTAGAACCTTCCTTTTCCCTAGCCTGGTCTTGGGACGTGTCTCCCTCTCAAACGCAGTTTGTTGCTTCCAAGTGGCATCTAGATCATCTGAAGGGGGGCTAGGAGAAGACCTTGGACTAACCCTCCTTTTCCTTGGTGGGGATTTGGAAGACAATGGAACCTCTGAATGAGTGGCTTCCTCTTCTTCCTCTGCATGAGGCTCAATTTCCTGAGCTGCCCCTACTTCGGGAGGAACAACAACTACTATTGCAGGCAGTGGTTGAGGCTGTTGTTGTTGAGCACTTATCTTCTGTGTTTCCTCCTGCGTTGATTGGGTACTACTTTGAAATAGCGATAAGTTTAGCTCAGGCTCAGCATCACTGCTTTCCACCATTAGTCAGGCTACCTCTTCCACAAACATGTGCTTGGGCCTGGGTTGGTGGGTTGGTGCCACTGATGCGGAGGTGTTGGCAACAAGGCCAGGGCTTTCCTGGTGTGCTGTACTGTGCACACTCAGGAAGAATAAGAATAGCAAAGAACAAAAACTAAAATGTAGTGGAGCCTGTGTTTGGCCTACATTTGTGCCTCACGTGGGATGCATGCAGCATCAGGGAGCTGCAGCCGGCAATGGGGATGAATTTGGAAGCAGACACGAGGAACAATGGAAAGACACGCAGGCCTATGTGGCAAAAACAGCACACTGCTAACAACCACCACAAAATGGCCCCCAGCCAAATGGTCAGGCCAGCCACAATAACAAGAAAGTGAAGACAAAGGACAGGACCAGGAAGTTAGAAACTCTGGGGAACTTCCTTCCTCTTCTAAAAAAAAATGTAAAAAAAAAGAAAAATGACTCCAAAAACTACAGCCAAATGACAACCTGAGGAGTTTTTTTTAGCAAAATGAACAAAATCATCGTTTTCGAGAAGGTTTCATGCCGCTCGCGAGATATTCTTTGCCAGATTGCAAATTATGCGGGTTTCAACATCGCGATCTTTACAATAAGTTGTTATAGCGTTCGCGAACACGCATATTAAGCGCGCAAAGAAGACAAAAAGTGTAGGTCTGCGTTGTCTTGCAGTGCGGAGTTGCCAAAACTGCGCGGGCTGAACACCTAGGGTTACCTACTGGCTGGAAAGGCCTATTTATTTAACACACACCAAAAAACTGAAATTCCACCCCAAAAAACACGTTTTGCAATTCAATCCAATGCCATAAATGGTGTTAAAATTCAACTGAGAACACAGAAACAGTTTTTAGGCACCCATGATGAGATGATTACCTCAAGGCCTACTGGCAGACTAGGCCACAAGCTTGGGACTGAAGCCTATGGCAAAAGCAAGCACACTGCCTAACTCCACGAAATGGCCGCCACCCACATGGCCAGGCCACCCACAGAAAGTAAAGACACTAGACAATGAATGCAGGCCTATGACATAAGCAGTGCACACAGCCTGGATGGCTCCACAAAATGGCCTCTAGCCACCCACAACAAAAAGAAAAGGAAGACAGACAATGCAATCCTATGGCAAAAGCACACTGCCTGCGTTCACAAAATGGCCGCCACCCACATGGCCAGGCCACAACAACAACAAGCATAAGTCAAGGGGAAAAAAGAAAAGACATGCAGTCCTATTTGGAAAAAGCAGCACACTACTAAACAACCAACACAAAATGGCCCCAAGCCGCATGGATGGTCAGTCACAACAGGCTATGTTAAACAATGAACTCAAGCAGGCCTATATGACCAGACAAAGAAGGCCTGCTAAACAACACAGCTTTATTACAAAAATGCAAAAACGAAAACCAACAGGGCTACGAAAGTTTGGAAAGTTACACAGCAAGCACAAACATACATCCAACAAAGATATTTATTTATTAACAACACACACACACACAAAGTGAAATACACCCCAACCACATTTAGCAATTCAATCAAATGCCATCCATGCCCTACATGATGTTTAAAATAACATTCAACAGACACCAAAGAAACATGCACCCATGGGTACCTCTGGGCCTACTGGCTGAAACATCAAAGAAAAACAACTAGGCCCCTACTAAAACTACATGACACCCACAACAACAAGAAATTTTAAAAACAATGAAAATTACAAAAATATATAGGTACAAGCCCCAACCAAACAAACACGTACACCAATTCCCAACTACACTTTTAAATCTCAATTCCAAAACTCCTCAAATCCAATGATATATGATGCAGCAAACAGACACAAAAAGTGATCCTTCCAGCTCCAAAATCTAAATGAAAAGTGAACAGCACATGGACAAAGCACTGGGAGGAGCCTGCTGGACAGAAACAGGAAGTTGGAGACTCAGGGGCACTTCCTTCCTCTTGAAAAAAAAAAGTAAAAAAAGAAAAAGGACTCCTTGCACAAAAAACTACAGCCAAATCACAATCTGAGGAGTTTTTTTTAGCAAAATGATCATTTTCAAGAAGGTTTTATGATGCTCGAGAGATATTCTTCGCCAGATTGTAGTTTCTGCATGTTCAGGATTCTAAGACTGCCGCCGGAAGTCAGCTCGGGCGTCCGAATGACGTGTTCGCGTTCGCACACTCTCGCGGGATCATGCGGCCATATTACAAATCTGGTGGCGAACGGATAGAAAATCGAGTCGGCGAACGCAGAATCACAGTAAGTCGTTACCGCGCATGGAAGAACCCATATTGACCGCGCAAAGAAGAAAAACAGCTAAGCTACGTTGCAGATTGCATAGTATTCGGTAGTTCACAAACATTAGCACAAAAGTTTGCTTATTTTTCTGGGTTTAACACTTCAGACCCGGCCTCATATTACTAGAGGCTTGCACCTACACCTGCAAAGAAAAATATGCTCACCAACACCAAGCTTATATACTTGCTTCCTTTATTTCCCAACAATCTTTACAGGATGTCAACTTTTGGAGGGACACTATATATACAAAATCTGTCAGGGATTAAAGATTGGCAAATTCAGGGAACAGAGGCCTTATTTAGAACATGTCTCATACCACTTCAGATTATCTTCCTGAACGACACATTGGAACAAATGTCTTTTCTTGGGTGAGCCAAGATCAAGGACTTGAACACACCTCGGATTCCCTCACTTACACACTTTGAAGGCTGGCAGACTTATAAATCACACACTAAGGCTAAATTGGATGCCATACCAGATAATGTTTCTTTCAATTTATCAGACCCCCAATTGGAAGGGATGGTTGGTTTGGCCTATCAACACATATAGGTGTCAGTCATGATTCATGGGTACCACCAAAGGGTTTAGAATCCATAGGCCTGACCACTGCTATGTACAAAGAAAATGCACAGGGGTGGTGCCATCTTACATTATTGGGAAGTTATGCCTGTGGCTACAGACCTCAACACTGTCCCAGGTGAAACATCACCTGTCCTTACTCTCAGATGATATGGATGTCAGGGATTTTTTGTAGGTCCCCAGAAGCCACGTCAAAAGCGCTTCTTGTATGCTATTTACAACAAGGTATGGAAAATCTCCCAGCAGGAGGCTCCTGAGAGATTGCTTGAGATTGATAGGGTTTTCATGTGTTAAATTAAATGCCTTTGTTGGATGTGTGTAGTTGTAACTTGCAAACATTTTTAGCCATGTGGATTTTCTATTTTGGCATTGTTGCATTAAAGATGTGTTGTTTAGTATGCCTCCTTTGTCTGGCCAGTGTGTGAGTGTGTTTCCATTGCAATAGTAGGCCAGCCATGCATGTGCCTTGGTTCCCCATGTGGCGGGGGCCATTTTGTACACTTCAACCTGCTTGTGTTTATTGTTTACCAGGACTCCTGCTTGTTGTTGTTGTGACCATGTAGCTGGTGGCCATTTTGTGAAGGCAGTCAGTATGCTTTTGCCATAGGCCTGCATGTCTTCCAGTTGTTCCACTTGGTTTAATGCTTCTTGTTGTGGCCTGGCCATGTGGCTGGTGGGCATTTTGTGAAGGCATCTAAAGAAAAGGGGCGACCTGGTGTCCCTCAGAACCTGGGTATAAAGTGTATCAAAAAAAGGGAGTTCTGTAGGGTATTCAAAGAGTTATTTCATATATATACAAAGTATCTTGAAACATGTATAACGCCCACGCCTCTGTATATGCATCTGAAGATTGTAATTAATCACGTAAAGGCCTTGAATTTATATCCACTTTGTATTTATATTAGAATTCATGGTGCGTTAGTGTGAGTCGCGCAGGGATTGGAAGAGCTGTTTAGTGACGTAGACGCTCCAGGATTGGTGCGTTAGTGTGAGTCGCGCTGCTATTGGTTGAAAATTCGTATTGTATATTTATAATACGGAAAGAGTAGAGAGTTTTGGTAAGCGCTAAAATGTATTACCAAGAGGAGAAAAAGAAAAAGACCTTCCTTGGAAAAGTTAAGAAGTGGTTTAGCAAGGATAAAGAGGTTAAGACGAGAGAGGGTGAGTTGCTACCTCCAGCGAAAACACCTGCATTCTTCATGGCTGCGAAATATGGATTACATACCTGTATATGGTTGCAGAATTGGGTTAGGTATACTAAAGAAGATGGTGTTCTAGCATTTCCAGAACATGGTTCATTTAATTTGGCCGTGTTGAGAAATTTACGGGAAAAGATGTTATGCTTAGACCCGAAGCCAAGACCTACACAGTTCGAGGCTTTAGTGGAATGGGAAGAGGAAGTTCATGACCGAGAAAAGCAAAGATCTGGAGGGTATTACAGGTACATGTTTGGGAGGAGACATGATCGTGAGACACATCATGATCGAATGAAAAGATGGCGAGATGCTAGTATGTCAGAGGGATTGTATCCTATGAGAACAGTTGAAGCCTCTGCTCCTTCAGAAGAAAGGGTTCCTGAGTCAGATATGAGAAGATATGGAGAGTATGAGGATGAGGTCTTAAATGACATGATTTACAAGAGACCACCTCCATATAGACCAGAACCAGATGAGAGTACACCAGTTGTTTCTCCGATAAGAGATACAGTTGAGAAGGAAAAAATGACACCTGAATCAAGGGGTAGTAGTTCTTTCAGAGGGAGAGAGAATCGAGGTAGTGAGGAAAATGCCAGACAATTAGCAAAGACGACAACAGAACTGACTGAGAAAATTAGGGAGTTAACGAAGAATCTGGAAGCTGTTACGGTGCCTGTAACTATAGGTCCGGTAATTCCTGTGTTTGATAAACAGAGGACAGGTGAAAATGGACTGGTAATTCCATATATTGCAAATGAATCGACAAATTCAATTGGTCCTTCAGGAGATTCAGATAAAAGAACAGGGAGAAGTGACCTGAGACAAACCAGACATGACACATGTAGTGAACTATTGGATGTTAGTGAACCTAGTTGTTCAGGGATGCCGATTTTAGAACCGCAGAAAAAAGTGGTTCCAGTGAGAAAAACTGCTGAAATAACAGTTGATGATTTGAATGATTGGATGAAGGCTCTTCAGAAAAAGGATAAGGATTCACAAGTTATTGATGTGGTTAAATTACGTATAGAATTAGAAGAGCTTGTGACAGGAACAGTTCCAACAGAAATCCTGAAGAGTCATCATGATGGTGAATTAATGTTTATGTGCAAGAGCATAACATGGAGAGCAAGAAATACACATGATAAACTAAGAGCAATAGCAAATGAGCAAGGAGTTGACATTGATAGAGTAAAGGCTTTGCAGAAAACGTACAGGATGGATTTCACGGAGAAAGACATAGAAAATTTGAATACTTCTGGTAGAACAGGACAGATTAAAGAAATGGTGGCATTATTGCGAAGATGGGGTGATGTAGAAAAGTGGAAGGATAGGTGGTATAAGAAAAGAGAGGAATCTGAAGATAGAACAACTTACTCAGCATTTCCAGTAAGAGAAAAAGAGAAAGCAGTGGAGCAGTTTCCCATGAGAGAAATACCTGGAGGAGGATATGTACATGTTCCATGGACCAGACAGGATATTTTATCATTTACGAATGATTTCCCTCGATTGAGAGAAAAGCCCGTCGAGTGGTATAGGCAGGTAGACAGGTTTGTGAAATTGTCAAAAGTGCTGTGGGTTGACCTGAATAGTCTGTTTGATATAATTGTTCCAGCAGACTTGTGGACTGAGTGTAAGATAGTTGTGAGTTGGCCTACTGAGGAATATCCAAGAGATCCAAGAACAGGGGCACCAGATCCAGAAGTAATGAGGAAGTATGATCAGGTGATGGTATACCTGAAGAGTAAAGTTCCTCCAAAAGAGACAGACTGGGTTAAAATAGATCGAACACAACAGGAAGCAAAAGAATCAGTTCATGCTTTTTACGAAAGGCTGATACTGGCTTTTAAACAATTCAGTGGAGATGAACACCTGGGTGACAAGGATTTGAGTCATTTTTTATACCGATTTGTATATGGTCTTAGACCTGAAATTGGTGAGAGAATTCGTGAACACACAGTAGATTGGCAGAGTAAGAAAGTAGATGAGATTCTGAGACATGCAAAATATTTCAGTGATGAAATTGAAGCAAAACAAAGATAGCTGAAAGAGAAAGCAATGTGGGCACAAGTGAAAGTTGCAGAAAGACAGGAAGCACAATTGGTGGAACAGGCAAATAATCCAGGAAATAATGCAGGGAATAGACCGAGATATGCAGGAAAAGGAAAGGGAAGTCTTGAGGAAGCTAAAAAGAAGTTCCCGTGTCACAACTGTGGCCAACTGGGACATTGGAGATCGGAATGTCCTAATCCACCATTAAATGAGGGTAAATCCTTAAATCAACAGGTGCAGAATGATGGGAATAACCAGCAGCAACAACAGCAGAAAGTTGTGAGACAGCAGAGTCAAGAGCCAAAACCGCCCTTACCGCAGAATAGAGGGGTACAAAAGTACAATCAGGACTCGGGATTCTTCAATGATGAGCAGGTAAACAAACCAAGACGTTCTAACAAGGTACAACAGTACTTGTTAAAGAGTGAAGGGAGTGAGTCTGAGGGTGATTATTGACGGTGCCGAGGAGAGGAGGAAGAGTGCATACTTGGTGCAACTCTAGAAATAGACCAGGCAGGACCATTTGTGGATGGGAAAATAAATGAGGAGAGTGTTACTTTTTTGGTAGACACAGGTGCGACAAGATCAACTGTCAGGTCAACAGATGTGAGAAATCTTCCTCTCTCGGATGAAGCAATCCAAGTAGTTGGTGTAGCCAATACGCAAATCAGAACACGTCTTACTGAACCAGTAAGAGTACAGATAGGGAAATTTTCAGACATGCACAGATTTATTGTCTGTGACACGAGTCCAGTGAACCTGTTAGGTAGGGACTTATTGTGTAAGATGAATTGCACAATTTTCTGTACACCAGATGGAATAGCTTTTGAGACACCAGATGATGATGTTTTGTACCGAATGACTCTAGAAAATAGAGAAAGTGAGTTGATTGGTGCATTTCCAGTGTTTAATCTGGAAGATTTGCCTCAAGTGCTGAGAGACACAGTGAAAAGAGTAGTTTGGGATTTTACAGGAGAGGATGTGGGATTGATGAATAATGTAGATCCAGTGAAAATTGCAGTGAAAGAGGGAATTACATATCCTAACATTCCTCAGTACAAGATGACACCAGAAATAATTGAAGGGATAACTCCTATAATTGAGAAAATGATTCAGCAAGGAGTCCTAAGAGAACTACTGAGTAGTCCGTGTAATTCACCGATTATGGGACTGAAAAAGCCCAATGGCAAGTTCAGGATCGTGCAAGACCTGAGAAAAGTTAATCAAATTGTGGTGGCATGTTGTCCGATTGTGCCAAATCCATCAGTGATTCTGTATCAAATTCCACATGATGCTGAGTGGTATACAGTGATTGATTTGTGTCATGCGTTCTTTTCAATTCCATTGCATCATGACAGCCAGCCGATTTTTGCATTTAGGTTTGGCCAGCGTATTTTAGCATGGTGTCGTATCCCACAGGGGTATACGGAGAGTCCTTCGATATTCAATCAGTTATTGAAAAAATCGTTGGAAAGTCTGATCATGCCTGAGAGCTCAGTGCTAGTACAATATATTGATGACCTACTTGTGGCATCAAAGACACGTGAGGCTTGTGAAGTGGATACCATAGCTTTACTGAATCATCTGGCAGATGGAGGATTAAAGGTATCTCCAGCTAAATTGCAATTTTGCAAGAAAGAAGTGCATTATCTTGGACATAATATTGAGAAAGGTCTGAGAAAAGTGACTACTGACAGGATCAGAATAATCAGAGAAATGAAAGCTCCAAAAACCCAGAGAGAAGTGAGAATGTTCCTGGGTATGGTGGGATATTGTCGTCAGTGGATAATTAATTTTTCCCTGATAGCAAAGCCATTGATTAAATTGACAAAAAGTGAAATGACAGATCCGTTGGATCTGGATGCAGAACAATTGGCAGCATTTGAAGAGCTCAAAACTAAAATGTGTGAGGCTCCAGCTTTGGGTATGCCTGACTACGAAAAAGAGTTCGAATTGTACTGCAGTGAGAGAGATGGATGTGCACTTTCAGTGTTAATCCAGAAACATGGGCAATTGAGAAGGCCTATTGCATACTTCTCATCGACACTTGACCCTGTAGCTGTGGGTTTACCAGGTTGTCTAAAATCTGTGGCTGCGACATGCAGAAGCCTGGAACAAAGTGAGGGAATCATAATGGGGTATCCTGTAAGGGTATTCGTACCTCACAATGTGGCAATTCTTTTGACAAGAAGCAGAACTCAGCATATGTCACATAGTCGGCTGACTAAGTATGAAAAAGTGATTCTGGGAGCATCAAATGTGACTCTTGAGAGATGTGTGAATGTGAATCCAGCAACACTCTTGCCGGATATTGAAAATGTGGGTATAAAGATGGAAGATGATCATGATTGTTTGGATGTGCTTGAGTACTGTACAAAACCGAGACCAGACATAAGGGATCTTCCCTTACCTGAGAATGATCATGTGTTGTTTGTGGATGGATCATGCCTGAGAAATGATAATGGTGTGCTATGTGCAGCATATGCAGTGTGCAAAGTTTCAGAGGTCATGGAAGCATCACCATTGAAAGGAGTGAAATCTGCGCAAGTTGCTGAATTGGTGGCATTGACAAAAGCTTGTGAGATTGGGAAAGATTTGAGAACAACTGTGTTGACTGATAGTCAGTATGGATTTGGAGTGGTGCATGATTTTGGCCAACTGTGGCTACAAAGAGGTTTCTTGACATCGGGTGGAACTCCGATAAAGAATGCTGAATTGATTGGAAAATTGCTTGAGGCGATACAGCTGCCTAAGGAGTTAGCGGTTGTAAAATGTGCTGCACATGGTTCAGGGGATTATTTCATTACTGTTGGTAACAGGTACGCCAACGATGTAGCACAGTATTGTGCTAAAACAAATCAATCGATTAACAGGGATAGAATGGAGGAAATGTCTTTTCTTTCTGTGATGATTACTAATGTCCTAGAAACGTGGGATGAAGTAAAGCAGTTACAAGATGAGGCAGGAGAAGAAGAGAAACAAGATTGGGTTAAGGCAGGATGTGCTCCAAGAGAAACAGACCATGTTTGGGTCTACAGAGATGGCAGACCAGTAATGCCAAACTCAATTTTGTCGTCAATGGCAAGGATGTATCATGGCCAGGGACATCTGGGGAGGGACGCGATGGTAAGGTCCTTTAAACAAACCTGGTACAATGCAAAGTTTAGGACAATTGCGGAGAGCATCTGTCAAAGGTGTTTGATTTGTCAGCAATTTAACACTGGGAAAAAGACAGTGGTGAGTCTAGGGACTATTGGCAGAGAAGGAGGTCCTTTTACAAGAATGCAAATTGATTTCATTGAAATGCCTCAAGTGAACAGACTGAGGTATGTTCTAGTGGTAGTCTGTTTGTTTTCAAGGTGGGTGGAAGCTTACCCGACTAGAAGAAATGATGGATTGACAGTGGCAAAATTACTGTTGAGAGAGTTGATTCCTAGGTACGGGTTTCCAGTTACAGTTGAGTCTGACAGAGGTAGACATTTCCAAAATGAACTCATTGGTTTGATTTGTGAAGCATTGAAAATACAGCAGAAGTTACATTGTGCATACCGACCAGAGGCTTCTGGTGTGGTTGAGCAGATCAATGGCACAATCAAAAACAGAATTGGAAAGATGTGTTTAGCCACTGGCATGAAATGGCCAGATGTGTTACCTCTAGTTCTGATGACTATGAGATCTACTCCAGATAGAACTACAGGTTTGAGCCCGCATGAGATAATTATGGGACGTGCAATGCGCCGTGCATTCGTGCCTGTAAATAAATTGGTGGCAATAACTGATGACATGATTTTGGATTACTGTAAAGGCCTGGCTGACGCAGTTCATTCTGTGTTTCACCAGGTTGGAGAAGAAGCTACCACACTTGAGAAGAAGCAAGCCCATGATCTGAGTCCAGGAGACTGGGTGAGGATTAAGGTGCACAGAAGAAGAAATTGCTTGATTCCAAGGTGGGGAAGGCCGAGACAAGTTATTCTGACTACAACGACTGCAGTAAAGTGTGCTGGAGTGAGGCACTGGGTACATGCAAGTCATACTCTGAGAGTTCCAAGCCCGAGAGAGGGAACTGGTGAAGAGTATTTTGAAGAGTCAGATTCCAGTGATGGTGAAGATCCTGAAGATACGGAATCAGTGAGAAAAAAGCAGAGAGAGCTTCAAGAGAATCACTGCGAGTATCAAAGAGAATATCGGATTCTGTAAAAGAGCCTGAAGTTTCAAGTAGCAGTGGAGGAAAAAGAAAAGAAAAGAAAAATCACACAGAGACTACTCTTGAATCAGAAGAGGAGGAGATTGAAGAACCACTTGAGATTATTCTTGAAGAAACAGGGTCAGAAGAAGATAGAGAGGGACAGATTGCGGAAGACCCCCGAGGAGGTGTAGGGAACATTGATGAGGAGCTAGGTGAAGGGACAAGTAGACAGCAAGAAGATTGCGTGTCGGAGACCCGAGGAGGGACAGAAGTAGGGAAGTCTCAAATAGTGGTGAAAGAATCTGTGGAAGAAAAGAAAACTGCTAAGAAACGAAAGCAAAAGGCAATTGAAACAGAATCGGATGATGAAAATGAACAGACAGAGGGACGAGTTCTGAGAAAGAGAACTTCGATTGGAGAAAAGAGTGTTAAAGAAGTGAAACCGAAAAAGGTTGTGAAAGGAGATCGTTGGCCTAACAACAGAGTTAAAAGACTGAGATACAGGATAATAAGAGCGAATTCATCAAAAGCTGAACAAGTGAATGAAGTATCAAGTCAAACTTCGAGACCTGAAGAAGAAGAATCAAAGAGATCAAAAGAACCAGTAGAAATAAAAAGAGTTAAAAGACCCAACCAAAAGTACAGATCACCGGAATGGTCTTATGTGACACTGTCTGAAGAAGGAAAAGAAGAAACACTGACTCGAGATAATCCGGAAGTGGTCTTGAGAAAAGTGGTTGAGGAAGATACTGGTGAAATCCTGAAAGTACTCCTGACTGACATTGGAGAAGAGTCAGATACTGAGGATTTGAATGTTGGAGATCTGATACAATTTGATGTTGAAGAAATTGGAGTGAAAAATGATGAGTATCCAAACTGAGTAAAAGAAGGATTCACTAGGACTGAGTGAACGGAAAGATCATTTGAAGAAGCTGAAGAGTTTGGAACAAACGTTGAAGATTTTGAAGAGTTCTAATTTCAGTAGTGGAGTAGTAGAGGTTAAAACAGAAAATGGCTAACATAGAGAATAATCAAAATAGATGTGCCTTCTTTAAAAAGTGGTGTAAGATGTGCTGCTGCTGTACTGGATTATTAATGCTTCTATGGGGTGTTTTAGTTTTATTAGTTACTTTTAAGGTTGAATTTGGGATGGACACAGAAAACATGACTAATATAGAGAAGAATTCACAAAAAGTAGTTCCAATTAGAAGTAGTAGTTACATACACAAAGATAGGTCAATTAATAATTTTTCTAGTAATGTTTTTTCTAAGTTGTTATATGAATATGTGAAGACAATGGAAGTGAGGGATTGCTATGTCTGCATGCAGTTACCTGCATCTGTTTCAGAGGGTGTTACTTATCACCATTTACCAGCTACATATGGTATTTCTTGTAGTATTTTAAGTAGTGTTTTTTATTTGTTAGGGAAAATAGATTATAAAATGTCTAACAGAGATAGTATTTTTGGGCACTTGCCAATGAATAAAGAGCTGAATCCAGCTAAAGAAGCTAACACTTTTGGTGAGATTTTTATTGAAGAAAAAGGACTAACATTAGATTACATTTTTAAGAATAATTTAACTTGCAGTCTGAAAGAAGAGGAGAAAGCTTTCCTGGATATGGTAGAGGAAAGGAGAGTGAACATGCATGAGAAAGCGGGAAAATATGAACTGAGTGAGACAATTTGGGACATTGAAATGGGAAAAGAGTTGAGAAATGGGGCTAGTCCAACTTTGGCTCTAGATGCACCGCAGAAGGGTAAACTATGCATTACCAGAAGGAAATCCCAATATGATACATATTTCGTGGGGACTAGTGAGTGCCATGATACATACTTCGTTGCGACAGGTTGGGGTTTCAGAGGTGGAGAAGATACAATTTTTCCAGGAGTGTACTATGTGTGTGGGAACAAGGCTTATTACAAGTTGCCTGACCATTGGTATGGCACGTGTTATGTGGGCCTGGTTTTTCCTAAGATTTTCCATACAGATAAAATAAGAGATGTAGAAGATATTAACTTATTAACACGTTTTAAGAGAGAAACTTGGTCTGAAATTGTGGGTGATATTTTTGGGGTTTTGATTCCAGCAGTGGGAATTTCTTTAAATGCTTATGGAATTCGGAAACTGTCCACAGTGGTTGATCGCTTATCGACGAATACCGCAGGAGGGTTTCTTTTGGTGAATACGGAATTAAGTGCCGTACGTGCCATGTCAATGCAAAATCGACTTGCCCTTGACATTCTTTTGGCCAAGGAGGGTGGAGTCTATGAAATTTTGAAAGTTCAACATTGTTGCACTTACATTCCTGACGAAAGTAAAGACCTGAAGGTCTACATCAAAAATATTACTGATTTGCATGAAGAATTAGTACCACTTGAAACTGGGAGTTTATGGACTAAAATAGCTAATAAGATGATAGCTGTTAAGGATTTTATTGCAAAAATAGGTAGTACTATTATAGGTAGAATATTGTTTCCTTTGTCTTGTATAATTGTTGCTTTATTGATACTAAGATTAGTGTGTGTGTGTTGTAAAAACAGGAGAGGGAAAGAGAAATTGAAAAATGAAAAGAAAGATAAGAATTCGAAGATTTCGAAAAGAGAACCAGAAGAAATTGAATTAGAAGAATTGAGGGAGAGTGTTTATTTAGAGACAAAGAGAGATGATGAAAGAGTGACTGGTGTGTAATTTGTGTAGGGGGAAAAGACATTTCTGATTTCTCCTAAAATGGGACTAAATTTTCACTAATTTTTTTTTTGGGTTTATTTGGTGATAAAATCACCAAAGGGGGGATTGCTGGAGCAGAGTTTTCTTTTAGAAAATTCTGGGGCTTTTGAAGCTCTGGCATGTCTATGCGTTTTATTAATTTATTAATAATTAACAATTAATTATTTGTCCTTGTGCAAGTATGTTTTATTAATCAACCCGTTTGTTTGTCCTAACATAAGAGAAAGTTACATGAGGGTTAGCTTATTTGTGCTGTTTCTGTCCTAAATAATAACGTGCAAGTTTTCATGTTTAAACGTTGCTGTGTGCTATTTATTTTGAGCACAAAACGCTGTCTGAATTAATGCTTTTTATGTTGCAAAGCTAGATAAATGCATACACATAAGGGTATTAGTGGGGTTTACACTGTTTAATCATTATGCTGTAGTAACGTTTATTTTGTTTCTTTAATTAAAGATGGTCTATTGTGGCCTATGAAGGCCTTAACCGAGCTGATGGTATTTCGAGGCCTGGCTGTGGCATATTCTGTGATGTGGCAAGGGAGACCCCTGCTGGAATAAGGTCGAAGACAACTGACCGTGGTCCTTGTTGTATTTTTCCATGAGGACATCAGCAGTTTGGAGGATCTCCAAAAGAAATGGAACGTCCTTGGCAAACAAAGGAGCTTCTGAAACAGACAAAGAACTGTGGCTCGGCTGCCGAGGGAAGTTGATCAAGTTGGATACTTTAATAGTTCCTTGGTTCCTGTTCCGTAGTTCACGTCTTGTGACTTTTCCTGAGCGGAGATTTTCAGATGTAGCAATGTTACATCCCTTCCTTCTCGTTCTGCTCAGTGATACAGTTTATCCTGCCAACTTTATGTGTGTTTCTATTGTATTTTTCATTATAAGAATTGTTAGCTTAGGGAGGGTTTTTGCCACTTGCCATTTTACCTTTGCCGCGTGAACTTGCGTTGCTGAGGATCGATGCTGAGGACTCTATCTTGAGAGACTTTACCGAGAGACTGGTCCTGACCCGTTCTGACACTTAGTTAGAATAGGTAACTATGAGAAATGATTTATTCTGATTGATTTTACTTTGACTAATTTTAGATAAAGCAATATAACTTTTAAACATGGTGTTGAATATTCTTTCTTGTCAATTATTGTGTACATTTTTGATTATTGTTGTATGGATTGTATAGAGTATGTTTAAGGACAACCACTATAATCAGGTCCTATCGCTTAGATATAGATGCTGGTAGAGTATTTGAGCGTATGTTAGTGAAATGGGCCCTAGCGTATGATGAATGTATGTGCGTGTAACTGTGAGATTATTCTATCCGTGGTAGTGGGCATATTTTTGATACCCTGATCTCTATCACATTCATTCAGATATGCTTATTTGATAAGGTTTAGAGACAATAACTGTGAACAATAGGTGAAAATTGTGACATATGTGCTCAAGAAGGTGAACAGTTTATGCAATATGTACAGAGTGATTCAAGCTTTATATACGGGGATAGAACAAGATAATGTATACAGTGGCCAGCCTAATAACCATAGGCACTGGAAGCTAATAATGCTTTTTCGTGTAGGGCCGTGGTTGGTCTGAGCCTAGGTGTAGCGTCGACGTTTCAACCCTTGAGGTGCTCCTTTCGGTAATCACTACGGGTCTTCATCAGGACTGTGTGTGGGTGGGGGAAAGACTTGTAACAGCCTAGTGTGGATCGAAGTTCTGGCCGTAAGTGTCCCTAAGTGACACTTGTCTGAAGATTATGTCAGCAAGCGAATGGCTCAAGTAGAGTACGTCAAACGGGGTGAATCAACAATGGCTGAGTAGGCATCAGTCCTGCTGGAGCTCAGGCGGATTACCGGATCTTCTAGTGCCCTACCTACATGTTAATTGTTCTGTGTGTGCCTACTGCTATGACTAGCAGGTGAGCAGCAGTGCATGGGAAGGTGGAGCGGGTGGCCTTTTTACTAGATGGATGAGAAGCCTTTTGCAAAACATGATAGTAAGTTCAGCACTGATGCTCACAGATATACTTTACGGCTAGAGAGAGCGTAAGATATTGAGATTGAATTGAAGCACGAGGGTGTGAAAACACATAAGCCCCTGCCTTAAGTTGATACAGGCCCGGCAGCTACACGTGTGAGGGAAAGCATTTTGTTTTAATTTTCAGTGCAGCTTGTATGACGTAACTGACTCCTCTTATTGCAGTTCCGGTAATCCGTCTGGTCTGTTGCAGCTAATAGAAGGCATCATTCAAATGGCAAAGGGTGATTGGCATTAAAAGTGTGATACTCCATCTGCTCCTGGAACTCAGCAGAATCTTGCATAGTTTTTCAATGTTTCTGCGGAATTCCGCGGAGTGATACTCCGCGAGTTCCGCTCAGGGCTTCTTATCTGCGAATTCAGGGATGCAAAGAGACATTTTGTCATCAAACCATTACATTTGTTACATAATTCTTGATTCTCGGTACAAAGCATTGCTGACCACGATCATTCCTTTTTCAGACGGGGATGTTGCCACTACAAAACTTGGATAGCTGGGCAAGCCAGTCAGCTAGAAAAATAATGGCCGTGAAGTAGAAGCCCACTCTTACAGGGCACAAGTACTGCAGGGTAGCATTCGAACTCAGAGCCTGAGGGCAGTGCGGTTGGATCGCAGCAGCCAAAACCACCAACAGCAAGAATAACGGCAAGAACAGAAACACCAGCCCCATAAATGGCAAATGAATGGTTCTTCTGGCAGGGATTAAGTCCAGTGCTCAGGCAAAGGCAATAGAGGCCGAGCAAGGTGGAGCACCCATGACCATTGAGCGTATGGTCCAGACCTATCTAGATGACCTAACAGAGGTCTACTTTGATCAAAACCCATCGCTGTATTGGTATGGGAAAAAGTGCCAATAGCCAGTGCTCAGTAGGATGGAAATACAATTTTTGGCTTGCTATGTAGTCAGTGTCTCCACTGAGCATGTTTTCTGTGCTGCTGGTTCTGTTCTGACAGTGAGAAGGACCAGTAATTTGACCCAAACTGTGGAGAGATTAACCACTATCAAAATGAATCAGCACTTTATACCACCGGATTATACCATACCTGCAGTACCATAGCAAAAAGATGACGGAGACTCAGGTCAAGGAAGCAGTGTGTTAGTTGACCTACTTCTGGTCGAACCACCAGAGTTTGAGGATGAGCTCTACTTCCCTGACTACTGGGCTTTCTAGATTCTTTCTTTCTTTGACGACAAATAAAAAAAAAAGATATAGCTAAGGAACATTATTCATTTTAATATTTGTGTGTGTCTGGTTGACAAATCCATCCTCACTGTCTTACTCTTAGACACATTTTATTGCCGGATTGGAGTTGTAACTGTGTGACTCACCCTAAAGCCATTTCCCTCAAGCCAGACATTGGATGGAGAATATAAACCAATATGTGCTCCAACTGGAGGAGTGTGGCTCAATGGTTAAAGTGGCAGACCCTGAAGCAGAGTTCTGGCCAAGGACCAGGGTTCGATTCCCGCCTCGGCGGGGCTCGGGCTCAATTTCCTCGGACCTGTCTATTCTCGCCTCGGTGCCTATTCTAATCATGGGCCCCACGCTGCAACTCTGGGCAATAGCTTGCTTAGCCTCCACACCGGCCCCAACAGCGCTAAGGATGCCTGGCTTCACCCTGGGGGTGCCCAGGAGTGGACACTTCACAGGGAAAGCCAGGAGGGGTTCCACAGCGGTATGAGTATCAGCGCCAGGAAACCGCAAAGGCGACCCCGCAAGGTGTCCGTCTGATGACAGTGCGCTCTATAAGTACCTTGACATAAGTACCTTGACATTTACATTTATGTGCCTGCTTTCAACCCTAGGCCCTGACTATATATCTTTTCCTAGCCTAGAGGAACTGCCCTATATGTGACATTATTATAATTCAATTTACAGCGAACAAATGGAGGTTCTGCATTCTGCAATTTGCCATCAAATCATGGTGAGCACACCGGAAGAACTGGTAAATGATGGCATACATTGCATGCTGGCTGATAGTTGTTTGTTGTGAATGTTGTGACCTTGATGTGAATGATATGTCGTCATTGTGTGCGTTGAGACTTGAGAAGAGATGATACATGTGGTGGCAGGAACTGTGAGACTGGGTGTTTGTTTGTTAAGCTTAATGTGTTAGTGATGATGATTGGGATTCACAATGTTTGTGACCTACCGACGGCTGATCAATAATTTTCCCCTGAAGGCTATTTTTTTCCTTCTCCTTTGAGAGATTGGTCATCAAGATTACTTCACTGGGTCCAATCCACACTGTCCAGCCTGCTTTGTTTTATTGTTTATACTCCTCAAAGACTCATACCCAACCAGTCACTTAGATAATGCAAAGCTTGCAAACACAAATCTAGTCTACTCTAGTCTACACACAAAAAGTCAATGTTTCAATAATCAAAATTGTATTACTAAAGCCGATCCATTGTATTTTGAGCTGGGACGAGTCAGGACTTACTCAGGACACTATTGGTACGGAGTTGGACACCATAATCGGAGTCAGACTCAGGAGGATTAGAGATGAAAGAATGACTTAGGGCCTGGGCGTGAGTGTGCCTACTTCGAAAACTGCCACCAGAAGAAGATGAACGTTTTCAAATTCATTGAAACCAATTGATTTGGATGATGATGACTTTGAAGTACCCTAAAGGTAAACAACAACATCAGACCTACACATGTCTGTCTACTGGTGGTGGTGAGTGTGGTGTGACTGACAGCAGTGCATTGACTTTTTACTTCATTTGGAGAACGCTAGGTTGCTGTGTGTGTGTGTGTGTTCAGTGCTGTCTAGCTCAAATTTGAAGATAAGTGAAGGTTGGGAGGGGGGCCTGTTGTTGGAGGTAACTGCCAGAAACAGACATTTAACCATACTGCCTCTGAAAGTCGACTTGTTGCACTCCTACTTATGCAGTTTAACTTTTCTCCTTGATTCTTTAATATCCTTTTGGTTTTCCATCTTCTAAAGGCCCTTTACTCTGTGCCATACTGGAAAAATAAGTCACACTTACCTTACCAAACCGCATCCACCAGGCACCCAAGATTGACTGACAGTCCAAGAGGAATGCAGAGATGCAACTCCCAATTTGGAAAAACATTATCATTTTTTTCTCTTTAATCGTTACAACTGTTTATGTTTGTTTACTTGACTCCTAAAAATATTGGGTCTCTCTGAGAGCAGACGGACAATTTCATTTACCTATACGAGTCTAGTGCTCATCATCATATATGCATTTCCTTTTCTTCCCCTAACAGATTTATGATGGTCAGCCACCAAGATGAATGTGTTGTCCTTTTGCAGTGCTTGTCTTTCTCAAACCTTTCCTTCAAATCCCCTTTTCCATCCATTCATTGAACCCCTAATCCTCTTACCTGGGCTGTGTGATTTATTGAGGTGTGACTAAATTAAATTTACACCATTAATTGAACACACACTAGGTCTTGAGCAACACCAACTCATGGCAAGGCAAGTATCTTCTTCTGCTCCAAGTACTGGCAATATATATATTAGATGGCCCACCCATGCGCAGTATTCAATAGTAATTTTTTTTAGAGGAACATAATCCATCATAATTGCCAGCATCATCATCCTTCCAACACTAAAGGATATGCGTGTCCACTTCATTGCTCGAGTCAACTTCAGTTTGCAACTTGTACTTGCCCATCATTCTGAATATTTATTTTACTTTTGCATTTCTTATCATGGTTTCTTGTTTGGCAGTTTTCTTCTTGTGTACTTCTAGTCGTACTCAAGTCTCCCTCAGTTGACTGTCAGTTTTTTTGCAAAGCTTGCATATAAAATGGCATTAAATCAGTTTTTAATATGTCAATTAAATTAGTTCCCTGTGATGAATATTTCTCATCCTAACGGTTTGGCTAGGAGGGAATTGAACCTCACTGCAGAATCTGGTGCTTTCACTCTTATTCGACTAGTCAGCTAGCTTGGAGCTACTGTATACTACTACCACGACCATGGCACCTTGGGAAACCATCACCCAGCAGCCATCCCTTCCCCTAATCACAGTTAAGAGATGAACGGTGGGGGATTCATTCAAGACGCAATAATCTATATACTATGGAAATTAATTTACACACCAACACCCCTTCGAGTCCATAGGGATTGATCTAGTTGCAGACTGCATAGACTATGAGGAGAGAGTAGTAGGACAAGTGAGGGTACCACATCTATCTGCTGGTGTGTTACACTAACAGCAGATTTCAAAAACTGGCTGCAGCCCTACAGCAAAGGAAACAGTGCAAAGTAACCCTCAAAAAAGATTTACATCGCATGTAAAACTGTACATTTGTTCCCCTAACAAATATAAACTAGAAGAAAACCCACACCTGACCAACCGCTCCCTAACCCCAACCAATTTCCAACAAAAGTACAATTCTCCAAACAAATGTCCGTAAAAATAAATTGCAAAAACCTGATTTCCCCAACTTCCACATTCCCATCCTCTCCTCAACAAATCCCACCCACTAAACAAAAGATTAAAAAAGGGACAAGAGAGGCCTAGCAGTGGGCTAGGACTCTGATCTTCCTCCTAAGCTGTTCAAAACACTCCTCCAGCCTGGCTTCCAGATGCACCATCCTCAGGAGCATGCAGCATTGAAGGCTCTAAAAGTTACGGGGCGGAGCAGCAGTGGTTCAATGGTGGTGTGCGGCTGCCGGACCATGGTGTCGTACCACCAGAGAAACTGGGGGATGGCTGGGCCCGGGGGCATTGGAGACCGCAGCTGCTGCTACTTCCTCCTCCTCCTTCTCCAAGGCTATCCGCCGCAGATAGTCTGCCCTGATGGCCTCCAGCTTTCTTTGCTGGGTCTTGGCTGCCTGATGGGTTGGGAAGGAGGAGCTATTTCAAGAAAGAAAAAAGACACATTTTAACCAATACTCTTAGCAAAACAGTAACACATAAATGTATATAGTGGCACAGAAGCACTAGCAGTACATAATATGACATTTGTGGTAGATCTCCTGGATTCCTCTTTGTGAGAAGTTGGCCTGGTATTTGCTGTTCACTAGTTCTAGTGGACACCTTGCACCAGTACAATTCGACTCTTCTGGTAGATAGGTTTAAGACAACCTTTTAAAGAAAGCTATCCTAGTGGTAGCTGTGGAGAGCAGCCTTCAGGCTAAGTCTCAGAGGAATGTAAAGCAGTTTGTTTTACCTTATAATCTCTTGAATGACCAAATGAAACGACACCACACAAGTATATATATAAAATATATATGTATTTATTACTAGACTCACTCTACTAATCTCTTTATGAGATTAGAATTCAGGAACATATGCAAAAATCAATGTTTCACAACAAGTTAAGCACAAATATGGCTGGGGCCCTAAGGGTGTACCAGACCATATACTAAAAAAGAGGTTTAGGAATATCGACTTGCAAGGGGACAAGGCCTAGGGCCTTCAGAATAGCTGGGGCCTCACTAATCCACCCAAGGCAGGTAAGTAAAGGACCCACGGGAGATGCGTTCAGTGTGAGAACACAGCCTCGGGTTCCCTATTGACTTCAATGGAGCAAGTCGCGGTTGGAATTTTAAAGTTCTAGGGTACTTCGGGAGAGTCAACAAGCAAGTCACTTACAGGGTAAGTAGTTTGAGAGCCAACACACACAGGAGCACCGTAGTGCAGGAGTTACCTCACCCAGGGAAGCCGGGTGCATAGGTGTCTTTTGGTGTCGGGTTGCGGTGTCGTTTTCAATGGGAGCCAAAGAAGACTTGCTGCTTGTGAAGACAGAAGAAGTGTCCGGTGGAATCCAATGCTGGATTCAGAAGAAAGAGGACCTGAAAGCAGAGGAGACAGTGTTCACAGTCAATTGGCAGTGACATGAGGCCAGGTAGCTGGATGCCCACAGATGTCGGTAGATTTCAGGTGATCATGGGAGTCTTGACTCTTCAGCCACGAGGTTCAGGAGGCGTCGACGTTAACTAGGAGCTGGATTCAGAGTGTCCCACAAAGTCTGCAGCTTACTGAGGTGTCGGCAACCAGATTGGAGCCAACAAGCCTTGGCAACAGGAAGTCTTGTGGAAAGTGAAGAAAGTCAGTGGTGCAGACCAGCAAGGTTTGAGGGACTCACCCAGCAAGAGTCAGTCAGGGCAGGCATGGAGCAACCAGGGGAGCTCTTTGGTTTGGTAGAAAAGTCTTCAGGGGACCCACAAGCCAACAGGCAAGGGATTGCAAAGACGCCTCATGAGGATTCACTTCACAGGAGCCCATGGTCACTCTGGATGAGGTAGGCCTCTGATCTTCAGCGAAAATCTTGCTGGAGGCTTGGACCACACATGGTCCAATGCACAAGTGTGTAGAACATCGTGAAGGGATTGCACTTGACAACAGTGCATGGTACCCGTGTATTGCTGTTCCTCGTCACTCCTGGGATCCACTTGCATCAGCTTCACTGTGGACTCACCATGGCCTTTGAGAAGTTAGGAAATCCACTTCTGGGGCTGCAGGAACTTCAGACTCTGGTGGGAGCGGGAAAGTTTTTGACTGCTGATTCAAAGTTTTGGTGCCTGCCAAGCAGGGGAGTCACTCCTTGACTCCAAGGGAGATTCTTCAGTCTTCCAAAGGTAGTGGAACGTCGAAGGTCCAGGATTCTTCTTCAGAGCGTCATCCAGGGATCTCTAGTTTGCAGTGGCAAGGGTTTCCTAACTTATACTAGAAGGAAGGGAGGGACTAGCTCTATGACCCCTCCTATGGGAGGGTCAGGAGAGTGGGTGGCTACACCCACTCCCCTTTGTTGAAGATTGCATTAATCTCTTAGCATGAGCTGAAAGCCATTTTGTACTTGACAGCCATTTTAGTTAGCTCTGTGCTGGACATTTGCTGTTTCCCTCTCCCAGAGTCTTGTACATGCTCAGATGGGCCTAGCTAGTAGAATGCACCTGTTCCTAGTATAGAACTGTCAGGCTGTTCTAACTGATGTCAGCAGCTTATTACTCCTCCTACTTGTTGACTGTGCAGTTTCTGTATGACCATCTATGTGCATAACTCTTCTCATGTGTACTTGTACCGCCTTTTTTCAGCCCCTGTATGGGTATATAATGCCCCTGTTCTCTGTACTCCTTAGAAATGTCTCCTACAGTGATTTGATAATTCTGTATGACACATTTTTCCCTCTTTAGAGGTTAAATAAAGATGTCTTTTATATTACACCTTCTGTGCCAATCTCTTCTTTTGTGGTTTAAAAGGACCAGGTGTATCAGTGAAGCCCCAGATTAGGTTTTGATTTCTACAATTGGTGCCCGCTGTGAGGCTCATCAGAGAAGTGGCTATCCAAGGGAGTGATCCTGATGGGAGACAGGAATCTACTGAGGAGGACAGAACAGGACTCTAGTAAAAAGGTACCCTAAAACTGAGATTCTGTCTCTGCAGCCCAGTATATTTCGGGTCTTCATGATTGGACTCCTCCAACTGCTTACCACTCCTGACTGAGAACATTTTTGGTGTGAGTATTCTAAAAATGACCGTTTGGTCACTCAGAACTTGGCAGTTAGAATCTGGAAACTTGTGCTTGGTAAGGTCGTTTGTTACGACGCTTCTTGGATTTGTATGGAAATTGGCCAATATTTGGAATTTGGAAATATGTAAACTGCAGTTTATGTAGGCAGGTAATGAGAAACTTTTGTAAACTTGAACGGCACACTTTGAGTTAAGTGCTACTTTGTGTATAATATTGTATATGCTGCAATATTTTTGGCATGCCTGTTCGTAGCACATATCGTAGAACGTGTTGCCTTGGTTTGTAGGTACCCTTGGAACTTGTATTGAATTAGCCGGCTCCCCTAGAGGGGATGCTTAACTAGGTTAAGGTATAAAAACGTATTTCTTCCTTGGTGACTAGTACCCCGAGGAACTAAATATGTACGTAGAAAGGATCCTGGTTTGTGCACTTAGTAACATTCATAAGTGGTGATATGCAGAGCGTGTTTTTCTTGGTGTTCTGCCAGCCAAATCTAGTGAATATGACTTACAACTAGTATTTACAAATGTTTTGGTTTAAGTACAGTCTGTGGGCTGTCTTTTGTTTCTGTCCTAAGTGTTGATCTGTGAGTTAAATGTGTGTTTAAATGTCTGTTGTTTGTCATTAGTGGTACTTGTAAGTAGCGATTGCGCTCTTGGTGCAAGAATGGCTAGCCTTAAGTGCCCTGTATTATGTGTTCTGAGTATATGACACCGTTTTGAAAATGTCTGGAATGAGCTCAATGTTTTTTTTGTCATCATTCTGTTATGCAAAACATCATTAAAATAAAATATATTTTAAAAGAATCCAGCAGCGAATTATATAATATATGCTAAATAGCTGCACGCTATCATTAAATTGACAGAGTAAGACACTATACATGTGTGCAAATTGCCACAATGTTAAAGATAAAATTAGAATCCACATTTAATAGGAATAAAAAGCTTAAAAAAAAACGAAATTATGTGTTTTGCAATAGATAAAATTAAGGATACAAAATGTCGCAGCATTTATCCTTCTGTATTAGGTATTAAAAGGCATTCACATTATCTGAGTGAATTGATTGTTGCTGACCCAAAATACACATTACAGAACGACAGATTTGTGCTGGCTGGAAAGGCTGACTTGAAAGGCGTGTGAATTCGACACCTTTACGTGTCAAGCAGCTGTGTCAGCACGTGGGTATTTCTGACTCCGGCCACAGAACACAGCTGAATTCAAACACGGTGTAAAATCCTGCATTTCAGACTGCTGTTTTAAAAGTTAGAAATATAGTTTCATTATTTTTGATAAACAGAGGACAGATTGACAGTAGGGATTTCTTTTCTTAATGCCTTTTTAAATAAGGATAAGAGTGGTTTTTAATGTTAAATAATAATGACTGACCTTTATTTAAAAGTGGCGCAGACTTTCAAGTTCGGTTTCTGTTTTTAGGGCTGTGAATGAATGCGTTTAAATATGATAGGTTAAGGATGCAGCTCGCTTTTCATATGTGGACTCAGCAAAATGATTAGATTTATTAAAAAAATATATATATTATTTTGATTATATAAAAAATGGTATTTAAAATAGGTGCATTACATTTGTTTTGTAATATTTATAATGCCTAATAATGATGCTGTGACCTCCTTGCATCCAAATTGAATATAAGCCGTTCTATACAGCAATAGGGGGTCACTTACATGTGAAATGTCACTTTACCCAGGCGTACAAAACTAATTTTTATAAGGGTATACATTATACATTTCTGATGCCACATCTCTGGGATATGTAGAGGACATTCTGGGGATGACTATTATGCAAAAACATTGTAGGATATTCATTTTTAAGTGCCCCAAACATCAAAGTCGAAATTGAATAAAATTCACTATTTAAATGAGGTTATTCCAATCAGAGCAGCTTTTAAACTGCCTTAGGCTCCAGTAAATGCACATATGTAAGCATAGAATGAATAGCTGACATCTATACTGCTAGACAAGCACTCAGCACACTGCTTACAAATATAAATATGTACAAAAAACTGGCAGAAGTTATTAAGCTTACCTCTGAATTGCTGGTAGACAGGAATGGAGTGGGTTTGCTGTTCAGCTCTCAGTCTCCAGGGTCATTTTGGATTTGTAAAACTGCATGAAAACCTTGCACGCAAGATGGGACAGCTGCGAATAGGTTAAAGGTCGAAGTTCTACATTTAGAAGCAGGGCTCAGCGCAACATTTGCTTTGACATTTCGACATTTGAAAGACGAAATGGCAGGGCAGGGACATAAAGAGGTTTTGCTTACTTTTTATGGCAAAAGCAAGTTTTTGTTCACTCATATGAACAGATTGAATAATATTGGTATATGTGAGCTCTTATTAAGACAATGGCTCTGCCATATGTATAACACTAATGCTTTTAGGGCTGAATTAAGGCAGCAATGGGATTTAGTTTGAATTCATGTGCCCTCGTGTTACACTTGTACATTTGCTAAAGGATTATGTTCTTTAGCTAGCTCAATGTGCTATTTAGCTCCTCAGAGTTTGTTTATGCCCAGTTGCTACTAATTGGGGTTGATAGTGTTGACAGAATGAAACCTGTTACAGGTTTCCTACTGTCAAAAATGGGGGAAGGAGGCTAGCTCTTCTACAAATGAAGGGTAGGCAAATTTATGTTTTCTCTCTCTTTTTCTCAATTTCTTTTGAGCCTGTCTAAACTGTCTGTGAAATAGCCATGAGACATTTAATTGGCTATTCAGTAATACTGTTTTAAACATTATTAGCATTAATAAAATGAATAAATAAATTTGCTATGTTACTGCCCATCCTGTCTGATGAAATTATGAAAGGATGAGTAGTCTAGATTGCTGTTTCCTTATTGATCTTTAAGGGGAACTAGCTGTGGGAAGTTTTTGTTCTAAAATTCTCAGGTGATAACACCACTATTGTTTGTTATTCTCATGCTACATACAGTTTTGCAAGGGCATTGCTAGTTTTTATTAGCTAGTCTGTGTAAATAAACTGACAGTCCTTGCTGGAGCTGATGTTGCATAGATTGGATTGTGAAAAATAGAATGCAGGGAAGATGCCCATGTGATCCTTAGCAAACATTTTTGAGGAAAATATTGTTTTATAGGAGTCTGTTAGTCACAAGATGTTCTGCTGGAGAAAATGTACCCATTATGTTGAAGTTTTTTAGTTCTTTATGTAATAGGAATCCCTGTTAAAGTAGCAGTTTTAGATTTTCCTGTTGCTCCTATAACATGAGAGCATGGTCCTAAGCATACAATGTAGGTGCTTTTATTAAGAGAAATCATTTTAGAAGTGTCTGCAGTCCTGTACAAGTAATGCAAAGTCTATGAGTAAAAGTGTAGAACATTTCCTTTCTTCTTGAGGGTCTTTAGATGATTAAGATAGGAATATACAGATGTAAGGATTTGGAGTATGTCTGTATTGTTTTTCTCTTTTCCTCAGAATTTAGTAAATGAACACAGACTTTCTTGGCTGCTTGGGATTGGGTGACGTATTACTCTTGTCAGTTCACCAAAGAGTTCCTTTTATACTTGCCAAAAGGTCCAGGGTGTTGATTTTTTTGCTCTCACATGGGTGTCTTGCTAATATATGGGGCGTCCCTAGACTAGGAAGTATTCTGAGACTAACCTCTCTATTGATAAATTATTTCTGTGTCTTGTCTAAAGACCTTTTGTTCTGTCCACCAATAGATATTTGCTGCCTTACAACCATTGCCAGAGGGGCGCGGACATCAGATCCAGCTTGGAGAGTCAGCACCAGTCCAGCTTGAAGTCAAAGTGAAGGTAACCAGCACAGGCACTGCTGGCAACCAGGACCTCAGTGAAGGTAGAAGGCCGGAAGCACTGGGATGTGAAGTGTGTACCCCTGCCACTGTCTTGGGCGAAAGACGGCGTCACAAATCAGAAAGGAGAAATCGTGGATCAAGTTTTTGATGCCCAGCCGAGAGTCACAGACCGACCAGGAAGGCGAGAAAGTTTTTGCTTGAGGTAACCCCCTTTGAAACAAGGGTTGCTTCAGAGATCCTAGCATCAGGCCTCTGAATCCTGGTCCCAATTGGCTGTAAAGTCTTCACCTTTGTTGGTCAAGAGATACCTGGGCACACTGAATGCAATCTATGGTCCCAACGAAAGAGCAGTGTGCCAGCAGAGCAATACAGGAGTTAGGGAAGGACCTGAGTTCAGGGTACAGGTGCTGTGTCTCTGGTGCCTGTTAGATTAAAGTGAAGAAAACTGGTGCACTGCCTGAGACACTGGACAGGATCGCTGAGAGCATTTGCCCTGGTGGGTGATTGCCCTATCCTGAAAGAAGAAACTTTTCCCTTGAAACTGGGCCGTGATTCCTGAGTTGTGAGTTGTGCAGCTCCACCGTGGGAACAACAAGAGCCTGCCTGTGAGGCTCAAACGGACACAGGGAGAAGACTCCCCTCTGGTTGGTTGTACAGCGGCTTTAATTTCCCAAGGACTTCTTTTTCTTTTTTGTTGAAAATGTACCCCATTGGTCGTCCCATTTTTGAGGAGGTGCAGCCCTTTGCAGCTCTTCGTCCTAATCCTCATGGTCCTGTGTGGTCCTCCTGGTCCTCTGGATCCAGGATCATTTTTGTAATAATATGTCTGACTGCTTTCATAATTGTATTAGGAATAATGTTTATTCTACGAGAGAAAAGTTCATCTGAGCAATTGACAAATGCTACTTTACCCTTTCCTTGACTGATACTCTAGCCCTGATAAAGGAAACACTGGAAAAGTCTAGCGAAAATGTTTTTATTAGATATGTGCGGTTGGCTATTTTGAAGTTGAAATTGATGGTCACTGAAATGCATAGGAGTCTTGAAAATGTTTTTACTGGATGGTTCTAAGATTTGCTTAGGACAGAAAGCTAATAGTTCTGTTTCTGATAATAGTAATTACTCTCGCCTGCTATCTGTATGACCTAATGCTCTGTTCCCTTTGTACTCCTGCTTATACCTTATGCATACCAGCTTAACAATATTTAGAATGAGAAATGCCCACCTAGCAATGAATTAGGATATTGATAAATGTTATGAAAAAAAATAATATGCATATTTCCTACTGGATTATGGGAAATGTCTTTAGCTCATGCTAAAAGGACCATCTGTTGAAGATTGCATTAATCTCTTAGCATGAGCTGAAAGCCATTTTGTACTTGGCAGCCATTTTAGTTAGCTATGTGCTGGACATTTGCTGTTTCCCTCTCCCAGAGTCTTGCACATGCTCAGATGGGCCTAGCTAGTAGAGTGCACCTGTTCTTAGTATAGAACTGTCAGGCTGTTCTAACTGAAGTCAGCAACTTATTACTCCTCCTACTTGTTGACTGTGCAGTTTATGTATGACCATCTATGTGCATAACTCGTCTCATGTGTACTTGTACCGCCTTTTTTCAGCCCCTTTGTGGGTATATAATGCCCCTGTTCTCTGTACTCCTTAGAAATGTCTCCTACAGTGATTTGAGAATTCTGTACGACACATTTTTCCCTCTTTAGAGGTTAAATAAAGATGTCTTTTATATTACAGCTTCTGTGCCAATCTCATCTTTGTTGGTTTAAAAGGACCAGGTGTATCATTGAAGCCCCAGATTAGGTTTTGATTTCTACACCTTTGTTTGAGCTGGCATATGCACAGAGGCGCCTACTGCTCCCCCAGTGCAGGACTTAAAAGCACTCGAGTAGTGCACCCACCCAACCCCAATACACAAAATCCTGTCTGGGAGGTGGTTACACCTCCCTGTGACAGGATGCCTATTGTTGGGCCTCCTCCACTGCGAGTTTTGGTCAGCAGCAGGAGGGCAGCCCAGTGTCTGTGCTGGTGGCATCCATTATGTGATGCCAGGGCTGTTCAGGATTCTACCGTGTTTCCACAGTAGGTACATGTCTACCCCTCTAGAAGGGTGGGATCATACTCCCACACCAGATACTGGTGTGGGGGTATGATTCCAAAGTGTTTCACACCAAACACGACATGTTTTGATGCAGCCATTCCAAAGTTGGCATTAACCGCGAGGTTATAATGCACTTAAGAGTATATGCTTTAACCGCATCCACAAACAGCCACAGAGAATAGACTCTGAGGGCTGCAGAGGGGCCCTGCTCAGGCAGAGGCACCCCCTCACTGGGAAACCAATCACCCTGCCCTCAGGATTGATAGGGCCTGCCTTAGGGGTGACTGATAGGTTTATATGTGTGTGTAAGGTGAGATATAGGGAACCTATATCTCAGTGAGGAGTGCAAACACTACCTCACCTCGGCTGCAGTAGCAGGCCTGTGGTGTCAGATTTAGTCAGCTTCCCAGGGGTGGCATAATACATGCTTCAACCCCTGGTAGGCCTGTGAAGTACCTATGCCCTTGGTACCTAGGAACCATATACTAGGGGCTCATAAGGTACCACAGAATCCAATCACTAGTGCATCTAATATCCACTCCAAGTTGTTTAGAGAGAACAGAGAGGCTGGGGCCCTGATTAGCAGGGTCCCAGCCTGACTATAGCCAGAAACCAGTGTTAACATCAGAAGAAAAGTGGGGGCAACATAAGTGCAGATCCTACTCTCCTACACAACGTCCCCCCAAATGTAGGGACACTAAACTAATCCTGACCAGTTGAGTCTTCGTGTTCTAAGTGGAAATACCTTGAGAGTCCATCTGCATTGGCATGTTGGGTCCCAGGTCTATGTTACACTGTATAGTCCATCCCCTGTAGGGAAATGGACCACCTTAAATGTTTTGGGTTTTCACCTTTCATCTGTTTAAGCAATAGGAGGGGCTTGTGGTCAGTCTGAACTATGAAGTGACTGACAAAAAAGTATGGCCTCAGCTTCTTCAGGGCCCACACCACAGCAAATGCCTCCCTCTCCATAGCTGACCAACGTTTCTCTCTAGGGGTCAGCCTTCTACTTATAAAAGCTACTGGCTGGTCTTGACCTTCATCGTTCAGTTGAGACAGTACAGCTCCCACACCCAGCTCAGAAGCATCTGTTTGGACAATGAACTTTCTGGTGTAGTCTGGACTCTGTAAGATGGGGGCAGTGCACATGGCCTGCTTTAGGTCTTCAAATGCCTTCTGACAGCTAGCTGTCCACTGAACTTTTTTTGGCATTTTCTTTGATGTAAGATCATTTAAGGGGGTCGCTATAGATCCATATCCCTTAACAAACCTCCTATAATACCCAGTCAGGCCTAAAAAGGCTCACCTGTGTCTGGGTGGTTGGAGCTACCTATTCCATTATGGTTTGGATTTTGCTCTGCAATGGTTGAACCTGGCCTCCACCTATAAGGTGGCCCAGGTACACAACCTGACTCTGCCCTATCTGGCACTTAGTGGCCTTGATAGTGAGGCCTGCTTTCTGCAGGGCCTCCAAAACATTTCTGAGGTGGACCAGGTGAACCTGCCAGGTGGAACTAAAGACAGCAATATCATCTAGATAAGCTGAGCAATGAGTTTCCATCCCTGTAAGAACTTTATTCACCAACCTCTGAAAAGTGGCAGGTGCATTCTTCAAACCAAAGGGCTTCACCACTAAGTGGTAGTGCCCACCACGGGTTGAAAATGCTGTTTTGGCCTTGGCATCATCAACTAACTTGATTTGCCAGTAGCCATCTGTTAGGTCAAATGTACTGAGATACTTGGCAGAGGCCAAAGTATCAATGAGCTCATCTGCCCTGTGAATTGGATAGGCATCAGTCCTGTTGGCTATATTGAGGCCTCTGTAGTCTACACAAAACCTCATTTCTTTCTTACCACCCTGGGTATGTGGTTTGGGCACAAGGACTACTGGACTAGCCCAAGGGCTATCTGAAGGCTCAATCACCCCTAGTTCCGAAATTTTCTGAACTTCAGTCCTGATACATTCCCTGGCATGGTCAGGTTGCCTGTAGATTTTACTCTTGACAGGCAGACTGTCTCCAGTGTCCACCTCATGGGTGCACCAGGAAGTCTGACTAGGGGTCAGGCTAAACATATGTCTAAACTGCTGCAGAACTTGTCTGCATTCAGTTTGCTGATGGTCAGTGAGGCTGCTTTCCAAAGCAACACCATCTACTGACCCATCATCAAGGTTCTGTGAGAGTAGGTCAGGGAGAGGGTCACTCTCCTCCTCCTGTTCCTTATCAGTTGCCATGAACAAGCCCATGTCAGCCCTGTCAACATGTGCTTTCAATCTGTTGACATGGAGCACCCTAAGGTGGCTCCTGGGAGTTCCAAGATTCACCAGATAGGTGACTTCTCCCTTTTGCTCAACAATGGTATGGGGACCACTCCACTTGTCTTGGAGGGCTGCTGGGGCCACAGGCTCCAACACCCACACTTTCTGTCCTGGCTGATAGACAGTCAGTACAGTCTTTTGGTCATGCCAAGTTTTCTGTAGTTCTTGGCTGGCCGCCAGGTTTTTGGTTGCCTTCTTCATGTATTCAGCCATCCTGGAGCGGAGACCAAGTACATAGTCCATCACATCCTGTTTGGGAGATTTGAGAGGTAACTTCCAGCCCTCCATCACCAAACATAATGAACCTCTTACAGGATGCCCAAACAGAAGTTCAAATGGGCTGTAACTAACCCCCTTCTGTGGAACCTCTCTGTATGCAAACAGAAGGCAGGGAAGTAAAAGGTCCCATTTTCGTCTAAGCTTTTCTGGGAGGCCTTTAATCATTCCCTTTAGGGTTTTGATGAACCTTTCAACAAACCCATTGCATTGTGGGTGATAGGGAGTAGTGAATTTATAAGTTACACCACACTCCTTCCACATTGCTTTTAGATACCCTGACATGAAGTTGGTACCTCTGTCAGATAGGACCTCCTTTGGGAAACCCACTCTGGAGAAAACTCCCATGAGGGCTCTTGCCACCACAGGTGCTGTGGTGGTCCTCAGGGGTATGGCCTCTGGGTACCTGGTGGCATGATCCACTACCACCAGTATAAACCTGTGCCCAGATACAGTTGGAGGGTCAAGGGGACTAACAATGTCAATCCCTACCCTTTCAAAGGGTACCCCCACCACAGGTAGTGGTATCAGGAGGTCTTTTGTTGTGCCACCTGACTTGCCACTGGCTTGGCAAGTGACACAGGAGCGACAAAACTCCTTGGTGTCCTCTGACATATGTGGCCAAGGAAAATGTGGAACACGCCTGTCCCAGGTCTTGTTTTGGCCCAAGTGATCTGCTAAAGGGATGAGGCATTACCAACCTTCTGGTGGCTCCAGGGGTTGGATCTCTAGCCTCAGAATATAGGAGCCCCTCATCCCAATAAACTTTATGGGACCCACTAGCACTCCCAGCAGCCTCAGCAGCAGCCTGCTCTCTGAGGGGTTCAAGAGAGGGGCAGCACTGTTGCTCCTTACTCAGATCTTCCCTAGAAGGTCCCCCTGCCCCCAATAACTCAACCTGATCAGGTTCAAGTCCCTCTGGGGCAGTTCCTTCTTCAGGATCTGCTTCTCCTCCCTCAGGAGGGGAATCGGAGATCTGAGACAGAGGGGAAGGCACTGCCTTAACCCTACTGCTCCTCTTCTTGGGAAGCTGCTGGTCCATAGTTTCAGGATCCAGAGCTGGTTCAGTTTGATGCATTTTGGCTTGTGACCTGGTCACAGCAAACACCTCTGCAGGGATGCCCAACATCTCAGCATGGGTCCATAACTCCACTTCAGGCCAGGCTGAAGTCTCTAGATCATTGCCCAGTAGACATTCAACAGGGAGGTCTGCACTGACTACTACTTTGTTCAGGCCAGTTACCCCTCTCAGGAGAAGTTCACAACTGCCAGACTATGGCGGGTCCTGACATTGCTTGCATTGGTAACCTGGTATATTTCACCCAGGGTGATCTGCCCAGGGTCCACAAGATCCTCTGCCACCATGGTGACACTAGCACCTGTGTCCCTGAATGCCAAAGCCTGTTTGCCATTAATTACAGGCTGCTGTTTATATTTGCCCAGATTACTGGGGCTCACTAGGAAAGACATATCAATGTCTCCATCACAAATCAGCAATGCCCGAGTGGGTACTCTGACTAGGCCAGAGTCCACTTCAGAACCCAGGGTCAACCCTACTACACCCTTATTATGAGTACCACCCCACCAGTAGCTGAACTAGGGGGAACAGATGCCTTAGGGGCAGGAGTGTTGGTGGTTTGGTTTTTGGACTTGCTACAATCAGAAGTCCAGTGCCCTTTCTGTTTACAAAATTTGCACCAGGGCTTCTTTTGGCCTTTTCCCTTTGTAGACTGTGAATCCCCACCAGATGCAGATTTTTGGGGCACTTGTGAAGACTTCTGGTCTTTTGACTTATCCTCACCTTTCTCAGAGCCTTTGGGATCTTGCTTCTTGGTGTCACCCCTTTGGTTTTGGGTTTTCTGCCTCACCCTGGTTCTGACCCATTTGTCTGCCTTCTTTCCCAATTCTTGAGGAGAGGTAAGATCAGAGTCCACCAGGTACTGATGCAACAACTGTTTTTGCCAATTATTAAGGATCTGTTCTCTCATCATAAGATTATACAATCCCTTAAAATCAGTAACTCTACTACCAACCAGCCAAACCTCCAGAGCCTTGGTTGCACAATCTACAAAGTCAGTCCAGTCCTGATTCTGTGCTTTCTGGGTGTATCTGAACTTCAACCTGTACTGTTCAGTGGTTATGCCAAACCCATTTAATAATGCACTTTTCAGGACTTCATAGCCATCAGCATCCTCTTCTCTAACAGTGAGGAGCTTGTCTCTACCTTTATCTGAAAAGGAGAGCCACAAGATTGCTGTCCACTATTTCTGGGGCACCTGTTGTACTCCACAGGCCCTCTCCATAGCAGTTATCCACTTGTGGATATCATCCCCACTCTGGTAGGGAGGAAAAACCTTGGACAGGTTCCTTTGGTCTGGAATGAATTCTCTGACTCTAGGGACACTGTTGCTGCCACCAGGGGGTTCTAACCCCTCTTTTCTAGAAGCTCTCTGGAGCTCAAAGGCTTCTTTATCTAATGCCAACTGCTTGGCCTTGAGGGCAAATTTTGCTTCCTCATACTGCAGCAGTTTGTACATTCTTTCAGTGGAGGTCTCTCTTCTATTAAAGTATAAGCTCCTCTGCTGGACAGATTCCCTGCCAGAGTGATAGGAGTGGTCAGACTTCCTGGAAAGAGACCTAGGCCTCTCTTCCACTCTGTCAGTTTTCTTAGGGAGAATTCCTCTGTCCTTGTCAGACCCTTCTGGATCTGGCCCTTCAACTACAGAGTCCTGGTCATCTTGATTTTCATCATCTGACCCAGACACTGTATTTGACCCACCCCCTGATTCAGACCTGTTAGCTCCGAGAGCTAACCTAAGATCATCTGCTGTCAGCAGATCTATCAGGTATAGTGTGGAGGGACTCTGTCCTAGCTTCAGGTGCCTTGCAGCACACATGGCTTTCAGGTCAAAGAAAGTCATGTCCTTATATTGAAGCTGAGTGGACCCACTGGCTCTACCCTTTGAGGACATTATAGTGTTGTGCAGTGTTGTACTACCTACACTAGTTTGTGGCCTACTGATCCTAGCTTGAGCTGTAGCAAGGGTGTGCTATCCCTTCACACACAGCTCTAAGTACAGTATAACTTATTGATACTAAGCTTAACTTTATATGTACCTTGAGTACCTTTAGTGGCCTTCAGTTAGTAATTCAAATAGAGATTTTCTGGTAAAACAATGGCAAGCTGGAATCCCACACGCTGCTCACCAATATGAGAAGTTGGCCTGGTATATGCTGTTCACTAGTTCTAGTGGGCACCTTGCACCAGTACAATTCGACTCTTATGGTAGATAGGTTTAAGACAACCTTTTAAAGAAACCTATCCTAGTGGTAGCTGTGGAGAAAAGCCTTCAGGCTAAGTCTCAGAGGAATGTAAAGCAGCTTGTTTTACTATATAATCTCTTGAATTACCAAATAAAAAGACACCACACAGGTAACTATATATAATATATATGCATTTATTACTAGACACACTCTACTAATCTCTTTATGAGATTAGAAGTCAGGAACATATGCAAAAATCAATGTTTTACAACAAGTTAAGCACAAATATGGCTTGGGCCCTAGGGGCGTACCAGACCATATACTAAAAAAGAGGTTTAGGAATATCGACTTGCAAGGGGACAAGGCCTAGGGCCTTCAGAATTGCTGGGGCCTCACTAATCCACGCAAGGCAGGTAAGTAGAAGACCCACGGAAGACGAGTGCAGTGTGAGAACACAGCCGCGGGTTCCCTATTGACTTCAATGGAGCAAGTCGCAGTTGGAATTTTAAAGTTCTAGGGTACTTCGGGAGAGTCTACAAGCAAGTCACTTACAGGGTAAGTAGTTCGAGAGCCAACCCACACAGGATCACTGTAGTGCAGGAGTTACCTCACCCAGGGAAGCCGGGTGAATAGGTGTCTTTTGGTGTCGGGTCGCGGTGTCGTTTTCAATGGGAGCCAAAGAATACTTGCTGCTTCTGAAGACAGAAGAAGTGTCCGGTGGAATCCAAGGCTGGATTCAGAAGAAAGAAGACCTGAAAGCAGAGGAGACAGTGTTCACAGTCCCTTACCAGTGACCCGGGGCCAGGAGGCTGGATGCCCACAGATGTCCGTAGATTTCAGATGATCACGGGTGTCTTGACTCTTCAGCCACGAGGTCCAGGAGTTGTCAACGACAACCAGGAGCGGGATGCAGAATGTACCATGAAGTATGCAGCTTACTGACATGTCAGCAACCGGATTGGAGCCAACAAGCCTTGGCAACAGCAAGTCTTGTGGAAAGTGAAGAAAGTCAGCGGTGCAAACCAGCAAGGTCTGAGGGACTCACCCAGAAAGGGTCAGTCAGGGCAGGCCTGGAGCAACCAGAGGAGCCCTTTGGTTTGGTAGAAAAGTCTTCAGGTGACCCACAAGCCAACGGGCAAGGGATCTCAAAGATGCCTCATGAGGATTCACTTCACAGGAACCCACGGTCACTCTGGATGAGGTACGCCTCTGATCTTCAGTGGAAATCCTGCTGAAGGCTTAGACCACACATGGTCCAATGCACAACTTTGTAGAACATCATGAAGGGATTGCATTTGACAACAGTGCACTGTACCTGGTTATTGCTGTTCCTCATCACTCGTGGGGTCCACTTGGCTCAGCTTCGCTGGGGACTCACGATGGCCTTTGAGAAGTCAGGAAATCCACTTACAGGGCTGCAGAGACTTCGGACTCCGGCGGGTGTGGGAAAGTTTGCGACCGTTGATTCAAAGTTTTGGTGCCTGCCAGGCAGGGGAGTCACTCCTTGACTCCAAGGGAGATTCTTCAGTCTTCCAAAGGTAGTGGAACGTCGAAGGTCCAGGATTCTTCTTCAGAGCGTCATCCAGGGATATCTAGTTTGCAAAGGCAAGGGTTCCCTAACTTATACTAGAAGGAAGGGAGGGACTAGCTCTATGACCCCTCCTATGGGAGGGTCAGGGGAGTGGGTGGCTACACTTCAGGATTCTACCGTGTTTCCACAGTAGGTACATGTCTACCCCTCTAGAAGGGTGGGATCATACTCCCACTCCAGATACTGGTGTGGGGTGGTATGTTTACAAAGCATTTGACAGCAAACACGACATGTTTTGATGCAGCCATTCCACAGTTGGCATTAACCACGAGGTTATAATGCACTTGAGTATATGGTTTAACCGCATCCACAAACAGCCACAGAGAATAGACTCTGAGGGCTGCAGAGGGGCCCTGCTCAGGCAGAGGCACCCCCTCACATGGAAACCAAGCACCCTGCCCTCAGGATTGATAGTGCCTGCCTTAGGGGTGACTGATAGGTTTATATGTGTGTGTAAGGTGAGATATAGGGAACCTATATCTCAGTGAGGAGTGCTAACACTACCTCACCCAGGCTTCAGTAGCAGGCCTGTGGTGTCAGATTTAGTCTGCTTCCCAGGGGTGGCATAATACATGCTTCAACCCCTGGTAGGCCTGTGAAGTACCTATGCCCCTGGTACCTAAGGTACCATATACTAGGGGCTCATAAGGTACCACAGTATCCAATCACTAGTGCATCTAATATGCACTCCAAGGGGCAGATTTACAAGCCCCGTGCGCCACTTTTGCGCCGCTGTTGCTTCACTTTTGTGACGCAGCGGCGGCACAAAGCTAGCGCCATGCTGCAACAGATTTACAACGTGACGCATCTAGGGAGATGCGTCACGTTGTAAAGCCCTGCGCCACATTAAACCTGCGGCAGGTTTAATGTATGCAGGGTGAGCGTTACGTCAGAGAAAGCCTCGGAAAAGTGACGCAGTGAAACCTTCAAGATTTCACGCAGTCACTTTTCCGATGCTGGTGTGTCAAATCTTTACGCCTGCTTCAAGCAGGCTTAACGCGTGACGCACCATGTTAGGGATAGGGCAGGTTGGAACAGTGCTGGAGTTGCGTCGCGCTTGCGACACAACTTCAGCACTGCGCCAACCTTACGCCGGCAGATGCGTCATGCAACTGCTTGTCCTTGCGCCACGATGCACCACATTATAAATGCGGCGCATCTGCGGTGGCGCAAGGGCAAACTTGCGTGATGCATCTACCCTGGCGCATCCCTGCTGGTTTGCAGGGATGCTCCAGGGAACATAAATCTGCCCCCAAGTTGTTTAGAGAGAACAGAGAGGCTGGGGCCCTGATTAGCAGGGTCCCAGCCTGACTATAGCCAGAAACCAGTGTTAACATCAGAAAAAAAGTGGGGGCAACATAAGTGCAGATCCTACTCTCCTACACTCGGCCCCTAAGGTTTGGATGTGATTAGAGGTTCAGACATTAGGCACTATGGAGTAGACAAATATTCTTCTCTCTCTTGTTTAGCTAAATTATTCTTGTAGTCATGCCAGCTCAGCTTGCGCCCTAGACAGACACATTTGTGTCTCAGACTAGCGTCACTTTACCACTGTTTACAGGTAGGTCAGCTGTACTACACAATTATCTCTTTTTCTTTTATGGCCATGATCTGTTAAATGGCAAATGCTGTATTTTACTTTCACGCTCACTACAACAAAGCACATGAATAATACAAGAATAGCTACTAATATGAATGATGATATATTGCACAAAATCACATGAGGTACTACTACTGTAACCATGCAGCCGATCGCCACCCCTGGCTGATACTGTCGAAATGCCATGGATATGGAGTGGGCGTCGGAGGGAGGCAATTGCTGATGAATGGGTATGTAATATATATGTTGTACTTGAAAACTACTGTGAGTCAAGGGAGTTGTCTGAAATACATACAACCTCAAACCTTTGAATCAAAAGCTTGATGAAAAAAAACTCCTTGTTTATTCTTCTTCCAAGGGACTTTATCATTGCATTGTTCTTCTAGCATTATATTTTCATACTTGGCTTTGCTACTCAGGCACAATTTAAGGTTTACATTTTCTTCATCCAGTCTTTCACCTATGATTGAATACCATCCATCCATCCATCCATCCACCCACCCAAACATGGATACCATGCTCAACAAAACTTTCACCAACATACATTTGTCATTTAACCACCCACGCATCCTTGCTTTGGCCCATCAACCCCTCCAGAGGATTTCTTTTACCCCTACACTTTCACCCACCCACCCAGGCAGGCATCCTTTCTTTTACCTTTCACCCATCCTTGAACCACACAGGTGTCCGATCAGCCACCTATATGCATCTCTTCACCCGTCCCTCCTCCTTCCATCCTTCTTTCCCTTTTCCGTCAACGCATCAAGGTCTGACTCTTCTTCATAAAACTCTCTCTACTGAGTTGAAGACAGAAGAGCTCATTAGTTACTTACCTCCCGTTGTATATGCTAATGCTAAGTAAAGGTGTCTTCAACTGTTCACAACTTAGTCTCACAGTACACTGCACACCCTTTCAGCAATTGCATAAATTGTTAATAAGTTAATAAGCAAGCAATAAGACTTACCCCCACCTGTCACTGCTGCTGGCTCACATCTTGCAGCTGCCGCACCTGCTCCCTGAAGGCTGGCGTTGCTGTCACCACTCGCTAGAAAAACAATGACACATTTTTTTCATGCCATATATGCCGCCCCCTATTTATTTTTTCTGAAGCAAGATTGAAAATACATACACCACACACATCACCACAATTCAGGTACAGACAGTATGTCCTATAAAAAATAATAAAATATCTGGTTGGGCAATTTTTGACAAGCCTCTCAAGAAGACATCCTGTAAAGGACTGGACTGAGTGGCTAGAGCTTTTGGTGAATCTGAGTTTTTGAACAGTCAGCATTAGACGCTACCTTAACCTGCACATCTTCAGGGAGGACCTCAAGAGCCTGCTCGTTGACTGAGCCAGAGCTGCCTCTCTCCCCCAGGGCCTTGAGACCCTCACAGGTGAGTAGTGCGCTTTATAGACCCCTGATTGATTGATTGATTGATTGATTGATTGATTGATAATCAGTTCACCATCCACTGCTGCTAATAATACTAGGTCTAGATGAGAAGAAGGCACAACCTTGGGGTGTCCAACATGACCACGGCCACAATCTCGTTTTATGGATTGAGCATGAAACAAATGCGTAGAATACCTTACTTGGGAATGTAATCTGCACGGCAGAGTAGTAGTAAGAACCAATGGGTTCTCTGAGTTTTACAGTACCACCACTAGGCTGTCCACAATATATATAAGGGGAGAGGGTAAGCTGACTAAAAAATCAGAAGAAAGCAATCTAGAGACAGAGTGGTACAGACAGAGTCAGTTTGAGGTAAAATACAGACACTAGAAATATAAAATAGCTAAATTAGTAAATAGGATAATGCAGGGATAACAAGAATTTAGAAACAGATAGATCAAAGAGGATTTTGGGAAAAATTATATTAGGAAACGGTGATAATAGTTCAAAATAGGGAACGGTAAAATTTAGGGATATATATATCAATATTAACAACAGGATGACTTACTGGGGCCAAAAGAGCCTTCGGATGAGGAGCGATCTTGGGAGGCACCTCCAGCTCCAGCTCCCACCTCGGACAACCTCGTCTTGCCCCTGGATGCTGACGATCATGTAAGACATAATTAAAGAGACAATAAATGATTGGTGTTAAATAAATATAAATTAAACGCTCCAAAAAGATTTTTTGACAGGAAACGGTAATTGCAAAACCATTGACCTTTCCTAAATCGATCGACTAGTATTAGACTAGCATTGCGGTCGCGGACCATCCTATGTTTATTATTCCATTCTTCCAATCCGATTTCTGAATCCTAAACCTACCTAGCCCGCCTATTTCAAACCCTTTGGAACAAATTGCAAAAAAATTATATTTGCTTCGAAGTTCCGATCTTATTCTCTTTCATCTCTCCCCTTTGATGGGTCAATTCATTAAGTCTGCATTTAGTCTTTAAAAGCATAGATGGACGCATGCATATTGCATACGCCAAATTGGTTGGTTGCTAGTCACTATACGAACTACAAACACGTTTCTACTATGGACTGAAGTGAGAGGGAAACAACCTTTACAACGCAACTTTTACAACGCTATGCTATTACAACGCATTTTTTACAACGCAAAAGCTTTTACAACGCATGCATTTACAACGCATGCTGTTATATGGTAAGTACTTTTACAACGCATATACCATTACAACGCATACAATGCAAAAGCTTTTAGAACGCATGCATTTACAACGCATGTTGTTATATGGTAAGTACTTTTACAACGCATATACTATTACAACGCTTTTTTTTAAAAAAGAGAATTGTGTTTCTTAAAAAAATTAATTAATATTGTATTATTTAAAATAAATACTATCTTTGATAAATATGAAAGAGTAATTATTGAGTATAAATTATTTATTAATTTAGAAAAATTAAAAAATGTGAGCAGTTTAACAAAATATTAATACTTGAGTATTTTTAAAATAACAAAGAGTATTTTTTAATTTAAATTAAATAAATATTAATTTAATAATAAATGATTTGTATTATGAGAAATTAATACTTGAGTATTTTTTATTTTATTTTAATATGTTAAAAATCAAAAAATTGTAATTATTATAAATTATTAATATTAGAGCATATAATATAAAAAACTATAAATAAAAATTTATTTAAAAATTAGTATTATGAAAGATTAATACTTGAGTATTTTTAACCTTCTAATATAAAGTGTAATGATTGAAAAAATGTTTTATAACAATTACTATTATGAAAGATTAATACTTGAGTATTTTTAATCCTCTTATATAAAGTGTAATGATTGAAAAATAAATTTATTAAAAAAGTTAGAGTACTTTTGGAGTATTATAATATAAAATAAGAGAAATGTTAACAAAAAAATAAAGATAAAAAACTACAAATATTTATTACATTAATAGAGTAATTAGAAATGTATTTAAAAAATAAATACACCAAAAGAAAATAGAGCAAAGAAAATAGAACTTACTTTAAAAAAAATTCCCACGCTTTTGCATTGAAGTCTATGAGCTTATTTGTCCTTCATTTATGTTGGCAGCTTCACAATATACAACCCGCGGAACAAGAAAAGAAGGAGCAGAAAGAGATGAAAGCGCAAGTTTGGAAGGAAAAAGAAAATAGAGTCGAGGTAAGGAACACATTTAGTAAATTTACATTTAAAAAATAACATTTTACATGATTAAATTACAATTTTAAAAAATAATAACAGTGAACAAATAATGTTTATTAAATATTTCTTTATTGGAACAAACTTAAAAAATAATCATAAATTTTTATTGATTTTTGGAAAATAATGTACATTATTTAGAAAACTTAGAAATAATTTATTAATATTTATAAACATTTATTTACACATTATATAAATAAAGTAGTCCGTAATAAACATTGATGCGCGCGATGACGTCATGACGTGAGCGTCGACGTAATTCGCCATTTTGAAGATCATCGGAGGAGGAAGCAGCAGGAAGCTGATCTGCGCCCAGGTAGGAAACAGTTTTCACTTTTAATTACAGATTAAACCTTTAATAGTGATACATATATAGTAAGAAAAGAATAAGGAGAGGTTGCGGAAAAACTAATTGATGTTGTAAATGTTTTAAGTCATGTCCACATTTATGTCATTAATGTATGCCTATGTCGGGTCGCGCAAAGGAATTGGTTCATTACAAAAATGTATGTAGCTGTAAAATTATTTTTAGTTACTGTTCACAAAGTTTATTTCTTAACTTCGGAACCAAAAATACTGATTTAGATCTTCATTTCAAAGTGAAAAATAATGGCGTATTCGTAAATTTTGGAAAAAAGTGATTGTTTACAAATTGGTGTTTATGCAGCAATGTGCATTTTGGATAATGGCTTGACTTGTACAATTTTGAGTAGTTTGATTTTTGGTGAATTTTTAGGTCGGTAATTAATAAAGAAGTTTTCTGAAATTAATCTAGTGGCGTTTGGTTTTTGAAAAATTAGTCCAATACTATGGAACAGTAGATTTTATCACATTGGTAGTTTTGCTATAAATGAAGATTTGGGAAAAAAAAAAAAAATAAGAGACCCGTCTTGTAAGTTTGTAAAACTTTTTAGAAAAACATTGTATGCCAATTGTAATTGAAAAATATTTAAATTTGAAGCAAAGCAAGAAAGTAAGTACAAAACTAATTTTAGAAAGAAAGAATGTTAGAAAGATTTTCCAGGTAGTCTATAGCCACACACAACGAAAATTGTTGTACAATAGCCAATAGTCTCTCAGACATTTCCTTAGTTTTGACAGTTACTCGTGGGTTTAGACTACCTGCAAGTGTTTGGGCTATTCTCATTTCTTGAAAACTTTGCTCCCTCTTCAAAGTTTCCAAGAAAGAGTAGAAGTTTGGATGAGGTTTGCCAATTGTGTGGTTGAAGGAGTTATGCCATCCCTCAATGGCATTGTTTGTTTTTGCTTCTCCCTCTAAACAACTCGTGTAGCAGTTCCAGGACTCCACATGGAATCGTGGCTTCCTCCTTCGACCCGATCTGCTTAGGTGCCCAATCCATGTGTCCTCGAAATAATTTAGAATGGGTGCCAATTTCTCTTCGTTACTAGTATAATAAGCAGATTCTATAATTGCAGTGTAGTACTCGTCCACACTATCGGGAGCAACAAAACAAAGTGCTGTTAATTTTTTAAGTTCAATTTGTAGTTTGCTATCACGAGAATATTCTGCAACTAGGGATGTTTTCTGTAATTTACGCCAAAATGCCTGGGAAAAATGGAAAAAACATCCCTGAATTTGGGTATCCGTGTACGTTTTATTGATCACATTGATCATGCTCAATTCAAAATCAATAATTATTTTCCTAGGACTTTGAGATGTTTTACTTTTAATAACTGATAAAAGTTCAGTGTATGTTGCAGAAGTCTTATCAGGTAGCAAACTATATACTAAGGGGATTACACTATTGTTAATTTTGGCATGTATAGTGTAAATTTGAGTGAAAGGATGGGGTGTACTTTTAAACGTCCCATCCATCATCCAAATTTCACTATTTTCTAACTTTGCAAGGTTACGTGGGGTACTAAAAATGAGAATTTGTTTCTGAGGGTTTTCGTTGTCATGCAGAAGGAAAGGTTCATCAGAAAAAGAAATAGAAAGATCATGTGGAATTCTAATGTCAGAGAAAGAATGTGGTGTAGATAATTGAATGTTACTTGCCTGCTTTTGTCTTTGAATAATTCTTCTCAAATTAGGAATTATAGGCATGTTACTAGCAACATGACTAGCAACCTCTCTTAAAATGGATCCTGTAGAATCATTGGAGGTGCTTGCAATAGCTTTCATTTCGTTAACTGTTTCTCTTATTTCTACCTCCATTGCAGAGGCAGAGTGGTTATGTTCTGTTGTTTTCACAACTAAATTATCAAGAGTAACCGCTCTGCCGCTGCAATGGGTAGTGTAGTATTGCACACACCTCCAATGATTTCTAGGAAAACTTATTCTTTCCTTACTATATATGTATCCACCATGGTTTAATAAATTTTTTCCCTTCCTGGATTTAATGTACTTCGCAGCTTCAAGACTAGACATTATCTGAAAAGAGAAGAGAAGAAAAACAAATTAGGATGAAAAAGTAAATGCTATACCTCTAATGTTACCCTTACACCTTACAACACTTTCCCTACTGCTGCACCTTCCTGGAGTTGGAATAGTAAATTGCACCCCTACACCATCCAACACTTTCCCTACTGCAGCACCTTCCTGGAGTTGGAATATTAAATTGCACCCCTACACCATCCAATACTTTCCCTACTGCTGCACCTTCCTGGAGTTAGAATAGTAAATTGCACCCCTACACAATCCAACACTTTCCCTACTGCTGCACCTTCCTGGAGTTGGAATAGTAAATTGCACCCCTACACCATCCAACACTTTCCCTACTGCTGCACCTTCCTGGAGTTGGAATAGTAAATTGCACCCCTACACCATTTATTTATTTATTTTTATTTATTTAATGCCATTTATAGAGCGCGTACAATTACCCTTAGGCGTCTCGGCGCTGAAATTGCATAGAGGTTTCGCCCTGGAACGGAAATGCGAAGATGGATATCACTGATTGAACAGCCAAGTCTTCAGGTTTTTCCTGAACTGAAGGAGAGTGGAACTAGTTCTTATGTAGATAGGCAGAGTGTTCCAGAGTTTAGGGGCCGCAGTTGAAAAGCGGCGATCGCCCCAGGAGGTTGTTCGACTGCGTTGTATCACCAGGTGCTTAAGAGAGGTGGATCTGAGCATTCTCGGGGGGTTGTAGAGGATCAGTTGCTCTCTAAGGAATCTGGGTCCTAGTTCCTGGAGCGATTTAAAGACAATACACAGCGCTTTAAATTTGACCCGGTTGTGAATGGACAGCCAGTGGTATTGTTTAAGCGTGTCCGAGATGGGAGCGAATCTGGGTTTTTTTGAGAGCACTCGGGCGGCGGCATTCTGCACTGTCTGTAGTTTTTTTATGACTCTGTTCTGGGCATTGAGCAGCAGACCGTTACAGTAATCCAAAGATGACAACACTAGTGAGGAAACCAGTGTTTTTGCTGCTGATTCTGGCAAGTAAGGGGTGATTTTTCCTACCATTCTCAACTTAAAGTGAGCATTGGCAGCCACCTTATTCGCATGGGCCATAAAGTTGAGCTGGTTGTCAAAAGTGACACCCAAGTTTCTAACCTTGGCCGTGGGGCAGGGAGGAGTGCCCATGGCCGCTGGCCACCAAGTTGCCGACCAGGCTGGGGAGAGATTGCCGAAGATGACCACCTCCGTTTTCTCGGAATTGAGTTTCAGGCAATTTCTTGCCATCCACTCACCTATGGCAATCATCCCATCTTGAAATCTCTCCGCCATTTCCTGTCCGTCTCCCTTTATGGCCAGAACCAACTGAGTGTCGTCTGCGTATGAGGTCAGGCCCATCCCGTGTGCTTTGATGACACTAGCAAGGTCCGACACATATATATTAAATAGTGTCGGGCTCAGGGATGAGCCTTGTGGGACCCCACACGGTAACGACAGGTCGGCCGACTGGAAGGAACCCATTGTAACCGCCTGAGTTCTGTTGGTCAAGAACGAGGCCAAAAGGTCTCTGGCGGTGGACTGAATGCCCATCCTCTCGACACGGTCGACCAAGATCTTGTGGTCAACCGTGTCGAAAGCAGCCGACAATTCAAGGAGGACTAATACAGCAGTACCTCCTTGGTCACGAATGATTCTTATGTCGTCAGCTGCTTTGATGAGGGCGGTTTCCGTGCCGTGGTATTTGCGGAAGCCGAACTGGGTATCATCCAGCAGGTGGTTGTTCTCGATATAGGCTGATAACTGCTGGTACATAGCCTTTTCTATGACCTTTGCTAGAAAAGGGAGACTAGCAATGGGACGGTAGTTCTTAAGTTCACTTTTATCTAGCCCAGGTTTTTTTAGCAGGGGTTTAATGAGTGTGTTTTTCAGGGAGTCAGGGTAGGTACCGGATGCTAGAATAGTGTTACAGAGGGAGGTTATGATAGGGACGACTGTATCTGGTACTGTGGCTAATACAGCAAAGGGGCAAGGATCCAAGGCTGATCCTGCTTTAATCGTATTAAAAATGCTCATAACTTGATCAGTGGTGAGGGCATTAAAAGAGGTCATGGTAGTACTAGTTGGGTTAATCAAAGAGGTGATCAAAGAGGTAGAAGCACTACTATGAGCCTGATCCAGATTAAATGCTTGATAAATATCATTGACTTTAGTAAAGAAAAAGTCTGACAGGGCATCACATAATGTTTGTGAAGGGGGTGGATTGAGATCTGGAGCATTTCCCGCAAGGGTTTTTGCAACATTATAAAGCTGTTTGCTAGAATTTTTAGCAGCTTCTATATGGCGAGTGTAATAATCCTTTTTGGCAGTTATAATCATTAATTTATAAGTAGCAAGGGCTTTCCTATAAATGTCCTTGCTTTCAGTGTCGTAACTTCTACGCCATTGTCGTTCCTTGTTCCTGGTGAGTTGTTTTTGGTCTTTTAATTCTTTCGTGTACCACTGAGCTTTAGGCGTGTTTCTGTTTTTAGAAATTGATTTGGTAGGTGCCAACTGAGTAGAAGCTTCACCCAGCCATTTTTGGAATTGATTGGATGCGGTCGCTGGATCGGTGGATAGTTCCGGGGTTGACGCATTGAGAAGCGACATTAAATCGTTGGGGTCAATATCCTTCCAAATTCTAAATGTGCCTTCTGTTGCAGGGTTCACTGTTTTCCTCTGCGGGCCTTTGATAGTAAGTTCGCTAAAAATGACAGAATGATCTGTCCAGGTCATAGGGAGAACAGAGGTGACGGACAGTCCTTCCACATTTGTGAAAATTCCATCCAGCGTGTGGCCTGCCTGGTGGGTAGGGGTAGTCACCAGCTGTTTAAGGCCCATCAAGTCAAGATCAGATATGAGGGTTGTGGTGTCCCTGTCACTGAGAAGCTCTAGGTGAAAATTAAAATCACCTAGTAATGTGGTGGATACTTCTGTTGCTATAGATTCAGTGATATTGGTAAGGTTTGCGAGAAACGCAGATCTGGTGCCAGGGGGTCTGTATACCAAAGTTCCCTTAAAATTGAACGTGGGGGCCATTTTAATGTCAAAATGCATGGCTTCGCATGCTTTAATGGGTATAGGTACACAACGGGTTTGGTATTGGTCTCTTACAATAATGGCTATTCCACCACCTTTCCCCTTAGGCCTATCGTGCCGATAGGCACTGTAGCCTGGAGGAACTGCCGTAACATAGTCAGGCGCAGAAGCTTCGTCAGACCATGTTTCTGTAATATAAAGTACATCTAAATTAAAATCGCTAATCAGATCGGCTATGTCCTGGCAGTGCTTGCTCAGTGATCGCGCATTAACAAGAGCCATGGAAATATGTATGTCTACCTCCGTAGCTCGACTTTTGCTATGCGGCAGGGGGGTAACGAGCAAGGGCGAAGAATTGCAGTGAGGACACCGTGCATGAGATGCCGATAATGTGGGCATGACATCGAATTTGGTGCATAGTGGAGCGTATGAGGGGCACAGCTCCCTAAGCTCGCTGCGAGAGTAAGAAATGCGAGAACCAGGGGTCGTGGCCCTGGGCCCGGTCCCGGCGCGGACGGGCGCAGACGGGCCCAGGGCGGGCCCAGACGCGCCATCCAACACTTTCCCTACTGCAGCACCTTCCTGGAGTTAGAATAGTAAATTATACCCCAACATCATCCAACACTTTCCCTACTGCTGCACCTTCCTGCAGTTAGAATAGTAAAGTGGACCTCTACACCATCTAACACTTTCCCTATTGCTGCTGCTTCCTGGAGTAAGAAAAAAAACTTCTTCCAACTGCAACTCTTATTTTATAGATTTTGGGATTATATTAACAATAAGAAGTAAATGGTTTGTCTTACATATTGATGGTTTAAATACAATGCTGTTTAAAAATACCTTGTTTTTTTGGAATTGGTTTCCTTGTTGAGGTTTCTGAAGTGGAATTGGCCTGCTGGCTGGAGTTGTCACTTATGTGATGGACAGAATCGTACAATAAAGTAACAAACAATTGTCTGGAAAAATGAAAAGAGAGAAAATGAAATAACTGAACGTTGTTGACAAATGCAAATTTTGAATAACTTTTGAAAATTATGACATTGAATATAACTAATAGTACATAACACTTTCCCTACTACAGCATCTTCCTGGAGTTAGAATAGAAAATTGTACCCCTACACCATCCAACACTTTCCCTACTGCTGCACCTTCCTGGAGTTGGAATAGTAAATTGCACCCCTACACCATCCAATACTTTCCCTACTGCTGCACCTTCCTGGAGATAGAATAGTAAATTATACCCCAACACCATCCAACACTTTCCCTACTGCTGCACCTTCCTGGAGTTGGAATAGTAAATTGCACCCCTACACCATCCAATACTTTCCCTACTGCTGCACCTTCCTGGAGATAGAATAGTAAATTATACCCCTACACCATCCAACACTTTCCCTACTGCAGCACCTTCCTGGAGTTAGAATAGTAAATTGCACCCCTACACCATCCAACACTTTCCCTACTGCTGCACCTTCCTGGAGTTGGAATAGTAAATTGCACCCCTACACCATCCAACACTTTCCCTACTGCAGCACCTTCCTGGAGTTGGAATAGTAAATTGCACCCCTACACCTTCCAACACTTGCCCTACTGCAGCACCTTCTTGGAGTTAGAATAGTAAATTGCACCCCTACACCATCCAACACTTTCCCTACTGCCGCACCTTCCTGGAGTAAGAAAAAAAACTTCTTCCAACTGCAACTCTTATTTTCTATATTTTTGGATTATATTAACAATAAGAAGTAAATGGTTTGTCTAACATATTGATGGTTTAAATACAATGCTGTTTAAAAATACCTTGTTTTTTTGGAATTGGTTTCCTTGTTGAGGCTTCTGAAGTGGAATTGGCCTGCTGGATGGAGTTGTCACTTATGTGATGGACAGAATCGTAGAACAAAGTAACAAACAATTGTCTGTAAAAATGAAAAGAGAGAAAATGAAATAACTGAACGTTGTTGACAAATGTAAATTTTGAATAACTTTTGAAAATTATGACATTGAATATCACTAATAGTACATAACACTTTCCCTACTACTGCACCTTCCTGGAGTTAGAATAGAAAATTGTACCCCTACACCATCCAACACTTACCCTACTTCTGCACTTTACTGGAGTAACAATAACAAAAGGAATGACTATTCCATTGTGGAATTTATAACACTGAAAATTTAAAATACCTTTTTCTGTTGCTGATTGTTTTCTTGGCTTCTTGGTACTGCTGGCTGCTGGATTAAGTTATTTTTTTATTGATTTAATGCAAAAAGTTGCAACGGAATTACTGTGGAAATGAAAAAAAAAAAAAAAATTAATGTTACTTTGGTAACGTTGGTTAAAACAAAAAAAAAAACCAATTGATTGTAAATCTGATATTTTATTTCACTCTACATCACATAATATACTTTTCATGGTGCTGCATGACAAATGAGTATGAGTAACAATTGGTAAAGCAAAACATAATACACTTTCAAGGCATTATGAAATAAGAGTAATAATGGATACCCCTACACCATAATTTCGTTTACGATGCAGTGTGGATGTGTTAATAATTATATAATCCCCTTTACCATACAACATTTTTGCTAATGCTAAAAATATATTTTTTAAATAATACAATTACCATTAAAAAACATTTACCTTCTCAATATTAAAGGGGAGTCGATTACGTTGAGGTGATGGAAAATTAGGTACAAGAATTCTTGATTTTGGAAAAATAACAAGTTTCTGTTTTTGGAAAAGAAAGTAGATGATTTAAGTTGTTATATATTTTTAGTGATAAAAAATTAGAAACAGTTCATTTTATAAGTTAATATAACATTTTTAAAAACATATTTTGTATGGAAAGAAAACATGATTTACGCTAAAGCAAGGTGTTAAAATATATTAGTGACTTACTAGTAGTTGCAAACTATCAATGCTTTTCCAAACGAATTCAGTGCTCTCTCAGTGGAGGTCGCAGTGGAGGTGTCAGAGGGTCAGATTTTGACGTCTGGTCTCTCTGGTAGTTGATAATCAACTGATTGCAAAATGGTGTCTTCCTGGTATTTATAAGTTTTAGTCAGTGTCACTATTAATTTTTTTTAAAAATGCGTTTTTTGTGTTTTTTAGTATACTTTAATATTCTGTGGAAAATGATAATTTAAAAAAACATTTAAAAATGTATTGTTTTCATTTATTTGCTCCGTTTTGGCATCCATTTTGGAACATGTCTTTTACTATTGTTTTCATAGAAAGTGTTGTAGGACAAGTTTTACAAGTGAGATGGATAAAATGGCGCCTATGTGTATGTGTCTTCTGTTTTACTCTGTTTACTTATTTTCCGATATATTCATGATAAAAATGTGTATGAACTGTTGTTAAATTTTTCGTTATTTGTGTTAAACTTTGAAATGTGTGAAAACGGATTTTGGGGGGAAATGGGAGTATTAATTTTAATACTCGAGTATTAATTTTAATACTCGAGTATTAATTTTGTAATGCATTTCAGTCAATTTACGTACAGTTTTTCTCCACATTTTAATACACTTCCCCACCCTAAAACCCCTAATTTCCCTGCATCCCGTGCCAGATTTTATTGTACTTTTTATTAAAAAAATATTTTTTTCGCGTTGTAATGGTATGCGTTGTAATGGTTTTCGTTGTAACAGCACTTTTAAGTATTTTAATAGGTATAGCGTTGTAAAAGTATTCGTTGTAAAGTAATGCGTTGTAGTAGTGTTTGCGTTGTAAAAAATGCGTTGTAATGGTAGGCGTTGTAATAGCATGCGTTGTAACGTCATACATCCGAAGTGAGAGGATGCAGGCCACTAAATTACAGAGTCTCTATAGTCTGCATTACCTAAATTAAGTTCTTACATAATCAGCCCAAGCGAGCACAACGTTGCAAACAAGTATGAATCGGTAGAGCCAACTACCTGTGTAGAGTAACGATAACATAATATAAGATTTGTAAACGTAACTTGCCTACATGAGAGCAGCATGCTCGGTATTTGGGAGAAAAATATTAGCAATAACATAGAACACACAAGTAATAATAATATTAATAATTAGATATTCACAAAGCACCCTGACCTCAACCTCTAGCAGGTCCTGCTCTTGGTCCAGGATGTCAGACCACTGGTGCGTCAGCTGATTGTGGGTACGCCAGACCCCAGAACAGCAATACACTGCCCAGTGAACCCTCGCCCACCATTGCTGGCACTCCCAGAGGCCATAACAGGGCCCAGGCTTGCCGCCTTATGCCAGGGTGGAGGGGAGGTGGCACTGCACAAAAAAAACAGCGCTGCCCCCACGACCTCAGAAAATAAGGCCCAGGGCTAAACCCCTTCTGGGCACCGTCGACCGCAGCTCTTCTTCGCCATCTTGGCCGAGCTCTCTTTCTCTGCCATGATTCTCGGGGGACAGACAGAAGTATAAAAAATAACTGGGAGAAGAAGAAAGGAAGGAAAACAATTTGGAAGGAAGTATAGAGAAAAATAGTATAAAAGGACAGAACTCACATAACCCTTTGCTGCAGCGCGAATTCCGCTGCGGTGTGGGGGGGCTAGGGCGTGGGCATGGTGCTGGGATGCTCGTGGTGGGGTCCCAGCTTCCGAACCCTAGCCAGGCCAGGGATAGCTTCCCCAGGCACTGGTTGACCCCCGTCCTCAGCGCCCAGACCCTCCAATGGCTTGCAGGACAGGGGGCTCATGCACCCCAGGGCCCCCCCGGACGGAGCGCAAGCCCCGGGCCTGGTCCCAGCTTTCGAACCCTAGCCAGCCCAGAGAGAGCCTCCCCAGGACCTGGTGGACCCCCGTCCCCAGTGCCCAGACACTCGGCTTGCAGGATGGGGGCTCCCACACCCCTGGGCCCACCAGTCGGAGCTCAAGACTCGGGGCTGGTCCCAGCTTCTGAGCCCTAGCCAGGCTGCTGAGAGCCTGCCCGGGCACCTGGTGGACCCCTGTCCCCAGTGCCCAGACCCTCGGCTGGCTTGCAGGATGGGGGGCTCCCACACCCCTGGGCCTGCCAGGTGGAGCTCAAGCCCCCAGACCTGTCCCAGCTTCTGAGCCCTAGCCAGGCTGGCGAGAGCCTCCCCGGGCCCCGGTGGACCCCTGTCTTCAGTACCCGGACCCTTGGCTGGCTTGCAGGACGGGGGTCTTATGCACCCTGGGGCCTGTCGGACAGAGCTCAAGCCCCAGGCCCAGTCCCAGCTTCCAAACCATGGCCAGGCTGGG